>NC_092645.1:29579070-29928237 GCF_039555335.1 Amphiura filiformis | reverse complement strand
TGCCTAACACACGTTCTAGATGATGATGATTCAGAAGGCAAAATGGGAGGATTCAGTACGTAAAATCCCGGGGCCGGTAAAACAGCATTAATTTTGCGCGCGCCTAGAATAAAAATCGGCATTAGGCCGAATGCAAAGCTATAAAGAAATGTTAAGATGAAGAAGTTGACCAAAATTTAAAACGACACTTACATAGCAGAGATTATTGGGAACATGAAGGAAATGAAAATAATAAACAAAACAATAAAGCAAAACAAAAACAAAACAAAAACAAAACAAAACAAAAAACAAAACAATGACTTTTTTGTCTCATATAAACCCGGCATGATTGCTATCTTCGGTAGAGAGTCATATCATTAAAAAAATCATTACACATAAAGAAAAAAAATTAGAGGTATTAATCAAGGTCCTAAATGCTATCTACAGAAGATAGCAAGGAAAGCAAAAAACATTCAAAATAATAATGTTCCAAAATAACATTGCCTAACACACGATCTATAGATGATGATGATTCAGAAGGCAAAATGGGAGGATTCAGTGCGTAAAATCCCGGGGCCGGTAAAACAGTATTAATTTTGCGCTCGCCTAGAATAAAAAACGGCATTAGGCCGAATGCAAAGCTATAAAGAAATGTTAAAATGAAGAAGTTGACCAAAATTTAAAACGACACTTACATAGCAGAGATTATTGGGAACATGAAGGAAAGAAAATAATAAACAAAACAATAAAGCAAAACAAAAAGAAAACAAAAACAAAACAAAACAAAAAAACAAAACAATGACTTTTTTGTCTCATATAAACCCGGCATGATTGCTATCTTCGGTAGAGAGTCATTTCATTAAAAAAATCATTAATCATAAAGAAAAAAATTAGAGGTATGAATCAAGGCCCTAAATGCTATCTACAGAAGATAGCAAGGAAAGCAAAAAACATTCAAAATAATAATGTTCCAAAATAACATTGCCTAACAGCTTGAAAAATGCATTAAAATGAGTACAAACAAGCCTAGTATTGATTCAGTAGTTGTTAAGATAGCTCTTGATATTTTGAGAAAATATTTTAAAAACTTCAACTTTTTCCGTTGAAGCGCATGGCTAGCACGCAGAGCATTAAACATAATGTTAACTCACTTCTGAGAACTACTGTCTTGCATATCAATTTCTAAGTGCTCTTTTATAAGTAAAATCATTATTCATTGAATTTACTACCGTTTGACAAAAAAGGTGAGAGTAGTAACATTTTGCACAAGATTTAATTTACACTTTAAAGAGAATTGGCCATTGCTTATTGAAACGAATCTAGTATAATATGGACAATATAAGTGTGCTCTTTCATTTAATGACATGACATTAGAAAACTATTGCAAGTATCAATTGGGGTTTTGACTTTTAAAACCTACATCTTGGTCAAAAATTGTGCGTGAATAGGTCATTTTCAACAGATTTACCACATTCGCCTTGCTATAAACATTGAGTTGCGTCATCTGTTGATGTAATGAAAAAATGTGTTTTTAGCAGGAAGTATTAGCTTTCGTTCGATATTAAAACTTTTCTGATTGGATAAAGGAAACTATCGAGGTTTTGACCAAAACCAATCACTGATGCCGTATTTTCCAATAGTCACCAGCTAAAAGCTCACACAGCTCTAATGGTGCTATGCATTCAACCGTGTAGTGTAAACAGACTTTGTAGAGACAATGCATTGCTGGACTCTCTGTGCTTGGACAGATTTGTGCATTCATGTGTATAGAGGTGGAAGCTGTGCATAGATGTATTTATAAGAGTATCGTTTTGTAGCCAAACCTTTCGATATGATTACGCAATATACTCATCGGCTCTCGAGCTAAATGCAATAACTCCACCGTACGGCGCATGCAATTATCTTGACTAATGCATTGCACTCAGTTCATTATCCTTATCATATCTAATCATAACAACATTCATGAGTCTTGCCCTTTTTCAATCTCCAATCGCAAAACAATTCATTTCATTATAATTATATTATTTTAATTCAATGAAAATATTGGGAACATTAACTAAGTGCTCGGTGTATATTAGATACAATAGTTGTAATATCAGTCATTTCTAAGGTCAGCTGCCGACAGTAAATACAATAAAATTGTGGTCAAGAACAAAGTTTCTAATTCAGTGAATTCGCTGAAAAACGCGCACGGTCAAATTAATCGAAAAGGTCAAATGATATCCTTACAGCTAGAGAGAGTCAAGGTACATGTAAGTTTCCGTAATGGCCACCTTGTACAAGACAAGTTTGTACCTATACAGTACAATTGTAATTATAAAACCAATATATTTTCCTGTATATCGTGCCACTTTCCCTTGAGGTTTTTGATTAAATCGAAGAACGACGAGACTTCCAGGTCATCAATTTATATGTACTGATCTGTACACGTGATCTACTCTAAATATAGGTGAGTATTTGAATCAGTACCACTGTCTTTTTCAACATTTCATTACCTATGCTGGTTTCATAATCTGCCGCTTGCCGCTGAGCGGCATGACACTTCATAATGCCGCTTGCACTTGTCTGCAAGCGGAGTGGCACACCGATTAGCGGCGGCAGCATGACTCGTACAACTAATGTTGCCAAAATCGTATTTTGTTCGCATACGTCAGAGCGGCACCACTCCAAGTTTACCTGACTCCCATGCAGCAATGCTGCCGCTTGAGAAAAGCGGTGAAGTGAGCAAGTGATCGATATATCGGCTTGCAGCTGGTCACCGCTGGCGTTTCTGGCGCGACTGCGAAATCATCTACAGAGCTGCAAAGCGGCAGGAAAGTATGCAACTAGCAGTACTTTGCAGTAAACAGTGTAAAAAGAATGTAAGTTTGTCTCCATGTCTTCAAGACTATGATATTTTCCATCTCAAACTACGGTTATAGTGTAGTCGAGCTGTTGGATATTCGCACTCGAGTACCGAAAGCTATATAGAATACAAACAATGACATTCTATTTGAACTGCCAGTAGCAACTGTAAGAAAGTTATGCATTTGTGTGATGCTTTAGTTATTGTTTTCAAGGTATATTTCACATCGGGTCTTTTAACATCGAAGCTTCAAAAAGTTACATATGGCGCGGTTGGAGCGTACATAAACAAGTTTCAATATATATAGCGACAAATGGCGCAGTCGAAGCTTAAAAAACACGTTCTCATCATTCAGACCATGAAGGTAGTAGAGAAGGAGTGAGCTCGCGTTAAGCTCATTACGTAAATCCTATTGTAAACACAATAGAGACAGATATACCTTTGATCTAATGATCATTGCCGATAATTTCTGGAATGACTCCGTCTAATGGGGGGTTCATATTTAGTAACAAGTAAGTCACGTATGCGCAAAACATGTATTATGGATGCGCATACATTTACTTAGCTGTTGAACTTGAATATTCATATTTCATTTTATATATGATGTTTTTTACGAATAATATGTTGAAACATGTTGTTCCAGAATGTTTCTAAACAGTTTATTATGGAATGGTGCAGTTCACACACATTTTAAGGACGGGTAAAATTGTTTTTACCACTGTTTTAAAATTACGAAGATCTTATTAAAACAAATTGCACATTGTTAAGTTGAGGAATTCTCCCATCAAACGAGAAGTATCTCAGTGTTGCCCGGTACTGCCCGAGTTGGTCCGATTTTATTTGTTTACCCAAAACTTTAACAATTGTTCCTCCCCTGAGGTTTCAAAATAAACCGCGTCTTGAGCCCTCTTTTAAACTATAGGCAATGAAAGAGGTTGTAAAGCATAATGTGCATCATTTTCATCAAGTTAGAATGACTTATGCTATTTTAGCATATTTATAGCGCACACAAGTGTGCGACCATGCATGTATACAACACAAAAGATTATAAGTGATAATCGTGTTACATAATCAAAACGTTGATCTGGAAACCTCAAAGGGCGGCAATTATGATTGTACAATAGAATGCGTGCGAGCTTTCTCCTTCTCTACTACCTCCATGTTCAGACTACCTACCACCACCACCAGCTTCCATGACGCAGGATCTACTGGGAGGAGGCTACCTCTTCTGTTAAAGGCTACCTCTTTTGCTTCTAAATCAGAGATCGGTTAATCTCATCCTGAAAAAAGAGTGAAAAACTCACTCGTCACCCCTAAAAGAGTGAAAACCACTCTCTAAAGGTATGATACATTATAAGGAAGTGTTCATTAATACTTTGGTATGGGTGGGGCTGGTTTCCTCAAATCTTTCATTCGAAAACTTTTGACCCCCCCCCCCCTCCATGGACAGCTAAACTTTTTGTCCCCTCTTTAGAGAGACAAAACGTTTTTGACCCCCCCCCCCCAATTATCCAGTGGTCTGGGGTATGTAGGTCGCATGCTATTGAGGGAGAAAATGTTTGAAAAATTCCCTATACGGTGGGACATTTGCGCATGTATAAACACATGGAAATTTTCATTTTATACTAATTTTAGATTTGTCCAGATTTGTCCCAGAAGAGGCTTAAAGGCATTCCTACAATGCACTATGATTGGGAAATTTGATCAATATAACCTAATTTTAAAGGCAAAGTCCCCATTGCCACACACACAAAATGGTAATTTTAAAACTGCAGCCAACAAGTCTCGATGTTATGAATGTTAAATAATAGGATGAAAACACCAGATATTTGCACACAATTCCAATGCAAGGCATGATCCACTGTTCCACATGTGTACAAAAGCCAGACATACAAGGTCAGAAACCCCATTGGGTTGTGGGAATGTCTTTAAACATCCTCTGGATTTGTCCCGATTTATCCGATTTGACAGGGATAAATTAAATAGAGGATTTGGAGGCAGCATAATTTGGATCCGTGGCTATTATAATTGTACAGATGCGTGCGAACCCCCGGAGCGAGCCGCGCAAAAAATTGGCCATATTGAAGCTTAAATGATCAAATATTGCTAAAATTGGAACAAATTTGTGCAAAAAGCTAAAATGGTCAAATATGAGAATACTTTTGGTCAAAATCACACACCCACCCCCCCACATGCATCAGTTTTGCCCCTCCACCCTAAATCCGTGGCACCCGTGCCTGTGCTCATTCTGTTTACGTGCAAAGAAATCCAATTAATTTGCAATATTTTCTTGATTTAGTTGTATTTTCTCCTGTTTTGGTCCAGATTGGTGCATAATCATGTTGGTAGCCTACAGATATAAAAATTATATGATAAAAATGCCAGTAGGCCTATTTCCCAGACCTACCAAGATTGTGATTTAGTAGTAGCCTACTTTGTAGTAACAACACAGGCTGAAAATGACCTCTAGTACCATCATACCATATCATACTTTTCGAAACACCTAAAATGTGTTGGTCCCTCCTTTTTTAAGAACCAAAACTTTTTTTGACCCCCCTACCTTTTTACCAGTCCCCCACCAAGGTATTTATGAATACTCCCTTAGTGAATTTACTCACAAAAAATAACATACCTTATTTTCACCCTTTCAGAGAAAGAGTTTTCACCCTTTTACATTAAGAGAGTATATTGGGGTTATGTCAACAATGTGCACGTGGGATGTCAGTCGCAACCATTTGTCCAAGCAATATCAAAAGTAAACTGTTCGATTGCCGCACTCGAACTACACATTTTGCTCCTTTATGTAACTCTCGTGGTTCACTAATTTGGTTCAGTCACAACTGTAAGAAAGTTGAACATGTACTTTTAATGCTTTTGTTATTATCTTGAAGGTATATTTAACAACGGGATTACGAACACATCTATGTTGCATGATATGGCGACACATCAAAATCGCTCGGTCGGAGCCAATTCACAGAAAAAACGTCGTTTGCAGCCTTCTGACACCAACAAAGTCAATGAAGCCGGTTCCACTGGGAAGAGGTAACCTCTTCTTTCTGGTACCACGAAGCTATAAATCGAAGATTGGATACATTATAGCGTTAACAGACGTGTGTTTATGTCTACAAGTTTTCCTCTTATGGAGAAATATGGACACGGGATGTCAATCACAACAGTTTGTCCAAGCATCACAAGAAAACTTCACAAAGATCCCGGAACGGTTGAAAGTTTTAATTGATGGAAGCATTGTCACGAAAGCCGGTGAAGTAAGTCGCTTTTTACTCTTATGTTAAGAGCTGAGCTGCGGGGAAGAGGGAGAGAGAAGATAGAAAGGGAAGGGAAGGAGGTGTGGGGTTGGGGTTTTGGTAAGTTAGATAAGAGAGAGAAAGACAGACTGACAGACATAACCCCCCCTCAAAAAAATACACACATGAAAAGAGCGGGAGAGAAACATTGCACTATACAAAGGAATAAATTGGAGCGTTCTATTATTTAATATTTTCCATTGGTAGCATCGTATAAAGAAAGTCTTATCAAGAATGGGATACCGTTATGTCACGCCAGATGAAGACTGGGATTTGTTATGGACTCAACTCTATCCGTTCAGCCATAATTCTAGGAAACGGAATCCGGGACTAGAACTACTCGCGGATATAAAAAATATTCCTCCTCGGAGTAAGGTAAGTGGATAGATGCCTGTCTTTTACTCTTACTCTTCCACTGTACATCTTACTAGAGTTGTCTTTAATCTCTCTAGGTTCTTTTTATTTCTCCTCCCAGCAAACACAAAACGTTTTTAAAACGTTTTAAACAGGTTATATTTTTAAAAATCATTTTGTATGAAAACACACTACAAAAATATTTTTAAATGTTTTCAAAATGTTATTGAAAAATATTTTCTGCAAACATTTTTTGCCTAATATTTTGTCAACACTTATAAACGTTATGTTAGAATGTTTGCAGTAAGTTGTCAAAAAATGTTTAGGAATGTTATGAAAATGTTTTATATAACCCGACATTTAAACGTTTTCTTTTAACTTTTTATAACCTTTTGTGAATGATGTCGAAAACGTTTTGTGTTTGCTGTGCTGCTACCAATTGTTGGCATTTTAGTATTTTGTTTAGTTTTCTTAGGCAAAAAAAAAAAAAAAGGTTTGTCTCAAAGCTGACGAGAAATTTAAAAACAAATGCGAAATGCGATTTTTTTTTTTTTTTTTTTATTCCCGACTTTTTTTCATGGTATTTTGTAGGCACAAGAAGCTTTAAAAACGCCCGAAAATACGAAAATAATAAAAAAATAGAAAATAAAAATATTGCCTACCTGGCCCTCTGTTGATCAGATTAGGTCAGTTTAGACACTCGGGTTTAGATTGTCATGTAATTTGTGAACAACTCACTGAACTGCCGGCCCCCGCGCGCCCGGTGTGAGTCGAAGAAAAAGTGACAAAAATTTGACCATGAATTTTGTTTTATAGTCAAAATATTCCACTAATTCGATTAATATAATGATATTTGGCCTAAACTTGAACTCATTTGATATGAAATGTCAGTTTTTATTGAGTTTTTACACTCATCCATGTGCTTGCAATGCTGCTGAATTCTGCACTTTGGCGATGTTGGAACTGCATTTTATTGAATTCGGCGAACTTTTATGGCATAAAGCAACATTTTTATAGTAAGTGCACTGCTTGGAAACTTTCTTAAAAAGCGAGATAGTTGGTTTAGAATCACGGCGAGAAAATTTGGAGAAAAAAGTCTGATTTTCGCTGATTTTTTTCTGGAAAAAACTATAAAAAATTGGTTTTTTTTTACAAACGCGCGCGTCAGCTTTGAGACGAACCTTTTTTTTTTTGGCCTTATCTTAGTGTTTAGCTACATAACCACCGTCTCATAATTTTATACCTCAATAAAAAATAACATTTAGGTTATATTGAACGTCCTCAGGTTAATCATTTTCCAGGAATGGGTTTAATGCTTAACAAGATGGTATTGACCACCGCTCAACCTTGCAAATATATCCCTAAAACGTTTCTTATGCCGCGGGAGAAAATGCACTTTTTGAATCAGGTATGAACACATTGTGTAAAAAAGTAGCTATATTACTATGATTAGTCAAAACTTTTTAGTATTGGCAAGTAGCATAGCTGCGGGTCGGGGTAATTGGGGCGACCAATCTATGACGTCGATTTTTTGGGCATTTGCGTCCATGCTGTCAACTTTTTCATTTTTACAAAATTATGCTTATTCTTAGTTTCACTCTTTTTTTTTCATTATTCTAATAATTAACTATAACGGAGAATATGAAGCACCCGTGTAAAAATAAGAATGCAAAGACTAAAATAAGTCTTTATACGAGTCTAGGTTTGATTGTCACTGCGTACACACACAAATAATTATATGTTTTTGGCCCTTATTTCTAAAAATTAGTCAAAGCATCAAAATTTATCATCAGTCCATAAGGTTCTACTTGATAAGGTTTATGATTTACCTATGTTTACTTGGTAAACGCAATGTTAGAACGCTGTTTAAAAATTTAAACCGTGCTGATAAACGGGTAAACTGAACACTCAGTTGCTTGAAATATTGTTTAAGAACTTTTAAACAAGTTATTGTTATGCAACTGGCTCTTCAGGTCACCATTAATCAACGCTGTTTAAACTTTTAAACAGTTTTTATCTCTCATGATAATATTCTAATCTCAAAAGGAACTAGTGTTATACATTTATACATGTATTATTCTGCAATCCCGGGTAGGAAGATCAACTGATTGTGTCGTCCTCTCTATTGTTTGTCTGACTCCCTATAAAACAATATGAATATTTATATAATATTGAATGGCTTTGAGTGTGATACAAGAATATTTTTCTATCGAGTGCAATATATTCTTGTATCACACGAAAATAAGCCATTCAATATTATTATTATTATTTATATCAATATATTATTATGTAAAATGAAAATTTAAGCTTACTTAGCCACCGGGTTTAACCAATGTGTATTGTAATGTAAGCTTCGTGTACCTTATGACCTTCTTGTTTTCTGCTCTTTACTCTCCAAAGACAATTTCGGAATAATTATATATAGGTTTATTTGTAGATGTGGATTATATTTCCTAAGGTTATCATCATCCAGAATTGCCGCGAATTATTTTTTTTAATTAAGTGATTTTACTTATTTATAGGCCTACAGTACGAAATCTCCTGTGAGCCGTTACGGTGTCTGTATTGTTGATCTGTTGATTCATGACGCGTGTTGGTGTTGTCATCATTGTAACGCGCGACGCGTACGAGATACGCGTACAATATTAAAAAAATATTGTATTGCATCCGGGTATTTTGCAAATATTGTACAATATACAGTTTTATTGTATCGCTCAAAAGCCTGATGTAAATAATAATTTATGTTATTTTCAGATAAAATCAGGGAGATACCAGAACCACTTGTGGATTGAAAAAGGCCAAAGCCACAGAGGAAATAAAGTGAAGGAAGTACAAGGTAGTGTAAGGTAATTTTTGTATCGAGTCTTGAGCGCATTAATTTGGTGGAGATGTTACGCATTATAAATTCACATTATTATAATTTATATTTATTATTATTATTTTTATTATTATTATCATTATTAGTATAAATATTATTATTATTATTATTATTATTATTATTATTATTATTATTATTATTATTATTATTATTATTATTATAACTCGCGCGCATGGCTATGCCAAATCGCATGTAAAGTTGTGTATAGCTACGTATAATCCGGAGTGATCAGCTCTTTTGAGTTGATTTTGCAGTTATTCGCTGTAGAACTGACGTAAGGCTTCCATAGCAATAGACGAATACAATTTTTTGACTATATTGCCCTGCACTACAACTTTTACGCGGTACCTATGCATTCTTCTTCTTGCGTATGTCAGGAAGAAACAAGATATAAAAGCCAAAACATAAATTTCATTAAATTTCAAGCCCAGTACGCATCAACCAGTCCCTGGTGGCTTCATCGACTTCAATCAGGCCGGAGATACCATTCGGTGGTCTATGGAGGTGACAGGATGAGATGATGTGGTCGGCTGTTTGTTCCTCACTACCGCACTCGCAAGCTGGGCTTTCCTTTAAGCCCCATTGGAACAGGTTGGCATTGAAGCGTCCAACTCCACTTCTCAGGCGGTTTAATTTTGTCCAAGCAGACCTGGGTAGATTGAAGCCTGGGATGGTGTCTGTTGGGTCTGTGACAAAGCGCTGGAGTGGTGAGGAAGACTGAAGCCATTGGTCTTTCCATGCCTTAGCTGTCCAGTGCTTGGCTGTCTGGTTAGGCTGTGTCGTCTTCATCAAGACTATTGCTTGCTGAGCAAACGGCTTCCTGGATACCAATCTCCTGCTTTCCCCCTCACTGTTCCTAGCTCTTGACAGGGTGTCATGAAGGAGGTGTCCTGGTTCTTCAGATCGGAGTGCTATAGCTACGGAGGCTGCTTTCCTTCTGATGTCAGGCGGAGGGATTCCTGCTAAAACCGGAAGCTGTTCGGTTGGAGTTGGTCGCAGACATCCTGACACAATGCGCATTGCTTCATTTAGACCAGTGTCTACCTGGTGGGTGTGGTGGCTCCTGCTCCATACTGGTGCACAGTATTCTGCTGGTGCGTATACCAAGGCCAGGGTTGATGTTCTGAGGGTCTTGGCGCTTGCTCCCCAGCTGGTGCCGGCTAGGTGACGAATCAATGCGCATCTTGCTGTGACCTTGTCCCTTAGATTAACCAAGTGCTGCCGGTAGGTGAGGGCTCTGTCCAGTTTCACTCCTAGGTATGTGGGGCAAGCCTCGAAGTTCAGTCGCTTTGACTTGATGGTTACATTGAGTTCTCGGTTGGCTTCCCTGTTGTTGAGATGGAAGGCAGAGGAGACAGTCTTAGCAACACTCAGCTTGAGCCGCCATTGGTAGAGGTAAGTATCTAGGGTGTCCATATCTAGGCTGAGCGCTCTCTCAATTGTGTCCCAAGAGTTGCTCGACTTCAGGATTGCCAGGTCATCTGCGTATCCATACTTCTTAGCAATGGTATTGGGCAGGTCATGGATGTAGATGTTGAATAAGAGGGTGCTAGGACGGAGCCCTGTGGCACACCGTTCCTCAGACTGCGTGGTCTACTAGCTTGGCCGTCGCTGGTCTTAAGAATGAAGTTGCGGTTCGAGATTAGCTGCACGATGAAGGACACCATCCGTCTGTCTGGTATGAGCTTGAGGAGTTTGCATATCAGGCCTCTATGCCAAACGGTGTCGTATGCTGCTGTCAGATCTACAAATACAGCACCAGTCTTCTGGTTCCCTTCAAAGCTGTCTTCGATGTCTTGGGTGAGGAGGGTGACCTGGTCCACTGTTGATCTGCCCCGACGAAAACCGGCCTGCTCGTGAGGAAGCTGTGGGTCTACAATTGGGTTGATACGGCTATGGATCAGGCGCTCCAGTAGCTTGTAGGGGATGCAGAGAAGAGAGATTGGACGGTAGCTCTTAGGGTCATCCTTTGGCTTATTAGGTTTGGGCAGTGCGATGACAGTTGCCTTGCGCCAAATCTTTGGTATCTTGCATCGTTTCATACAGGATGACAGGAACTTGCATAGCCAGTTGGTTGCAGCAGTGCCAGCATGATGGAGGAATTCTGGGTGGATACTGTCTGGTCCAGGTGCCTTACCTGCTTTGAGTAGTTTCAAAGCATCTTCTACTTCCTGCATGGTGTAATCGCTGCAGAGATCGGAGGTGGATGGCATCTTCCAAAGATTGGACACTTCCTTCTTGACCCGCCTGGAGTGATCACGGTCAGGGTTGGTGAAGCGGCCGTTGTTCACAAGTACGCTGGCGATGGCGTTCGCAGTTACTGGACACTTTCCGGCATTTGGTGTTGATCTGCCTGTCAGGCGGTTGACGGTTTGCCAGGCCCTTCTGCTTGAGTAGGTGAAGTCGATTGATTCCACAGTCTCGATCCAGCGTTCTTTGCGTTTCTCATCCAGTCTTGTGAGGAGAGTGGAAGCGCAGGAGTCAGATTCTTCCTTCGATGGAGCCGAGGTAAAGTCTTCATACAGAGCTTGGCACTCATCGTCCCAGCATGGGATGTAGCTCTTCTGGTATCCCTTGGGATCGACAACTTGGCTGCATCTATGAGCAAGTTACAGTAGGCTGAGTATGTGGTGTTAATATCATCACTCTCTGGTGGTGGTAGTTTGGTAACACGCTGGTCGACCTCGGCAGAGAACTTGTCCCACTTTGCTTTCCGGCAGTTCCACCGCTTTACTGGTTTGCTAGCTGTTGGAGACACCAGAGCAGGTTGGGTTATCAGAGATGGTCGGTGCTGAGATCTTGGGAACTTGTCCAGGATTTTACGCACAGGGAGTTGGTTTCCTTGGCTGGGTTCAGCAAAAGCCAGGTCTGGGTTGGTGCCAGTATTCCACCGTCCTGAGAAGAAGCTGTCAGGTTCCTTAGGATTGAACAAGAGGGTCAGGTTGTTGGTAGAAGCCCATTCCGCGAGGCAAGTCCCATCACTATTGCAGCGAGAGTAGCCCCAGTCAGTGTGCTGGCAGTTAAAGTCTCCTGCGTATACACATGGTGCTGGATAATAAGGTAGAGATGTGTTGGTCAGGCGTACTGGAGGTGGTTTGTACACATTGATGATGTTGATGCCAAGCACTTTCACTGCGATCCATTCAGTATCAGAGTCGGGTGAGGACTGGGCCTCAAGGGACCAGTCATCTGTGTCTTGGCTGATGAAGGTTGCTAGTCCATGGTGTTTGCTTGGGATGTAGCCTGCCAGTGAGAAGTTAGGTAGAGTTAGCTTTTCATTGGTTTCACGGTGTGTTTCTTGGAGAAGGATCACAATGGCTTTGTTGTTGACTGCCAGCTGCTCAATGATGTTCATCTTGGCAGAGGTGAGGCCTTCTACGTTCAGTTGCAACGTCGTTACACGTAACCTTCGACAGCAGTAGCTGTCCGTCCTGAGAAGGACGCGAAGCAGGGCTCAGGGTCACGGCGCTGCTCCTGGGTAACACTGCGTTGACTAGCGATATGTCGCTTTCTTCCTTGACTCATTGTCGACGTTCGTTCTCGTTTTTAGCGAGTTAACAGGGGAGACCACGTGAAGGTCGCCGACTCCTCCCCCTATGCATTGAATCATCATATCATGCTGATCACGCACACCTGTAAGATTAGTATCTTTGAAAAGAGCGGTATTATATTCAATATATGATTGCAGACAAAGACAGGTGATAATTGCAATCTGCTTGTAGTGCAGGGCGATATAATCAACAACTGTATTCATCTATTGCTATGGTAGTTAATCGATTATGACGTCACTTCTACAGCGAATACTGATCTTGTGCTGTATAGATAGATGCTGATATCAATAAAAATATGTTTAATTCCCCGGTTTTATTCAGTGGGTGTAGAGATATCGAGACAATCACGTGATTTTAGGTGTCATGTATCAGTATCAGACCGTTGATGACGAGTATTGTAAACTTGTCGATTATTTTGAAAAGGGTGGACTAGTTTCAAATGGTGGTACTAAAAATATTTTGTTATTTCCCTCAAAATCTGTATTTTCATAACAATATTTTTGGTGCCTAGTATTCAAAATATTCAAACCCGCCTATCATCCATCACGCGATAGAAGATAACATTAAACATAAACATTCCAATAGTTAATTCTTTCTTTATTTATTTTAGTTAGTTATTTATTTCTTATTTGACCTAGGGTGACCAATCAATGCACTGGTACTGTTCTCCTTTTTTCCCAGGTAAATTAATCTTCATTTGTTTTTGCAGATTTGAACCTTGACCAGAACATCCTCGTCCAAGAATTTATTTCCGATCAGTTTCTCATCCATGGTCACTCATTTCAGATAGGCGTTTTCGTGTTATTCACGTCTATAGAACCATTGCGATTCTACATTGTTCCACATGAACTTAGCCACAGAATTGCTCTCGAGAAATTCTCTCCTGATGATTTTAATGACACCAAGAAGTATGTCACTGATGGTCATTACGAAGTTAAGCATGCTTACCAGGTATGTAGGATACCGTTATAATTATTAATGATGATAATGATAAAGGTATAAAATGGTGATGACCACAAAGATCACAATGATGATAAACCATGATAAATCTCCCCAAACCCACCACTAATTATGTCCTGTTTGGCTGTTTGGCATACACTGTGGTTTCTGCTTTTACTATACTTTACTTTTAGCATTCAAGATCTGGCTCGTCTGGTCACATTGCCTAATGATAACTGTTCTATAATTAATAACATAATTGATGAGATTAGTTTGTGGATGACGTCACTATCATTCAAACTGCCTAGGACCCTCGATTCATCTGGTGTTGATCGGATAAAAGGAGTCACAGAAAATGGCTATTGTTTTTTCAGGAAAGAAAGTTTCCTACTATAAAGACCGCCGAGTTTAGCAACTCATTATCACGACATTTGTAAACAAAGCTTGCCCAGATTTGATTGACAAATGACGTCAGACGCAACCTAGTCTTTTTAATTAATTATGTTTTCAATTATATCAAATTTTACACAAAGATTTTCACAGAATGACCCCTAATACCCCTTACATAACATTTGACCCCAAGCTGGGTGTAACTTAAATTAAGCTTGTGCAAACGGTTCTTGTGACTAAGTTTGGGCGTAATTATCGTTTGTGTTGAAGGTAAGCAGCGATTATACTAATATCCCACAATCGTGGGAAGCAATTTTGCAATTTCACTGAGGTTCTAGAAATAAACTAAATGTTATAATCAAAAAATTTTAACACTCCAAATTGATTCTTCAATGATCTTTCCAGTACCGTTCGGGATTACCCTCAGATCGCGGGATAATCCCGAACGACGCCATTTTCTCTGTTCCATTATCTTCTAACTAATTAAGGTTTAGTTAATGAGAACGTGCTTATAATCAAAGTATTACCCACTCTTGATATTGGTATGGTTTATTCTATCTTACGTTGTAGTAATATGCTTAAATGAAATGTGTTCGGGATTACCCCACTCTCCCCTATTGTGTCCTTTTCATTTACTTACGTCATCAACCCGCTGCCTTGAAAATCAATTTCGCTTCGAACGGGGAGAGGACCGTACGAGCCCACATTTTACCAACACAATTTCTATTTTTTCAGAAGAAATACTAATATAATAATTGCAACGAGTGTCAACTTGTTCTCTTCGAATGGAGTTAAACTTGTTTTGCAATAGATATGCCTTTTAAGAACCATGCATGCTTATACTCATTTTAATGCATATGTTATACTGATTCTAGATATGGTCATTGAAATTTAAAATTACGACATAAATTTTCAACTCTTCTCCATCTCGTAACAGGTTCCGGAAATGAAGCATCGACTTGAAGCAGGATACCACCAAGGGCAGATGGTAGACAGTTACATAACCGACGCAGGTAAACACGTACTTATTGTCTTTAAAGTGTTACTGCGCGAATTTGTTTAAATGAATTGTTAATTAGTTTAAAAAGTAATTAATAATTTGTTTTGACATTTTGTTAATAATTTTCTCTTCCTTGATTGCATTTTTGTGAAAAAAATTTCAATAGTCAAAATTATTTGATATCAGAAAAACATTCGTCATATTCATAATGCAATTTTGTATGCCTGTTGTGCTCTCATGTCCAATGAAAATACTATGCAACACGTTGTTATCGGATCCCTTAACCGCAGTATAATTATCACCATGAACCTTCTGATCTATGTGCCACAAGATTGTCATCTCGCCTATTTTATAAAATGTCCCCATCGTCATCTTGGTAGGTAAAGGGTTGGTAGGCTGAACACTCAGGAAATGCTTAAACTGGATAAATAAGTTGAACACATTAACTGCTACGATACATTTTGCAGATTTAATGGTTTATTTAACATTTTGCCAAGCGGCTGTTTATTCAATATGTTTAATACATGTATATAATAGAAGTAAAAGCTAACAAAGCTCTTGGAATAAATCAAATACTGATACCTCAGTACGAATGACAGAATGACAAGATTATCACAAGAGGAAATTTAAAGAACGCAATAGAGGTTATCCGTGTTCTATAAGCTGCATATCCTACCAGCGACTCCTATACCTTGTTTAGGACTTTCAAAAGAAGTACCTGCATGTGCAACCATGACTATTTCAAAATAGCCCGCCAAAGTCATGCAGGTAACTCCGAGGTCGTGCATTGAATTAGTTTGAATGAGGAATACTACGGGAACCAGTGCCTTTTGTTAGAAGTCACGCATGAGTAAAGTGGATAACCTCTATTTGTTCATTTTTTTAATTTTGTGATTTCATTATGTAATTTTAGCGTTATAACGTAATAAAGGAATGCTGTATTTTATATTGGGACACACTGCACATGGCTATATTAAAATTATTAATGTTTACGACCATAATGAGACCACTGGCGGATACTTACTTTTTATTTTATATATGAATGATAGCGTTAATACTTTTATTTTAATATTATTATTATATTTGCCGACGAAATCAATTTAATTTACCAGACATTGTGTTTTTTGTGGTCCACGGTTCTTATTGCATTCTTAAAAAGCTTCTCTGTTCGTAAATCATTCCCGCACTGTCTCTTTACTTGCTTATTTCTTAATGACCTCTTTTCTCGTCATCTATTCTACTAAGGTCATAATGTATCCAAGATAAACGCTCAGATTTATGATGCTATTCGAAGTGTTTTGTACAGCGGAAGGGATGCAATTCTACAAGACTTTCGGAAAATGTATCATGGATTCAAGCCACCTGTTAGGTAAAGATAGCTGCACAATAAGTAATGTAGGTTTCGTGTTCATAGCACATTGGAATACCAAAGGCGTTTAAAATGTACTTTTGTCGCAGATAGATTATATTGCTTTTTCTGTCCACCCCATCTCTAGCTGTAGCTAGTGTTTGTTGTATTTTGTCTATCTTTCTCCATTCCTTCAAGATATTGAGTTCGTAAGTTATGGTATTATAAAATTGGACATTGAGATATCGGCCTTTAAAAATATTATGGACAATGTTGAGATTAGGAATTACCTTGAAAAATGTCTCAAAAAATACAAGATGCCAGTTTATATACAATATATTCCAGTCTGAAACTATCAGACAACATTTTATCATTAATAACATCACAAATTCGCAACAAACCCAAATTGTGAAAAAATCAGCCTTGGCAGATTTTTGGCTATTCTCCGTTTACAATCCTGCCCAAAAGTGTCTCCTTTTGACATGACACGTCACAATTGTTTGAGTCAAATCGTTATTGTTTGAGTCATATCGTATGTCCGTATGAACAACTGGCCATATGGCGCAAGGAATAAGGGACATCACTGTCTTTTTAATATTGGCAGAACTTACAAGAATGTAAACGTAGTCTCAATATTTAACACTATTTTTCTCTAAAAACTAAAAAATGTTTTGTCTTTTCAGCTGCAATTTCTTCGAATTAACTAGATGGGATTTTATTCTCGGATCTAATATGCAAGTTTATTTACTCGAGGTATGTAAACCTGTATAATCTAAAGGTCGTAGCCTGAAATTCAAAAAACAAAAACAACAACACATGTGCTTTCATTCATTGACAAGAAGAGCACGTCATTGGTTGAATTTGTTGGTTAAGTCTTGATATACCGTGATAAGTTAATGTTTTCTGAAGCATCATTTGTTTGTGAAAACTGCCATTCATTGTGGAAACTCACATGGTGAGAGTACTGTGTATTATGTATAGGAACATGGACAGTAACTGCAGTATGAATCGTTATGGCAGTAAGATACTAAATATCATTTAGATGAAAACGATAGTACTATACATGATCATTATTATGTTGGATACATAATATTTATTATAAAAGGCCACCGGTTTCTATCGAGAGCCACTTCAACCGCTTTCAGTGGGAGTTGTTCACTGCATTCAATGTTTCTTTATAATTTTAGGTAAACGCATCCCCCGATATGGCTATGGGAATCGAAAATGCAGCAAGATACGAAGGCTTTTTATTAAGTGTTCTGCGTATTCTCGGAACTGACATAGGTGGTCACGCTGCTCACGGAAATCGGTGAGAATGTTAAATCATCATGCTTGATTGTCTCATTCGTAAGATGGTACGGTGGGGTGGTATGGAGATGTGTGGGGTGAGGTAGGGGTGGGCCTGCCTGTGTGGTGGGATGTTTATGTGTACAATGTCTTTTTTGCAATGTGTTTTCACGTAAGCGTTTAAAAAAACCCCACACCTCTTACCTGAGAATCCCCTCTCCCCCACCTATATAACCTCCTTTTCCCTAAGTGTCTCCTTCTCCCCCTCCTCCCCTCCCCCTATATTCGATGTCTCCTCTATCTCGAATTCTCCTCTCCCCATCATTCCCTTTCCACTTCCAATGCTCTCTCTGTTTTTCTGTCTCCCTCTTCTTACACCCCCCCTCCCCACTACTCTCTCTTTCCCCCTCTATCTTCAATAAAAGTCACTAGCTTATATCGGAAGTCATATAATGACCTTTCATCGATTGTCGTATCCATGCGATAAGGACGTGAATCGATTTTGTTTTTAACACCTCAGTCGCTCCTTTTGTAATGTCGAATGCAAATTTCGATGGTCTATATTTTTTCACAGCTAAAATAGCTATAGCTTATTGGACTTTCTAAACGACGTTTTTCAATGAAGATTGAAATACTCGATTTCTCTCCTCGTGAATGTTGCACTGCGAAATTTAAACATTTCTTAGGTCAGGTAACTCCAACCTAATTGATTTTCTTCTTCAACACGGTTGTTCGATTGCATTTCATTTTAAAGAAAAGTTGAACAATGATGGCGTTAATCGTGTTTGCATCTTTACAAGGGGTAGACACTATCAAATGGTATTAGAACATCAGCAAACATACTAACAAATTGACAAGGGAATTTTCCAAAAACTTTTTATCATGAAACGTCAGGTATAACACATATCATTTGGCTAATTTAAATTTAAATTATATGTAAATAGCGCCCTCAGCTTGCACAAAAATGTACAGTTTATAGAATTAAAATTACCACAAAAAACAGTAATGTTTTGAAAAATATATAAATGATCACATCCAAACCGTGTCACACCATTATAATTATAAGAAACTGTAATGAAAACCTAATTTCTTTCCTACAATTTTTAAGTTTCTAACAAAAGGTCGAAACAAAGATATCAATAATCTTATGAGTCAAGAGCTTAGGCAGGATAATAGGAAACCACGTGACCAAAACCAAAACCAAAACTAAAACTCAATATTTGAAATGACTCATTGTACTCTCTTCTGTAATGAACCACTTGTCTTGACTGACTGATATTATAAGTGAAGTAATTGGATTCCTTGCACCTTGTTATACGTAACTTTTTTTTACCAGTGTGTAATTGTTTTTTGAGAAAAATGTAAAATTAGTCGCAAAATTTATCAGGGTATGTAGTACCACCTTAAAGGCCCATTCAGTGATTTGCTCACCCGGACGATCGTAAAAATCATCAAAATTCAGATTTTGGTACCTTTGTCATTGTCATAGATGTGTTAACTTAACCTGCGAGTGGTTCAGCCGAAAGCCACGTATTTAAGACAAAATAATACATTTTACACGAATCTGTAATTTAGATACTGACAGTATCTAAATTTACATGTATTTGAATGGGGCTTCAACTTCGTCTGTGCTGCTGTTTTCTTCGTGTGTTTTTTTTTGTTGCCAAATTTGTTATTTCAAAAATACCAATGACAATTTGAATGACTTATCCTTCACTGTTAAGCAAGTTATAAACAATTTTATTTTTCTACACTTGCGCTGGGATCACTGGGTCTTTAACATCTTCCTCTACTTTTGGCACACCACTGTTAAGGAAAACATAATCGTCCAATTCATGGTATTTTATTGCACAGATGTGTATACACATTTTGGAAAAAAACTATCTCAGTCATTTCTTTCTGACCACAAGTCTTAAATATAGGCCGCTTTGCGACAAACTGGATTTCACTCTGACACATACTAGCTACATGTACGAACGGGTTTTTTCTTGGTCTTTGCTTTTCTACAGATTACGCAATAGTGATGTTCTAGTGTACAAAGCCATGTGTTATGAACCAATGTGTGAGTCGTGCACATCTGAGGTAAGCTAATTCGCATTTACTTTGTGTCTCAAAAGCAAGTGAACGCATTTGTTTCCCTTTGAATCAATATCAGTGTTCAAATAGAGTAATTTGTAAAGTGTTCGAAGTTGTAAATTGTTCAAAAAAGTTTTTCTCGTTGTACAAGTACCAGCAGCAGACGCTATATATGCACATGCAGGCGTACAATCATAATAACCCACAAGCATATACGCACTGCACATTAATATGCTGACGACTGTGGCCCACGACACATCATTATAAACATTGAGCGACAATCAGGGATGTCCAGCTAAGAAGCGCACACCCTATACATACCAAAAAATAAACCATCACAGCCAGGATCAGTTCCCCGAGCCCTTGTACGGATAACCAAGGCAAGGGAGCAGTTAGTTCCAGGCGGCATAGGAAGCGCAACACGTGACGTACGAGGCTGGCGAAGATACAGGGCTGACAGCCCCATTCAAAATACACGGTTAGCAATTACAAATGGAAAATTAACATACTTGCTGTGGGGTACTTTGTCGAACCCCGACGGTTTTAGAGTAAGATAATTTTGCGTTGACACCACATAACAAATTTGGAATTGTTTGTGAAGATTTCATGATTATGTGTTAATCCAATGGCGATCTCAAAATTGGCGATATCGCTTCCATCACCGCCTGGTTAGTTCTTTGCCATGGGGAATTCTAGCTAGTTAGTAATTTAAGAAAAACATAGAGTTCGTCGGTCGATACACATAGTGGTGTACGTGCAGGATAAATGCAAAATACATTTGCGAGAAAAAAGCGTTTCAAGGATATGCTACTAATAACATAGTCAGTACTCTTCCAATATTATCTCTTAGTGGACCGATTACATTTGAAATTAGAGTTAAAGTATTACAGGATATAATCTAGCTCTAAACTTATACGCCACTCTGTGAAACGGCAGATTTGGGGGGTTTTGGCAAGTTTTTGAAGCGTAAGTCGAAAGGTACGTCACTATGTGAAACGGAGTGAATTTTTATTTTGATATATTTGTACAGGGCATAGTACTGTAGAGCTTAGAATTGCAATATTGAGGGTCTTCTGTTCCTAGAAAGGGGGAGGAGTCAATAATTACCCCTTTAACATTTTTAATGTTTCAAAATTAAAATTTTAAAGGTATTTAAAAAAAATGTAATTTACATCTTAAACTTGATTTTTTTTTAATGTCAACATGTTCAATGTATAAACGAATACGAAGATATTATTTTTTGTACATAATAATCTTATTATAATGAAAGACAAACATAAAGACAATTTATCGCGTCTGACGTCACCTGTCAATCAAACTCGAGAACGGTTTGTTTACAAGTGTCGTGATGATGACTTGCTGAACGCGGATTTATAACCGGGCGCCTTATTGTTGATTTTGCACCTTTCGACATGCAAACCATCTCAAAAGTTAGGTCTTTATAGTAGGAAACTTTCTTTGGTGAAGGCACCATGTCCACAATGCCTAGAAAAGCTGCTTTTTGCTTTGTAAAAGTACGAACTTTTTCGCCATTTGCTGCTATTCCTTTTCTCCGATCAGCACCAGATAGATCGGTCTTCCTTTTACGCGCTAATTAACCTGTGTAAACCAATCAAGGATCGTAATTGACAGTGACATCAGACGCGATAAATTGTTTTTATCTCTGTCTTTAATTATAGAACTTTTCATTTATTATCAGGAATGTCTTCCATGTGGGCACTGTCTTACTGCAGGTCACATGACCATGTTGAAGGAATCCCTGGGAGAGCATTTAAATAGACTGGGAATGAGACGACTTCATCCAAAACCTATGGTAAACTTGATCAGATTTAAAATAAGTTTTCTCTTTTTAATACATTCGCATGCAGCAGCAGTTGGGACAGTTACAATTAAACGTAATCATAATTCTAACAATCAGTGGATAAAATCTGATTATGCTATTGCATAATTGAGCGGTACGCATCATTGGCATCTCAGAGCGGTACGCATCATTGGCATCTCAGAAGCAGATGGAAAGAACCATCAAATACAGCACCTGAGACATAGAAGAGAAATAGAGTGATGGCTCCCACTGCTCTTCTATGTCTCAGGTGCTGTATTTGATGGTTCTTTCTATTATTACAACATCTGAGCCATCACTCTATTTCATCGGATGTTCTAGGGTGAAGCTCCAGAACTCCTTCAACATCTGTTACCAGATCGTATGATTGTTGATCCTCGTCTGCGGCGCTCTGTTAGATCCCATGACCAAGCTGTCAAAATCTCAAGATCCAACCTGAGGTCATTCCTTCCATCCTCAGCTTACCTTTGGAATGCTCTACCTGGTTTAATATACTCTTACCAGAATCGGCTGAGCTTTAAATGGTATCTAAACAACTATCTTGGCGCCAACCCATCAGCGCTATCATACTGATAGCAGCTTTTAATGCCTTGCATAGTTCAGACATAAAAAAAAATGCATAGTTAGTTTCTTTTTCTATTGTACATTAGGCTGTTCTATTTTGAAGTCCACATTCCCCCGTAGAACACGCGGTTGAATTCTTCCCCAGAATTATGTGGGTTTCAAATTATAATAGCCAATTGAGTAACTTTCATTTGAAATACTGATTCCAGTTTTAAGATATCAAATGGAACGTCCCGTTGGCTGGATGAAAGCCGTATCGCATGTGTTTACGATCTTTAGACTTTCGTTTTTGTTTGATAACGTGTTGATTATTTTACATTTCAGACACATGAAGGGGTGACGAGCGAAGAATACTGGAAAGAAGACATTCCAAAACGTGAAAGGCTAAACCAAGCTTGGTTTGAAGAAAAGTGCAAACAAGATACATACTGGTGTACATAATGAGGGCCTAGCTAATATAAATTACTACTAAGCTGCGATTATAATATTCTTTATAATACACTTGACATTTAGTTGTGACTATGGCATGTATATTTGATATTGAAATATTATCATAACAATCACAAAACTGGAATCACATGGCGTGATGTACCTTGCTTAAACTATCTTATACTCATGCAAGGGTTTGCGTGTAATGACATTTATGGGGAAAATTAAAAACTGTCCAATATGTAATTTGCATTGCATTATAAAATAGCACCTTGTTGCTGAAATAAGATGAATGTGGCAAAAGGAGCTATTAACATAATGAATGTTTTTGTTACTATTTAAAGTAAAATGTAAACATGATAATGATGATTCGTGTCAAATCTTGGATGCAACAAAGTAAGCGGTGATCTAACTATTTAACATGTTTGACACAGCAACGTGTTCGCAGACCGGGGTCACTCACTAAAAATGGGTGACGGGGATGTGCGGCCACATTGACCCCCATTTAACTCCCTCTCACCCAATGACCCTTTTTTTGTTTGACTGAACTCACTCTCACCCAATAACCCCTTTTTGTTTTCCCGTCACCAAAGGCCCCCTTTTTTTAATTATTTTATTTCATATTTTTCCAAATAAAAATTGATCACTTCCTGTCATGTATCAACTTTTATAATGTTTATATTTTGACCCAACATTTTAACCAGTCTCACAGAAAGACCCCCCTTTTGGTAAGATTTTCCACAGTCTCACGGAAAAAACCCATTGTGAGGGCCTTCTCACCGAAAGACCCTCCTTTTTTGGTGTCTAGGTTCTCACCAAATGGGCTTAGTTTTGAACTTATGTCCGCACATTCCCGTCACTTCCAAAGTCGAGTGCCACCCTTGGGGTTCACAAATTGAAACAATTGCATTCAGTCAAATTTGAATTATATATAGTAACATTTGGCCATTCAATAAGCCTCTAAATGAATGAATAGAACAAGCAGTTGGTAATATCTGTATTACTTAATATTTGTGATAATTGTATTCATACTGCAGTTTCTGTCCGTTTTCCTATACACAATACACAGTGCTCTCACCATTGACGCGTGACCTCTACAAATGATGTATGTTGGAAGAATGGGCACTTGACTAGTTAACATCACTGTGTGAAAAATAACCAGCCAATATTTAAACTATTCTCCAAACTTCTAGCAAATATATTTCTCTAACATGACCTAAAATTACAGCTAGGTTAGATGTTCAGAAGGGGTCGCACTTTCGTAGAATATGAGTGAGGGCAAAGCATAGCTAGCTCATAGCTAGCCAACTCCCCGTGTTAATTGAATGGAGATTTGACCGAAAATATTGAGCTGTATTGGTAACGGACCGCTCCGTTCTGAAGGATGCCACAAAAACGGTACAAGCTACATTTAAACTATTCTATGAAATTCTAGAAAATATAGTTTTGTAACATGTCCTAAATTTTTAGCTAATTTAGGTGTTTGGAGAAGGTCGCACTTTTGTGTTTTAGGAAGGATATGTAAACGACAAATAGCACCAAAAATATGAAGAAATTATTTCCAAACCGTGTTAAGTCAACAATCATTATGTTGCTCATTTTCAAGAATGCTGGTTAACAAAAAGCAGGGCATTGTCTCATTTCGTGAACAAAGGTCCACATACCATTGTTTCCTTCCGTTTCCTTTATAATCGGTTACCCAACTGAAGCTATAATACCAGCTTTATTGCGATATCGCACATGTAAAACAGACACATGTGAACAACCAGAGAAGATCCGATTTAATCAGTTGAGCTGTTTCAATGAGTGTTATCTTGGTTTAATAGCTTTTAATGGGGTTTAAGTCCTGCAAAGGTCGAGATGAATTCTACTGTAGACATGACTGCATCATGTTCTTTATGTTAACTTGCGAGATCACTGTCCAATCATGCTATTCTTTTCATTAAAGATTTTGTTAACTTATACAAACAGTGTGTGGTAATTGTTGTTGTTGTCCATTGGTGTGTGAACTGGGAAAAGCTGATTTCGGACTTTGTTTCTATATCGAAACAATTGGTGCGCACCTAGCAAATGTAAATGAACTTCCTTTATCCAGTTGCCACTAAAAGAACCCGTGGAATACGTTTTATTGAAGATTGTGTGGGATGTGCATGTATAGTGTATACGTGTGTTTCCAGTATAACTCTAGAACACAAAATAACATGATGGTGGTATTTTTAGGGGCCTTCATTTTGGGGTCTTCATTTTTATAGCCCAGGATTGTTTCGAAAACGGGGACCCACAACCGGTGACAAAAACGCGAATGGTGTTCTAAACATCATCATGGTTAATGTCCTTTTTATGTTTCTGTTTAGCATTTCAGCGATGTTATATAGGTTATCACGTCTGACAAAGCGTAAGAAAATCAGTAGGAGTACTTGTGTGGATATTCCGGCTTTATTTACCCATCCACAACGATACAAGGGGTAGGTAACTCTATGTCCAAATTCAACATGTCAGAATCACGTTTTCTAGCAGGGAGGGAAGGGGTCGGCCGAGAAACGAAACTAGTTACGTTTATTGGACGTCATCGATCGTTTGGTTTGTTCTCTAACAATGGTATCATTAGTAGATATCTAATTCTAGCAAAGTTATCATCAGAAGATATCATCTGAATCTAACGATTAGCATCAGTTTTTTGCATCTGATGGTTTATTAACATTGTTTTGAAGATGTTATCATCCGTTAGATAGCATCTTATTTGGCAATGTTATCTTCTCTAGATAAATAGCATTTGATTCTAACAATGCTATCATCAGATGATATTATCATATTATCTGATTACAAGACAATTTATATTCGGTGTACGAGAATATTTGGTAGATACAGGTGTTGTAATACCACTGACATTTCACAAAGTTGCATGTGAATGCAATAACAAAGACTGTCTTTAAAATTAAATTAATATTTAATTAAATGACTGAGCTATATTAAGGGTTTTAACCCTTTAAACTACTGAACTATTAGTTAAAACTACTGAACTATTTAACCGGATCAAACTTTTATGGCTTCTCCCCAAAAATGTCTAAATCTTGTGGTGGAAACATCCAAATAGTGATTCAGTATCAGCTAGTATCCTGCTGCAAATAAACCAGCATGGTTTGGATATTTCACCAGCACCTTGTTGAGATATCACTCTCTCTCAAAGTTCTTTTCACAGACGCACCCCTATACATAAATTGACAGTATTTGTATCCAAAATACCTTTGTGTGCAATTATTGCAATCATCCCCGGCAATTATCAAATCAATGCGATTTGTTTCAAAGTGCTTCTCATACCCAGTAAACTGCGGATAATAAGTTAATCAAACAGCATGAATTCAGCAAAAAATTCAACTCAGCATGCATATAAATGCAACAATTGGCTGTGTAACAGCAACGGTATATATTATATAGTGCTGCAATTGTCTATTAAGATCAAGGATATTTTTATGGTTAAGTAGGTGCGAAGTTAAGTAGAATTTTCTACATCGGTGAATTCACTGAAATGATATTCATGGTCAAGTTAACAATCAAATCCTTCGACCAGCTATAGACGGTCAACTTATATGGATTGAAAAATTAATAGTAAACTAATATACGACAATACGACGAATATATATTATATTAAGTACAGGCTGATTATGATTAAGTGCATTTATTTTAATCTTTTACGATTACGTTCGTATCATACATGTTGCTAGAAGTTGTATATGGTCCCGGTATATGGTATATGGTATATGGTATATGGTATATGGTAGAACTTCCTTCAGAACCGTTTGCATTGAATCAACGATGGAACTTTCGTAGTACGTACGTGATTTATATGTATCCAGTACCTCGTACATTGGATACAACGAATTTAGGTGAGTGTTTGAATCCGTACCACTTAATGTGCGTACTCATTATTTGTAACTTACAATGTTGAAGTTTGAATGCTATCATACATACACTTTGGTGCATTCAAATCATGAATTTCTTTCAGGAATATGTATTATATTTTCCACCAGAAAAGGTGGGGTTTGGGGTACTATTGTTACTACTACTACTACTACTACTACTACTACTACTACTGCTACTGCTACTGCTACTGCTACTACTACTGCTACTGCTACTGCTGCTGCTGCTGCTGCTGCTACTGCTACTACTACTACTACTCCTACTACTACTACTACTACTACTACTACTACTACTACTACTACTACTACTACTACCAATAATAATAATAATAATAATAATAATAATAATAATAATAATAATAATAATAATAATAATAATGATAATAATAATAATAATAAATATGTCCAGATGTCCATATAATTTTAAGTCCACACTGAATTTATATTTATATATCCACAAAAATGTATATATTTACCCATTATATGGCCTTCCTGGCTAGATGGCGCTATATCTACTATATGTATAGATAGGGGGTATAGCCCTGTGTAGATCACAAAGCTGCAAATCAGTGAATGCAATAAAAAATGGTTCAACAACATGCATTTAGCTAGAAATTGTAGTTTGCATCATGATGCAGTCATGTCTACAGTAGAATTCATCTCGACCTTTGCAGGACTTAACCCCATTAAAAGCTTTTAAACCAAGATAACACTCATTGAAACAGCTCAACTGATTAAATCGGATCTTCTCTGGTTGTGCACAAGTGACTGTTTTCATGTGCGATATCGCAATTCATAGCTTCAGTTGGGTAACCGATTATAAAGGAAACGAAAGAAAACAATGTTATGTGTGGCTTTGTTCACGAAATCAGACAATGTCGTGCTTTTTGTAAACCAGCATTCTTGAAAATGAGCAACATAATGATTTTTGACTTAACACGGTTTAGAAATAATTTCTTCATATTTTTGGTGTTATCTGTCGTTTACATGTCCTTCCTAAAACACAAAAGTACGACCCTCTCCAAACACCTAAATTAGCTAAAAATTTAGGACATGTTACAAAACTTTATTTTCTAGAACCTATTTAGAATAATTTAAATGCAGCTTTTACCGGTTTTGTGTGGCATCCTTCAGAAGTGAGCGGTCCGATACCAATATTTTCGGTCAAATCTCCATTCAAATAACACGGGGAGTTGGCTAGCTATGCCTTGCCCTCACTCATATTTTACAAAAGTACGACCATTTCTGAACATCTAACCTAGCTGTAATTTTAGGTCATGTTAGAGAAATATATTTGCTAGAAGTTTTGGAGAATAAATAAAATATTGGCTGGTTATTTTTCACACAGTGATGTTAACTAGGCAAGTGTCCATTCTCCCAACATACATCATTTGTAGGGGTCACGCGTCAATGGTGAGAGCACTGTGTATTGTGTATAGGAAAACGGACAGTAACTGCAGTATGTGCAACAATATTCTTCTAGTAGCGGCAATATAGTGATGGGATTGTCTTGATTACGGACAATGTGAGTACGGCATGCAAAGTTCTACATCAGTGAATTCACTGAAATAATATGCAAGGTCATCATAATAAGGTCAACTTACATGCATTAATAGTTATTCTCGTATACGACAAATTAGTCCCTATTCCCTGTTTAATTACGTGCATTTGTTATAAATTTCTATTACGTTCATATCATATACGTTTGTAGAAGTAGAACCGATTTTTTTCTTTCGTAGTACACCTATGATTTTTTTTGTATCCAGTATCCTCGTACATTACATACAACGAATTTAGGTGAGTGTTTAAATGAGTGCACATGTCTTATTTGTAACTTAATGTTGAAGTATGAATTGTAGGTTTTAATGTTTATACACCTTGTTGCATTCAAATATTTAAAGGTCCGTAACCCGATCGACAACATCATCCCCCCGATTTTTGTCATTTAAATGAGTTTTTGGTATCACAAAATAGATCGTATTTTTCTTATTCCTATTCTGAAATTTGACGCTCCAAGTCGATGTATTTCCGGAGAAATCGGAGAATTCATGTCAATATACCTCCCTTGGTGGCTACCAATTTCTGGAATTCTGGACAGGCTTATCGTTGATAATTATATTCTCCTCAACAGCTAGTTTGGTTTCGCGTCATTCACATTGTATGAAAAGAGCGAACCGCAATAACTGCTGAAGAGACTTCAGACCGTATAAAGCTTTAAAATTTCCTTCCGAAATTGGAAGCTGCCCGCGTGGCGCCGTTGGTTAGAGCGTCGTAATTTTGTACCAGAGGTCCCCGGTTCAAATCTCGGTAGTGATAGGTTTTTTTTCTGCTCCATTTCTTAAACCCAAAATTATCTACATTCATTTGAAATTTACATATTGCAAGGGGAAATACATTTTCCCCAGAATGCAATTCACGCATACGTATTGGGTTGCAAATGTTGCTATTTATTCACATTTACGCAGAAAATGCTCTCGGTTTTTTTTCACAAAGCTGCATAAAGGGGATAATATTTGATATATGTAATTTTAAAGACAATCCATATCCAAAACCAATAGGCTGGGTTACCCCCTTTAATATATTTCAAGAATATGTATTATGCAAAGATTTTTAAAAACTCTTTTTACTGCTACCACGAAGTTATAAATCAAAGATTGGTTACATTATTGCGTTGATACGGGTGCAATTTACAAGATTTTTCTCTTATTGAGATACTCAGACATGGATAATGTCATGTCCATCGCAACCATTTACCCGAGCACAACGAAGAAGTGAGCTGTCTGATTGCCACAGGCTAGTACTAAAGATTTTGCATTATACACTTTCAATGTTCTTTTAATTGTTTTGAAGGTATATTCAACAACGGGACTGCAAACATCTCTAAATGGCGACCCATCACAATCGAGCGGTTAGAGCCAAAGCAAAGAAAACTTATCGTTCGCAGCCATCTGACTACCCACCACCAACGCCAAAAAAGCCTGTTCCAATGGAAAGAAGAGCTAACTTCTTCTTACTGCTACCACGAAGTTATAAATCACAGATTTGCTACATTATTGCGTTGTTAGACGTGGTGCTATGTATACAAATTGTTCTCTTATGGAGAGATGTTGACATGAGATGTTCATCGCAATCGTTTATCCAAGCATCAAAAGAGAACTTCACAAAGATCCCGGCACGATTGAAAGTTTTAATTGATAGCAGCACTGTCACGAAAGCCGGTGAAGTAATTCGCTTTTTACTCTTATGTTAAGGGTGCTGACATTTTCTTCGGAATGGGAACGGGGGGTCTTGAATATACGGGTGGCATAGACATTTTGGACCAAAAAAGGGGGTCGTAATTTTTTACATCAACTATAGAGTGGGTTATAGAATTCTAAAGGGCTGGTGACTCAAAACTCTTTTAATTTCGAAATGTGCATACAATCATAAGTTATATAGGCCTATCAGTCGGTGAAGTAAGTCGCTTATGGTCCTGTGTCACCAACTAGGGTACATAGTGAAAAATGTAATGTTTCAAACATTTTACCTACACATCTCATTTGAAGTGGTTCATTCTCCTGAGCATCTTGACATATTTTTTATGCAAATCGGTTAACAAATGAGAGAGTGCGGGCAAAAACAATCACAAAGTAGGGCGGATTTAACCCCACCTCTTTTTTCTACATTTACAATCATTGTGAGCAAGTATTAATCTTTCAAATGACCTTCTGTATTTATTTACTTGGTTTAGATGTCTGGGAGTTCATTGAGACATTTTTTTCCTAGATTCAAATTTTAATGGGGGGTTTTAGATCAAATTTACGATATCAATCCCTCCCCCTAATCCACCTCCCCCTAATCCACAACCACCCTTGGCACATTTCATGCCAAACAGCACAAGAAAATAATTTAAAAAATTTTGAAAACATGATAAAAACATGAGAGTAATATAGAATAAATTAGCCTCAATTTAAGACCTAATTGAATCTTGTAAGTGAAGGAATACTCAAGAGACACTGTTTGGAAATCCAAGCTGCACATCAAAGTGTAACAAAACCACCTTTTGGGGTACCCCAGTATATGACGCAGGATCTTATATACTCTTACTTTAAATACTGATGGGAAATATGTAGGGAGGGAAAGAGAGAAATGGAGAGGGTCAGGGTGAGAGGAAAGCGAGAGCGAGAGAGACCGAGAGGAGAGAAACAGACACGAAAACACAAAGAGGGAGAGCGAAACATTAGATATTGTACAAATTACACAATTGAAGTGTCCTGTTGTTTTTGTTTTCTTTGGTAGCATCGTATTAAGAAGGTCTTATCCAGAATGGGATATCGATATGCCACGCCAGATGAAGACTGGAATTTGTTATGGACCCAATTTTATCCGTTCAGCCACAATACTAGGAAACGGCATCCGGAACTAGAACTACTCATGGATGTCAAAAATATACCTCCTCGGAGTAAAGTAAGTGTTTGTAGATGACTGTCTTTTACTTCTTCCTCGTCCACTGCACATCTTACTAGAGTTGTCTTTTAATTTCTTGTTTCGTTATCTTATTGTAAAGTATCGCTACATAACTACCGTTTCATATTTGTGTATCTCAATAAAAATAACATTTAGGTTTTGTTATTGAACGTCCTCAGGTTAATCATTTTCCAGGGATGGGTTTTATGCTTAACAAGATGGTATTGAACACTTTTCAACCCAGCAAATATATCCCTAAAACGTTTGTTATGCCGCTGGAGAAAATGCACTTTCTGAATCAGGTATGAACATAAGTGGGTATATTTTTTATGATCATTCAACATTTCACCAAACATTAAAATTTGTCTTTTATTATCAGTCCATCAGGTCCAAACAAATGTTTATGGTTGACCAACGTTTACTTATCACTAAGATGATCATTAGAATCATTCCACAACTGGTACTTAAAGCCATATTATAACATTTGCTGAGGAAGACGCCCTCACGGAATTTTTAAAATTCCTTTTTTACACGATTAAATTGTACTTTATTAAACCAATATACCCTGCAAAAATCAAGACTCTATGTGCTGTAGTTTTGTCAAAATCCGAGATTTTGAATAAAATGCCGGATCCGGCGCTTTATTATTACGATGGAATTATTAGTCGAACGCATACACGATGTTAATAACACACAGTACGTACACGGCGTGCGGGACGGTGATATACACAACAAAGGGTCGTGCCACAACATGACCGAAGGAATGGTACGTATGTGCGCTGGTAGTAAATTCCAATTTTCTTTGCTTTGCCGTAGTTGTTCGACTCAAAAATAAAAGGGGATATATCTGACAGTAAAAGCTAACATTTTATGGCAAAGAAATGCTAATCTATTTTGTTTGAAAATATTATAATATGGCTTTAAAATGATTATTTAATCATTTTACTGCAGTGATAAGCTGATAGCGCCATCTGTTTTTTGTTTGTTTTTTGTTTTTTTGTATTTAATGTTACGCAAGGTTTTGTGTTGTAAGGTTACTTAAGGGTGGTCTTAACCCTGGAATTATGGAAACTTTCGAGCTTCATAACTGCTAAATTATTAGTCTAAAGAATATAAAAGTATACATTTTTAGACTGGAAATGACTTGCTGAATTCATCTGTGAGGTCAATTTGGGCCAAAATTTTCATTTTGGAGAAAATCCCAAAAACGGGTTTTTGGCCCAAATTTTTCGTGCAACGTAACAAAAAAATTGTTTGGCCAAAAATTTTTTTATTAATTTTAAAACTAGATAAAAATATCTAGGAGCGTTTTTTTATTTTTTGAATTTTGACCAACTTTGAGAAATTTGCACCAAAAATGGTCAAAAATGCAAAATTTTCAAAAAATCATAAAAAGCCTGATTTTCGCCCAAATTTCAAATATTTTTGGTGAAGTTGGTCAAAATTCAAAAAAATGAAAAAACGCTCCCTAGATATTTTTATCTAGTTTTTAAAAATCAATAAAAAAATTTTTTTGGCCAAACAATTTTTTTGTTACGTTGCACGAAAAAATTTGGGCCAAAAAACTGTTTTTTAGGATTTTCTCCAAAATGATCATTTTGGCCCAAATTGGGCCTCACAGATGAATTCATCAAGTCATTTCCATTCTAAAAATGTATACTTTTATATTCTTTAGACTAATAATTTAGCAGTTATGAGGCCCGAAAGTTTTCATAATTCCAGGGTTCAGACCAACCTTAATGGAACTGAAATGGGCGTTTTGAGCGTTTCGACAGCATTTTATGTGGGACATGAGAGCACGTCAGACCTATCGAATTGCATTCTGAATACGAAGAATGTCTTTCTGATATCAAATAATTTTCATTTTATGAAATTCACGATATAATACAAATTTCATGACAAATTATTAAAATTTGATATTTTTCACATTTTGGAGATATAACAGTCCTCGAAGTAAATTTTATAAATTTAATGATACAGTCTTAAAGTGTATGTAGCTGGGAGGAAAAGCCGACGATCAATTGAAAATTTTGTCCTTTCATATTGAAGATATGGATTTTTTTCCCAAATAGGATCTAATTTTTTTGGTGTTTTGGGAAAAAATCCATATCTTCAATACGAAAGGTCAAAATTTTCAATTGATCGTCGGCTTTTCATCCCACCTACATACACTTTAGGTAGAAATCATCAGATTTATAAAGTTTACTTCGAGTACTGTTAAATATTAATTTTTAATGATTTGCCATAAAATGTGTATTACATTGCAAATTTTAAAAAATCAAAATTATTTGATATCAGAAGGCCATTCTTCGTATTCAGAATGCAATTCGATATCATAATGTCTGATGTGCCCTAATGTCCCACAATAAATCCTGCCCAAACGTTCATACCCCTTCCCTTAAGTTTGTTGTAAATTTAATTTGAGCTTTAAAGGCTGCAAGCTCTGCAGGGCTGGGCCGCTGAATTTCATAGTGAAGTAAATATTCAGTGGTTTTGTCGTCCTCTCTATTGTTCGACTTTTGCTAATGAACAATCCCTATAAAACAATAAGAACTTCGTGATTTTATATTTTCAGATAAAGTCACCGAGATACCAGAATCAGCTGTGGATTGAAAAAGGCCAAAACCACAGGGGAAATAAAGTGAAGGAAACAAAAGGTGAATAATTTATATAATCCCAACATCAACTTTATTGTATTGAGAATATGTCATATCGTATGTGATGTTGTGTGTAGCTATAGTCCTGGGCGATCAGCCTTTTTTAGTTGATTTTGCATTGTTATAAAAGGTTGAACAGCAGAAACCAAAATGAAAAAAAAAACACCTCTAGCCCTTTACACACACATCCCACCACCCCACATCTTTTTGTAGTTAATAATGTTTCATATATGAATATATTTAGAGCGTTCATTTTAGATTCCTTTTCCCTTTAGGGGCTGAGCAATAATTCTAATTCTAATTTTCAAACGGCCTGCCCAAAACAAAAATCTTTGCGCCCCCCTTTGCACATGCCAAATATCTTGGATCCATTATTAGCAAACTTATATGGTCTAGCTATGTGTTGTGAGCGCAGCGAGCAGGAAAATTTGCATATATATTAAGCCTTTTTAGAGCATTTTATTTAAAAGGCTCCCAATGAATGTGTGCCAAAATCGCTAGACCCCTCTCGGCTTGCTAAAATTGCTTGCCTCTTTTTTGCCCCCCCCCCCCATTTTATCCTGCCACCAGGGATCATAATTATTGCACAACCCCTTAGTATCCACAATTCGAAATTTATTGTACGTTTTCATTCTTTAGATACCGTTGTATATCGATGCTGACAAAATATTCTTATTCATTGGGCGTGGTCTAGTGTTTAAACACAAAATCTGATTGGACAATCGCCTGATTTATGTAGTATCTATCCGTAGACATCCCGAAGTAATCACGAGTATTGTGGGCGTGGGGATTATTTTGAAATTGGTGTGGTAGTATCAAATTGCGGTACTTAAAATAGTGTGTACGCTCGAATTACTATAGAAGATAGGCAGGTGTCCACTACTCAAATTACTGGACCTGCATATCCTCTATGACACGATATAGGATATTAAAGTCAAATATTCCTGTGTTCCTTTGTTTTTGCAGATTTGAACCTTGACCATAACATCCTCGTCCAAGAATTTATTTCCGATCAATTCCTCGTCTATGGTCACTCAATTCAGATAGGCGTCTTCGTGTTATTCACTTCAATAGAACCATTGCGATTCTATATTCAAGATTTTAGCTACAGACTTGCTCCAGCGAAATTCTCTCTTGATGATTTTAATGACACCAGGAAGTATGTCACAGATGGTCATAAAGACATCAAGCAACCTCACACCGTATGTCTGTCATAGTTTAGTTACTCTCACAATCATTTATAATGATAATGGTGATGACCGCGAAAATGACAATTATGATAAACATGACGTGGACTATGAGGATGACTATGCCGGTGGTGAAGATGGTTACTATGGTGAAAAAGATGATGATGGTGTTCATGTCGACGGTGACAATAATAATGATGACAATAACAATAAACACCATAATGATGTTAACGGTGACGACGGCATAATGATGACAACGATGCCGATGATGATGATGTTGTCGATGTCGATGTAGAGATACTTGTTGTTGTTGTTGTTGATGATGATGATGATGATGATGATGATGATGATGATGATGATGATGATGATGATGATGATGGTGGTGATCACTAGGAGATATTTTTGGTGAAAAATCTGTGACTGGTTAATAAATGCGTAACTGTGTTGGATTCCAGATTTTCACGGTTTTTTCAACCGATCACAGATTTTTGTCTGATGATGACGATGATTGATGACGATGATGTTGATGATGATGATGATGATGATGATGATGAAGAAGATTATGACGACGATGATGATGATGATGATGATGATGATGATAATGATGATGGCAACGATGCCGATGACAATAACAACGATGACGATGATAATTGGCATAATGATGATGAAGACGACGACGATGATGAAGGGGACAATGAAGATGTTACTAAGGTAATATTGACAATGATGAAAATGGTGATGTAGACGACGATGACCAGTATGATAACTCCTGCTACGACGCCGATGGGGATTTTTTTTTGTTCTTGCTGATGATATATGATAAGAATAATAATCAGGAGGGGGAAGAGAAGCAGGCGTGGAAAAGAGGAAAATTATTATTACTATTATAGAAAAGGAGATCGGCATTATTATGCAATATCATAGTTTACTAGCAGTAGTAGCAGTGATCGCTTGTGGTCAACTCAATTAGCGAGTTTTCAACGATGCCAACTAATAACGTTCTATTCGTGTCCATCGATTTCACTAGAAACCACTGTGGTTAGAAACTTGCCTTGACCTGGTTGCATTTGCTAAGGCATGAAATAATACCATCTAGTAACCGTACGCTCCTTGTAACTGCTCAGATTGAAGATACACAATTGTGTCGCGATCAGGCAAAATCAGTCGGAACTCGGGAATATTGATTTTGAAGTTTTAGCAAACGAAGGTAATATTTCCTTTTGTTTCCTCCTGTTTTGAAAACTCTTAAATTGCTCATATCTTTGGAACCACCAGTTCAATTTTAATGGGGGTTTCTGCAAAATGCAGGTTTGTAATTTTTTTTTAACTATCTTATGAGAAACTGAAATTTAATATTTCCGAGTTCCGACTGATTTTGCTTGATCGCATCACAATTAAGCGGAAATGGTAACAGATTTGTTAGTGATAAGAACAGGTTGATGCATGAATGTTAAAATTGTTTAGGTCCCCTCCGTCTTGTTGCAGTTTCCTGAAATGAGGCATCGCTTTGAAGCAGGATACAACAAACGGCAGATGATATCCAGTTACATAACCGACGCAGGTAAGACCATATTTTTAAAACATGTCCTGTCGTTTTCAAAGTCGTAGCAATCTGAATATGTGACCCCTCGGCACAACTGAGCCCTGAAGTCGCCAATCATCATTTTTGAGATATTCAACCAAAATAATTCTGCTTGAAATTAGCTTTAAAATGATGTATATCATGTCTATAATACGTGACATTTAAGTAGTGAAAAATCAATAAAACAGTCAATAAATCCTTTGTTTCCTATTGTTTATTGTTAAGTTCGATGGAGCATATCTCAATAGTGGCACTGGCGACATCCGGGCTCAGTTGTGCCGAGGGGTCACATATTACAAATCATCCTACATAGTTACATGGGTAATTCAGATTATTAATTGAATACATGAATACAAAAGCCACCTAAGTCCATGCGAAGTTATTTTGAGAGAAAAACCCGTGTATCATTTTAATTCCTTCAGTTAGATTTACCTGGTCAATATGGTAAGTTTTACGTGCAAATGAGTGGATTAACCTGTATTAGGTATGACGATTAGCATTTCAGGGACTTCGTGGGGTTCATTTTAAATTTTGGACTTAGGTGGTTTTTTGAATCATATACAAAGACAACAATGTTAGAATGAGATTACCACTAGTAAGATAATACAAAATAAAGCACACAGGTATGTATAATGTTGATAAGCATTCTGCCATGTAATATAAACCACACACTTTCCTTTATTAAACCCATTTTTTGTTCAAAAGTCATTCTCTAGCAATGAATGTGTTACAAGTGGACTTTTATACATACTGGATTTCAATCAATGTGTTACAAGACTCAAATCATGGAATTGGGTGATTCTTTCATACATGCTATTTTTCACATGCCCAATAGACACAGAGAATGAATTTGAGTTGTTCTTTCATGCATATGACAGGCCTATGTATAGCAACACTTTCCCATGCTTAACTCAATTTGGCCAAAGTATGGACTTAGGTGGCTTTTGTATTCATATATTCAATTATTGTTGAGCATAATGATACTAATGATAGTGTTAATTCCAATGTAGCTAGCTATTCATTTTATATTCATTTTATAACGATGTGTCTTTCATTCCCTAGTTGTCTCTGACTCTGTCTCTCCATTTCTCTATCTCTCTTTACTTACTTGTTACCTAATAATCGATATCTATGTTCCTGGGATCTATCCTATAAAGGTCATAATATATCCAAGATACATGACCAGATTTATGATGCTATTCGAAGCGTTTTGTACAGCGGGAGCGATGTGATGCTACAAGAATTTCGGAAAATGTACGGATCGGCGCCAACTGTAAGGTAAGGAACGTTGCACAATACGTTAATAAGCTGTAATGTAGGTTTCTTCTTAATGGAATATCGGAGTGAAAGTCGATAGATAAGCGCGCTGTTGTCAGTGTACTTCGTTATATTTATAAATGCGCTGTTATAAATACGCACTTGACCCATGGGTACGACATACCAAGACCAGCAAGCGTGACCAAATCCTAATGCATTGACCAATATACAGAAAGGAAGAGGAACTATGTAGATAAATATTATCAAATTTAAGATTTTGAAAGTATTTGACGACGGAAAAAATATTCAACGACGGAAACGTTTACATACAATATAATCTCAAAGTTGAACAAAATAGACAATTTTGCTACACAGCAGTCTCATGTTGTTCCGCCTTTGCATTCAAATGTATAGGAAGACCACTCGCTATGTATACGGTCACTTTGAGACTTACTGTCTATAAGCTGTTATGGCAGCGCGGAGGTGGTCACGTGCGTATTTATGAAAGCGCATTTATAAATATAACCGAAGTACACTGGTTGTCGCAGATATACATTATTGCTTTTCCCCATCCTTCCCATCTCTATAGTGTTTGTTCTACTTGCATAGTGCAGTTACGTCCACGGCAAATTCACCGTGACCTTTCCAGCCATAAACCCGCTTATTGAAGATTAAACCGATATATGCAGTACAAAACCATTATATAGTAATCTATTGTCCAATGCAAATTTATTACCACATGATAATATTAATCCAATGAGCGACCGAATTGTCCACTACGGACGACTAATCCAATCGATAATGACGTTATTGACATGTACGAGCGGAGCTGCACTGACCGAGTTTTGGGGTATTTTTCACTGGTTTGCTATCATTTACTAATCAAGGCGGACATCCGTTATTATAAAAAATAACTCGAAATAGACTTCCTCGACAGTCGTTCAACAACGTGGTGGTTATGGGTTGTGCAATAATTATGTGTACCCTCGGGTGGTGAATTTTCAAAATGGTCTGCCAAAAGTCGCTTGCTCCCCCTGGCTGTGCCAAAACACCTTTGCCCCCTCCCCTTTTGACGTGCCAAAAAACCTTTGCCCCCTTTTGACGAGCCAAAACTTATTAACGCCCCCCCCCCCTATACACATGCAAACCCGAATTTAAAACCTAAAATTGTCTTATCATATAATGCGAGTGCAGTGAGCAGGAAATTGTGCATATTTTAATGTGTTCATAACGTTTTCCTACACCTTTTTAGGGCGTAATATAGAAATGGTGCCCAAAATATCTGTGCCAAAATTCGCTTGCCCCCCCTTTCGACCTGCCAAATAATCGCTTGACACCACAACCCCCCCTTTCGACCTGCCAAAAATTCTTGCCCCCCCCCCGTTTGGCCTGCCAAAAAATCTTTGCCCCCCCTACAATTCACCAGACCGGGGACACATAATTATTGCACCACCCCTTACCAGATAATTGAAAAATGGGGTCACACTTGAAGACCCCGGTAGAATACCTCGGTACATGAAGTAGTCAAGTGCAATATTGACGAAATTGAGTTATTGGCAGATTATAGGTCACTGGGGGTCAACCATTTTTATCTGAAAATTTGGGTCGATTTGACCCCCTACAAGTAGAGGTCACGTAAGGGGTCAAGTGGGGTCAAAATTTCAAATGGTCCGATTTGTTTGTGAAATTTCAAGTGGGGTTAAAATTTCAAAATGGTCCGATTTGTTTTAAATTGGTTTCTAATTACTCGTTAGGGTACAAGGATTACAAGGCACAAAAATATATGGTTTGCCATATCCAATGTGCTTAGTTTAGCAACTACAATGTCAAGGTCAATCAAAGGTCAAACGAGGTCAAATTTTCATCCGATTTGCATAAATGATACATCAAATTGTTCCTCACAATATGGGCATTTTAAAAATGTATACTTTTAACTATTATTATCTTTCAATTTTGTGAAAAATATAATTGTTTAAATTTGACTCATGGTTTTAGTGGAAAAAGTAGTTAACTGCAAAATACTGATTATTGATTATAGAAAATCAATAAATAAATCGTTGATTAATAGCTACATTTAGTACAATATCAGTATCAAGTCATTACAGCAAGTTTAAACCAAAATAACTAAGTTTGTGGCCAATAGATTAAATTCAGAACTTTAAACCCATTTTTCTCAAAACTGTCATTTTGGCACTTAAAGGAGTATTTCGTGGTCCTAGCATTCTCTTTTTATGACGTTTTTCAGTAGATATCCACGAAAAAAAGCTTATTCCCAAAATTTCTGTTGATTCCGATTTTGCGTTTGCGAGTTATGCGTGATTATGCGTATTACTCTCTCTGTGTCAGGTGGCGCTGTGTAGCGCTGCTGTGGTCTTCACAAGAGTACGCCATCTCACTCGATCTGATGCCAAGTGCGTTGCACCTTGCATTCCTTGGTTCGAAACCAGCTTCACGTCATTAGTCCAAGATGTTGGTGGACGTCCTCTTCCTCGTTTGCCTTCCATAGCCCCTTGCAAAATCTGTTTTTCTACACTTCCATGTTTCCTGACAATATGGCCAAAGTACTTCAGCTTTCTCTCCATTATGCTGCTTCTGATGGTTAGACTTGTACCAATCTTGTCGAGGATCCAGGAATTTGTTCTCCTGTCTTTCCATGTCACTCGTAGAAGCCTCCTGTAACACCACATCTCAAAAGCATCTACTCTTTTCCTATCATTCTTGGTCATAGCCCAAGACTCGCATCCATAAGTGGTAATGGAAAACACAGTTGCACGAAGTAGGCGTACCTTGAGGTCAATGGATAGTATATGCGTATTACACTGCTTTTTAATGATAAACAAAGCGCAGTGATTTATAGTACGCTACGCACAGGCACAACGCCTAGACGTTGATCCACAAACCTCAGCACACTTTACAGTGCAGTATTCTTTTTTATTTTACTAATTAATTAATAACTGTGGCGTTACATAGTGAAATTTTGTGTTTTTCATTGTGGCTTATCGAACATACGCCACTTTTAATACACATTTTATAATAATAAACAAACTAAGAAATATCGCCCAAAATGAAATTCATTGCATGTCATAGTGGCGTACAGCTCGCTACATTCCATAGCGAAGGACCTATACGCCACTATGGAATGAAGCCGACAAAAAGTAACACCATAGGTAGCATAAGGTTGGCGTCATGTTAGGGTATTGCGTTTTGCGTGTTTTCCATGGTGACGTATAATTTTGTACTTATTGTCATCATTTTACCAGTAATAATGTGTCTTTATTTCTTTTGAAAGTTATATGAAGATAAAATCTATTTAGTTAACTACAGCAATTTCAGATCAATTATAATATGAATGTCCGATTTACACAACTCGATTTTAAATTGTTTTCTTCAAACCCGATTTTATTGAAAAGTTTTTCATTCGCGGTGTTCCACTATACGCCACTATGAAATACAGCCGACGATATGTTTTCTAAACTAACACTACCAAATGTTTTGTCTTGCCAGCTGTAATTTCTTCGAATTCACTAGATGGGATTTTATTCTTGGATCGAACATGCAAGTTTATCTACTCGAGGTATGTAAAATCGTAAAGTTCGTGGTCTGAAACTCGGAGAAAAAATGCATGTGTTACTGACAAGCAAAGCACACCATTGGTTGAACTTGTTGATAAAGTCTTGAGGCACCATGATTGATTATTGCGTTCTGAAGCTTTGTGTGCACGTTCATTTCTGGCGGAAATTTGTGTCCAGCAAATTGTTCAGGCCAATTTTGACCACGGTATGTCCAATAAACTCAAAACAATGCAGATATCTACTTAAACGGGATTTACATACAAAATAGTGTTGGTTATTAGGTCATGGTATGCCGGGGCATTTTCTTGAAGTTAACATACAAAACAAACAATAAGGCCAAGTAAAAATAAAAATATGTTTCTCGTCCGGGTTTTTAAAAATTTGGAGGATAAGAGGCTTTTTATTTTCTATTTTTTATTGGAAAACGACCCTATAATTGAAGACCGAATTGAAAAGACTAGTTTGCGTATGACGTCCTGTCAACCAGACCAAAAATGCCATACTGCGCAGGTCAGCAACCAATCACGGCGCGCCTTTGTCATGACGTCAGACGCAAACTAGTATTTTTAATTCGGTATTTAATTATAAATACCTGTATTTGGCACCATATTTTGGGTAATCGACTTACAGATCGATATATGAGAAAAAGGAGGAGGCCCTATTTATTTTATTGTTTTGAGAGGTAGGCCCCTCTAGTGATCATAAATGATGTAGTATGCATTTGCAAAGCCGTAAAATAAGTTTCACTTCTGAAACATCTTTTTCAACAAGTTATAACTGAAAGTTTACAAAATAAAAGAAATTTGAAAAATCTTCAAAAAAGGAGGAGGGGCGGACGAGAAACATGTATTTTTTTTACTCTGCCTAACCAACAATTGCACATATGTGACCTGTCACGGCGAATGAGCCGTAAATTCCTCCCCCGGTCAAAATTGTTTTATTTCGTGTTTAGCAAATATATATCATAAGCTTTAAAATGGTATATTATTTGACTTCAAACGATATCCAGTAGCGGGGTTATGGTTTGTTGAACTTTGCTCCTTCAGTAAAAAAGGTACATTATTTTGGTGCTACAATATATCTCTTTTTCTACATTGCTGGTATTAAATATCAAATGGTCATAATTGGCGGTCACTTCAAATCATCCCCAAGTCAACGAGGTTCAGAAATGTCCTCTCATTGTTAATTGTTGGTTAACCCACCACTTGAACAGGATATAGCCAAAGCAAACAAAGACTAAAGCTATTTACTATAAGTATAAGCTTATTATCCTCTTCAACAATAGCATTAAAGATTGGTATTTGACTGTATTTGACTGAAGATTTGTATTTGTAACTCTGAATACAGGGTGTATCAAAATGATTGGTACCGGGCTATGTGACATTTTCAAAAATATATCAAAAATACAAAATTGCTAATTAATATAGTTCTTGTACTATAAATAAAAAGGGGGATATGTTAACTTATTGATCTAATAATCTGAAGTTGATAGGTTGATGCATCTGGGAGCTATTGTCATTTAAACGGAGATCGACGTAATCATGGTTTTACTTAAGCAACACAAGATGAATAGGTTCACTGTTTGAACCATTTATTGCATACATGCTCTTCAATATCTGATCTCAGTCTACATAACATAAAATTGCTTTACACATGCTTTTAGAAAGATAGTTCCTGAAGTCCCTGCAATACGACTCTGGCAGTGTTAGGTGAAGCCCTATCTTAAATGAACTTAACACCTGGGATGGATCCATGCTGTAAATTGTCCATATCACATTTTGAAACATTGAAAGTTATAGCATGATTGCATGGGATACTCCTTGCTCTTGGAAACTGTCTTTCAAATCTTCGCTGCACTTCTCTATAGCTTCGTGTCAACCAGTGATTTTTTACTATGAATGCACGCTGAAGTGTGGAATACTGTAGAGCCATTCCATTAACTTTTACCAGGTGTAAACTACGCTACACTGTCTACAGTCTATAGGCATTCTGCCACACCATCTACTTAGTAATCTCAATACTACAATTTAAATTACCGCCCTGAAAGGTGTTGATACACAAACTTCTTTCACCCCACCTAAATTATTCAAGTCAATAATATTACTCTCAACCAATAAATATTGATTAGAACATAATATGTTATGACTGAAGAAATATATACAAGGAAGATATTAAACATTTCCATGGTTTTCAACATATCATTCTCACACGGTATTTGTAGTAAAATAGAGCTTGAAAATGCTGTGCTACTGATCCAGCGTTACGATGAAAATGTAAAACACCTACTTTCCTTTTGAATCATATAACATCTGAACAGAATGTGCTATCTTTATAATCTAAAATTCTTAGAGATTATAAAACTACTATAATTACAAATATTTAAACAGTTAACCCCAAACTGGTACAAAAAATAGTAAAACAATTCAGCAAAAAATGAGAAGTCGTCGGTACCAATCATTTTGATACACCCTGTACAATTTAGGGAATTTACGGCTCATTCGAGCTGTACGGTCACATATGAGGTGGGTCGACGTTTTACATAATTATGGTGTTTTGCATTTGACCTTTGGAATTAAAAATGAGGCTTGTCCTGCCCAGCGGCTTTGTGTCACACAATAATATATATAATAACTATGATAACTGTAACGCCTTGAATCTTGATAGTACCTGTTTTTTTCCAAATCCACGGACACATTTCATGTACTACATAAACCATTTTACAATAGATATGATTCACTGCATTCAATGTTTCTTTATATCTTAGGTCAATGCATCTCCCGATATGATTGTGGAAGATAGCCCGAGAGCGTTAAGATACGAAGCCTATCTATTTAATGTTCTGCGTATTCTCGGAGCTGATAAAGGTGGTCATGCTGCTCAAGGAAATTGGTGAGAATGTTTATTATAATCATGCTTAAAACGTTTTAAAACGCCTTCATGTGATCTTTACATTACAGATTTTTAATGTAATGCTGAAGCGGGTGGGTGCCATATCCCCACCGTCTCGAAGCGCGGAAGCTTTTGAAATGCATACATTTTTAAATGAATTGTATCAGATAATGCCAAAATAGCTCCAACATGAGGTGCATATGTAAATGTAATCAGATTTGGTACGGGAGGGGATATTTTGTGGTCAAAATGGTAAAATTCTTTTGGAATGGAATCAATATGTGCGATGTTAGTATAATTCAAAATATGATGGAAGTCATTTCAAGGTCCCAACAAGTTAATCTGTTTCTGGGTCTTTTCTTCTGTACAGGTTACGTAATTGGGGCAGTGGCGTAGCGTCATAGGGGTACGCGGGGGGCGAAAATCCCATAGGAAAATGGTAAAAAACGGCTTGTGCCCCACCCCCAATCAGACCCGGTGCCCCAATCACGGTCGGTGCCCCCCCCCCCATATTATGACCCACGCTACGCCACTGTGTAGGGGTTAAAAATCTGGGGCCTGCTCCAATGCGCGAAACGCTGAAGGGGATGGGTGCCATATCCCCCACCGTCTCGAAGCGCGGAAGCTTTTGAAATGCATACATTTTCAAATGAATTGTATGCCTTACATTCTGATTTATACCGACACATTTTGAATTTTAACCTACATATAAATTTGTAAGCGCTCTTTTTTAAAAGTCATAGTTCATTGAATTTACAACAGTATGACAAAACAGGCGAAAATAGTAACTTTTGACGATTGGTCATTCTAGTGACTCTAGTATATGGACAATATAAGTGTGCTTTTTCATTTAATGACATAAAATTTGACAAATATTGTAAGGAACACTTGAGGTTTTGACTTTTAAAACCTACATTGTGATCAAAAAATGTGCTTGGATGGGTAGGTTTCAACAGATTTTCCACATTCGCCTTGCTATAACATTGAATTGTGTTATCTGTTGAGCTAGTGAGTGACTAAAACTTTTTAGGGGAAACTGTTAGCCTTCGTTTGATAAAAAAAAAATCGGATTGGATGAAGGGAACACTTGAGGTTTCGACAAAAACCAATCAAAGAGGCCCATTTTTAAAGACTGGTGGAGGCATTCGTTGTGTGTTGTTCTTTGCTTGGAAGCTCTTGGGACGAAAATGTGTGCTCAGGTGTATCGAGGTGTAAACTGTGCGCATGATGGTTTATAAGAGCATCGTTTTTGTATAGAAACCTTTCCATATGAAATGAATTTTACTTATTGGAGAGGCCTTAGGGTACTTTCCCCACCAACATTTGGGGGGGGGGGGAGGGGGAGCGACAGATAATCAGATAATGCCAAAATAGCTCCAACATGAGGTGCATATGTAAATGTAATCAGATTTGGTACGGAGGGGATATTTTGTGGTCAAAATGGTAAAATTCTTTTGGAATGGAATCAATATGTGCGATGTTAGTATGATTCAAAATATGATGGAGGTCATTTCAAGGTCCCAGCAAGTTAATCTGTTTCTGGGTCTTTTCTTCTGTACAGGTTACGTAATAGTGACGTTCTGGTGTCCAAAGCCATGTGTTATAAACCAATGTGCGAGTCATGTTCATCTGAGGTTAGATAATTCATCAGTGTACTTCGGTTATATTTATAAATGCGCTTTTATAAATACGCAAGTGACCGCCTCCGCGCTGCCATAACAGCTTGTACATAGTAAGTCTCGAAGTGACCTTTTACATAGCAGGTGGTCTTCTTATACATTTGAATGCAAAGGCGGAACAACACGAGACTGCAGTGCAGCAAAATTGTCTAGTTTGTTCAACTTGTGATTATATTGTAAACGTTTCCGTCGTTGAATATTTTTTCCGTCGTCGAATATTTTCAAAATGTTGTTTTTGATAACATAGTACAAATTCGGAATCCCCATGTGTAATAATTTTGCTATTCAATTAAAACTTAAATTTGATGATATTTATAGTTCCTGTCCTTTTCTGTATAGTGGTCAATGCATGAGGATTTGGTCACGCTTGCTGGTCTTGGTATGTCGTGCCTATGACTCACGTGCGTATTTATAAAAGCGCATTTATAAATATAACCGAAGTACACTGTTCATATCTACTTTGTGTCTAAATAAAAGTGTTTAAATAAAATCATTCGTAAAGTGTTTACATGTGTGAAGTGTTCAAAAAGTGTTCAAATTTGTGAAGTATACAACCACAAATTTAAGAGCTGCATTAAATATGAAGACCTGAGCGCAAGAAGACCGTAAGTCAACTTGGCCCCTCAACATGCATACACAAAAGTTACGTATAGTTTCTTAGGGTTTTATAATGTTTAATACATGTTCCAGGGTGAAAACATCATGAAAGGTTAAAGGTTATGAAAGATTTGTTTTGCACCCTGAACATGTATAAAACATTACCAAACTATACGAAACTTTAGTGTATACATGTTGAGGGGCCAAGTGGACTTACAGTCTTCTTGCGCTCAGGTCTTCATATATTCATTTTTACATATAAATCTTGGAACTTTTCATTTAACCTTTATTTTATCAGGAATGCCTTCAGTGTGGGCACTGTCATACTGAAGATCACGTAAAAATGTTAAAGGAATCCTTGGGAGAGCATTTAAATAGACTGGGAATGAGACGACTTCATCCAAAGCCTATGGTAAGTTTTATCAGATTAATATAAGTTTTCTCTTCACAGCATCAGTCTGACAGTGTAATAAAATCAACATGTTAACATCCCATACTAATAATGCTATCATCAGTAGATATCATCTGATTCTAACAATGCTATCATCAGTAGATAGCATCTGATTCTAACAGTGCTATCATCAGTAGATAGCATCTGATTCTAGCAATGCTATCATCAGTAGATAGTATCTGATTCTAACAGTGCTATCATCAGTAGATAACATCTGATTCTAACAGTGCTATCATCAGTAGATAACATCTGATTCTAACAATGTTATCATCAGTAGATAGCATCTAATTCTAACCATGCTATCATCAGTAGATAGCATCTGATTCTAACAATGCTATCATCAGTAGATAGCATCTGATTCTGACAATGCTATCATCAGTAGATAGCATCTAATTCTAACAGTGCTATCATCAGTAGATAGCATCTGATTCTAACAATGCTATCATCAGTAGATAGCATCTAATTCTAACAGTGCTATCATCAGTAGATAGCATCTGATTCTAACAATGCTATCATCAGTAGATAGCATCTGATTCTAACAATGCTATCATCAGTAGATAGCATCTGATTCTAACAGTGCTATCATCAGTAGATAGCATCTGATTCTAACAATGCTATCATCAGTAGATAGCATCTGATTCTAACAATGCTATCATCAGTAGATAGCATCTTATTCTAGCAATGCTATCATCAGTAGATAGCATCTGATTCTAACAGTGCTATCATCAGTAGATAGCATCTGATTCTAACAATGCTATAATCAGTAGATAGCATCTGATTCTAACAGTGCTATCATCAGTAGATAGCATCTGATTCTAACAATGCTATCATCAGTAGATAACATCTGATTCTAACAATGCTATCATCAGTAGATAGCATCTGATTCTAACAGTGCTATCATCAGTAGATATCATCTGATTCTAAGAATGCTATCATCAGTAGATAGCATCTGATTCTGACAATGCTATCATCAGTAGATAGCATCTGATTATAACAGTGCTATCATCAGTAGATAGCATCTGATTCTGACAATGCTATCATCAGTAGATAGCATCTGATTCTAACAATGCTATCATCAGTAGATAGCATCTGATTCTTACAATACCATCATCAGTAGATATCATCTGATTCTAACAATGCTATCATCAGTAGATAGCATATGATTCTTACAATACCATCATCAGTAGATATCATCTGATTCTAACAATGCTATCATCAGTAGATAGCATATGATTCTAACAATGCTATCATCAGTAGATAGCATCTGATTCTTACTAATACCATCATCAGTAGATATCAGTAGATATCATCATATGATTCTAACAATGCTATCATCAGTATATAGCATCCCCTGATTCTTACAATGCCATCATCAGTAGATATCATCTGATTCTAACAATGCTATCATCAGTAGATAGCATCTGATTCTAACAGTGCTATCATCAGTAGATAGCATCTGATTCTAACAATGCTATAATCAGTAGATAGCATCTGATTCTAACAGTGCTATCATCAGTAGATAGCATCTGATTCTAACAATGCTATCATCAGTAGATAACATCTGATTCTAACAATGCTATCATCAGTAGATAGCATCTGATTCTAACAGTGCTATCATCAGTAGATATCATCTGATTCTAAGAATGCTATCATCAGTAGATAGCATCTGATTCTGACAATGCTATCATCAGTAGATAGCATCTGATTATAACAGTGCTATCATCAGTAGATAGCATCTGATTCTGACAATGCTATCATCAGTAGATAGCATCTGATTCTAACAATGCTATCATCAGTAGATAGCATCTGATTCTTACAATACCATCATCAGTAGATATCATCTGATTCTAACAATGCTATCATCAGTAGATAGCATATGATTCTTACAATACCATCATCAGTAGATATCATCTGATTCTAACAATGCTATCATCAGTAGATAGCATATGATTCTAACAATGCTATCATCAGTAGATAGCATCTGATTCTTACAATACCATCATCAGTAGATATCATCTGATTCTAACAATGCTATCATCAGTAGATAGCATATGATTCTAACAATGCTATCATCAGTATATAGCATCCCCTGATTCTTACAATGCCATCATCAGTAGATATCATCTGATTCTAACAATGCTATCATCAGTAGATAACATCCGATTCGTACAATGCTATCATCAGTAGATAGCATCTGATTCTTACAAGGCCATCATCAGTAGATATCATCTTATTCTAACAATGCTATCATCAGTAGATAACATCCGATTCGGACAATGCTAACGTTAGTAGTGTATAGTAACTTACCATAACAAGTTATCATTCCGGGCTATCATCAGTAGATCGCAGTGGCGTACCGTGGCCGCCCCAACCCTGGGGGCCGAAGAAAATTCATTTTTGCCGCCCTTCCTCAACAGCCCGAAAAGGTTGACCCAATTTTTTTTCGGTTGTTTAAAAAGTGAAGAGCAAAAAAAAAGAATTCAGGCCCAAGCGCCCTAAATGTAACACATTTTGATGTATAGTACCATTTTTCAAAAATTTTTCCGCCCTTTTTATTTACTAATTATTTTTGCTGCCCCTTTAGTTTTTGCCGCCCCTTCTTCTTCCGCCGCCCTTCATTTTGGCCGCCCCTTGCTTTTACCCCGGGGGGCTGACGCCCCCAAAGCCCCCCCCCCCAAAAAAAAATACGCGCATGAATAGTATGACTCTGACAATGCTGTCATCAATCGATAGTAACTGACTATAACAAGGATATGCGCCATTGCGCTATTATCAGTAAATGACAATGATCTATGATACCATATCCCAGCAAACACAAAACGTTTTCGACATCATTCGCAAAAGGTTATAAAAGGTTGTCAGAAAACGTTTAAATGTCGGGTTATCTAAAGGGTATATTAATGGTATAAAACTTTTCCCTTAACATTAAAAAACATTTTTTGATAATATTCTGCCCATGAAACACAAATGACTTACAGAAAGCGTTTAAATGTCGGGTTATATAAAGGGTATAAAAACGTTTTAATAACATTCCAAAAACATTTGTGAAAACAGAATGTTATTTTTGGGTTGACAAAATATTTTGCGAAAAACGTTTGCGCAAAATAGTTGCAATAACGTTTTAAAAACGTTTTCATGACCTTTATATAACCCGACATTTAAATGTTATTAAAACGTTTTGAAAATAGCATCTTTAAAGCATTTCTGTGTTTTCTGGTGCAAATATTTTAACATTATGTTATTAATGTAGACAAAATATTTGGCAAAAGACATTTACAATAGCATTTTGAAAACATTTAAAAAAAATGCTGTAGTGTGTTTTCATTCAAAACGTTTTAAAACGTTTTCATGACCTTTATATAACCCGACATTTTATTGTTATTAAAACGTTTTTACATAAACCAAAAGCCAAAATATAATTTATTTTAAACGTTTTTAAAACGTTTTTGTGTTTGCTGGGATGCTTCTGGTTCTAATAATACGGTTACCAGAATATTACGATATTAGCGGTTACCTCATTGTTATGACATAGGCCACCATCGTCTTACTAATTTCATTCGAAAAACATATTCCTTCTGTCGGGAAACTTTTCTGGAATCTTCCGCAGGGTATGAAATATTTCAAATGAAACAGTGAATAATTGGCTGCATGAATGCCGTATCGTGTGTTTTTATACGCTACGTGAATTAGGCCTACGTACCTCCTTTTTCTTTTATCTTTTGTTAACGTACTGATTATATTTTACATTTCAGACACATGGAGGGGTGACGAGCACAGACTACTGGAGGGAATACATTCCAGAACATGAACGGCTAAACCAAGCATGGTTTGAAGAAAAATGCAAACAAGATACATACTGGTGTACATAATGAGACCCTGGCCAATATAAACTACTACTAAGATGCGATTAGTTGTGTTGTGATTACTATAACAGTCACGAAAATAGAACCAAATGGATACGTACCTGCTTTTAAATGAAACCTCTTTTAAAATTGCAAATAAAAGAGCTCGTGGTTTATTTTTAAATGAAGAGTGTGTGGGTGTGCATATACATGTTTCTGCAGTTGAATTCAAATTTTAAGTTACAGTACTATGGGAGTACTATATAACCCAGATAGCAAGACCTGGTTTGGGCCAACATTAGCATTCGTCGGCACGGTTGCGGTTGTTGAGCCGATAACATCATGCTAACGTCACATGTATGCATGGTGAAAAGTATCGGTAATTGGTTGGCATACCAACGTTGTTCAGACGTGTTTTCAACAGTCGGTTAGCCAACGATTGAGCAACCAATCCTCCTATGTAGAGGGCGTTAATGGCGCCATTCGAGTGAACAGGCGGCATAGGACACGCAACACGTGACGTTCGAGGCTGGCGAAAATACAAGGCCGACAGTCCCATTCAAAATACACGGTTAGCAGTTACAAATTGAAAAACAACATACTTACAGTGGGGTACTTTGTCGAACCCTAACGGTTTTAAAGTAAGATAATTTTGCTTTGACACCACATAACAAACTCAGAATTGTTTGTGAAGATTTCATGATTATGTGATAATCCAATGGCGACGTCAAAAATAGCGATATCGCATCCACCATCATCTGGAGTGAACGTATCGTATATTTTCTATTTTTTCAAATATCTTAAAAATTAAAGAATCTAAGCTAATTGAACAGACAGTAATAAGTTTTCTGCTTTACAATACACAAGATTGAATAGTGAATTATCGTAGTTCAACTGTCAATTATTGATTAAATAAACCACTTTTTAATAAGTACTTTCAAGGATTTCAAAGTCCACTCAGTCCCAAAGTCAAATACCATGAAATTTTAAAGAATTCCAAAATTTGATTTTTTTTATGGGAATGTCATTTTTAAAGCCCTTAAAGGCTTAAATGGAGGAATAATAACCTATAAACATATCTCACACAAAAAGGTGTGTAAAGTGACCGCGTATAATCAAAATATATTTTAGATAAAATTCCGTATACGATCAAAACATGAGTTTTAATGAATGAATTCATTCCGATCGAAGATCAATAGCACAATGTAGTAGCAAGGAATACGCTAAAATCAAGAGTGATTGGTAACTTCTCCCAGTAGCATGTCCTTAGATACTATAACATTATCTGCAATGTGGAAGAAGGTACTGTCAGTAGACATGTTTCTAGAAACTGGTACTGAGATACCCGGGGTGGGCACTCAACATTAGAAGTGACGGGTATGTGCCTACCGGCGTTGCGAAGTAGGGGCCTATCGGGAACAAAACGTTGTTTTAAAAAAAGGGGGGAGTATAAACAAAATGAAAAGGAGGCCATGGGAAGGAGAAGAAGAAGAATAGGAAGAATAAGAAAAACAATAAGTAGAAGAAGAAGAGGAAGAATTTAATTTACAAAAGCTATTCTCGATGTGCATTCGGTAGTATTTTTGTAATATATGTGACCGTCCACGGCGAATGAGCCGTAAATTCCTCCCCCGGTCAATTTTGTTTTATTTCGTGTTTAAAAAATAAACTTAAAAATGGTATATCATTTGACTTCAAACGATATCCAGAAGCGGGGTTATGGTTTGTTAAACTTTGCTCCTTCAACAAAATTATAGCTTTTTACGTTTTTACATGTGTCTCTTTTTCCGCAATAAATATCAAACAGTCATTGGCGGTCATTTCAAATCATCCCCAAGTCAACGAGGTTTACGAAAGTTCTCTCATTGTTAATTGTTGGTTATGCATACCTGTACAAAATACAATGCCTGGTAACCCACCACTTGAACAGGATTTAGCAATATAAGCAAACAAAGACCAGAGCTATTAAAAGTTCTATAGCCATCTAAGGTAGAAGCTTATTATCCACTTCAACAATAGGATTATTGATTAGTTTTGACTATCGAAATGAGACGGATGTCAGGCCAGCTTAAGTTACCGATGAATATGACCTTCGTACACATTTTACACCGTAACTAAGAATACAATTTAGGGAATTTACGGCTCATTTGTGCTGCCGGGTCACATACGATTGTTAATAATATGTACATGTGTTTATAGTTATAAATTAATATAGAATGAAACTATGCATTTTTTAGATCGGTGCTGGCAGCTTACCGCGGTAGGCTTCGTATTGAGTTGATGTGATGGTGTTGGCAGCTTACCGCGGTAGGCTTCGTATTGAGTTGATGTGATGGTGTTGGCAGCTTACCGCGGTAGGCTTCGTATTGAGTTGATGTGATGGTGTTGGCAGCTTACCGCGGTTATAGGCTTCGTATTGAGTTGATGTGATGGTGTTGGCAGCTTACCGCGGTAGGCTTCGTATTGAGTTGATGTGATGGTGTTGGCAGCTTACCACGGTAGGCTTCGTATTGAGTTGATGTGATGGTGTTGGCAGCTTACCGCGGTTATAGGCTTCGTATTGAGTTGATGTGATGGTGTTGGCAGCTTACCGCGGTTATAGGCTTCGTATTGAGTTGATGTGATGGTGTTGGCAGCTTACCGCGGTAGGCTTCGTATTTGAGTTGATGTGATGGTGTTGGCAGCTTACCGCGGTTATAGGCTTCGTATTGAGTTGATGTGATGGTGTTTATTGATCAGTCTCACACTCTCGTGATATAACAGATTAGCTGATAGCAACTAATTGGGTCGGCGGCCTGCGGTATAAAAAAACCCAATGGATTCGCGATATGCGGCGGGTCCGTTCTACTGCAGGAAACCTTATAAATAATATTGTCAGTTTACCCTAGTTACTGTTCATTGTTCCTGTGTTGAAATAGGTAATTATTTTTTTAAGCATTGTCGAAATTTTCCGAATCAGTGATTGCGATGAAATAAAGGTCAGTTAGAAATTGACAAAGATGCTGACCTTCTGCGTGGCATTGTATGGCCGGCCTGTAGTAATGGAATCCCGTATAGTAGATATAGCGTGAAACGGATTTAAGTGAGTAGAATAGCAAACTACATCAATTCAACCGTCTGCCAGCGTTAACATCTGGTGCCTATTGTGCCATTTAATTTAAAATCCACACTACCCCTGTGGAAGATTTTGGAAATATCTTCCACACGGGGAGTGTGAATTTCAAATAGAATGAACACATTGGGCAGTTCCATTAGAATTTCATACACTTTCAGAGAAAGATTTTAACGTAAATATTCCGCAGAAATTCAAAAGGAGCTGCCTAATGTGTTCATTTCATTTGAAATTCATACTCCACTTGTGAAAGATATTTCCAAAATCTACCACAGTGGTAGTGTGAATTTTAAATGGAATAGCCCATTGGGATTATATCAAGTGTTTATGGTATAAATGTTACTGTTTTGACTTCAAATTCAGGTAAGTAGTGTATAATTGAAGACCGAATTAAAAAGACTAGTTTGCGTATGACGTCCTGTCAACAAGACTAAAGATGATGTATTGCGCAGGTCAGCAACCAATCACGACGCAAACTAGTATTTTTAATTCGGTCCTGAATTATTGTAACTCGAAATTGTCAGTGTTTTCAATCCGCACAACAAATAAGTGTTTTATTCTTATCTGTAATGAAGCAGGTGAAAAGACATTTTCTAAGTCAATTGCAATGTTTTTATTTGTCAGATCTAATAAACTGAAAATCAGGCAGAAAAATTCCTAGGATTTTTGTTAGTTAAGGACAAATAACACTTAACTTAAAAATTATTATTATTCAAAAATATTATGAAGTAATAAATAAATAAATATTTTGACACTTATTCCCATTTTACGTAATTATCAACATTATTTTCATAATGTGTTCGCAACGCGTATCCAAACTTTTAACGAAATACATTGATCGCGAGCTTTCCAAAATAAATTGAAAAAAAAATGGAGAGCAATACAACAAATATTTCCCTTTAGCTCAGAATAAAGCAATTCCTAAAATAAGAATTTTTATTTTGACCTTCACCATTATGCACTGTGAATTGTCTACCTACGATATTTATTTTCAGAAAAAAATCATTTTGAATAAGGCTCAAATCTGAGGACAGATTTGGTCAAAATGTAGCGTAGCTTTAATACTCTTTGGTGCATTCAAATCATTATTTTCTTTCCTGTAGTGTAGGTGTGTGTGAGCTGTTCGATTTCTGCACTTGAGCACTGAAGACGAACACATTCCTTTTTTGAGAACCAAAAGTGACTTGATCCTTTATAAAACTATAGCCTGAGACTAGTATACCTAAAGAGATAGGAAGCAATGCATCGATCTATTCTTTCCCTGTGTGCAAGGTCTGTTGCGGCATTGTTATGTAAATAGCGCTATACACTTGACCTAGTACCAGCTCATTTCCGCTTGATAGCCCGAGCGACGAAGTGCGCATGCGTAGATCAATCAACTGAGACCTTTAAATGACCCCGGGTCATTTCACTCATTGACAATCTGACGTAAACAACTCGCGCTACTCACCGATAAACATGGAAAATGCGTTCATAAATTGGGACGATTTAGATCTTGATGATGTTCTTGGAGAAAATAATTGGAGTGATAATGATGAGAACGATGTTTTAGGGTCAGAAAATGAGTGGGTTACCAGCGACAGTGATGAGGAAACTACATATACGGCAACTTCGGCGCAACAAGATGGGAAAGAAAATAAAAAACCAACATCTCAAACCACAACACGGAAGACATACCAATGTCCACTTTGCGACAAGCAATATTCATCAACATCGGGGTTTCGCGGACATGTTCTTAAAAAACATGAAAGACCAGACTTAAAAGGTTCGTTTGTATAGTTTGATCAGCTCGTAATAGGCGGGAAATGTTAGACTTTTACCACTACGCCGAAAAGTAGACCCACGTTAAGAGTGCTATTGGTTGACCTGTCTGGTCTTTATTTTGTGTGTTAAAGAAAGTAGACAAAGTATAGGACTTGAATTAATAATCCGTGATGCTTCTGGAGAGATGTCACAAGACAATTCTCAAAATAAAATATTTTGATATTAATCCGCGATGTTATAAGGCCCGCCGATTACGAGCTGATCAAAGTATAAGACAAATTGCATTATCCTGTGATGCTTTTGTTATTGTATTCAAGGTATATTTTGTGATTTCGAACACATCTATGTTGTAGGATATGGCGATCCATCACAATCGCAAGGTCAAGGTCAATGCAAAAAATAATCGTCGTTCTCAGCCTTCTGACAACACGACGCCAACTTCAAGGAACCAGGTTCTACCGGAAAGAGCTAACATCTTCTTACTGCTACAACGAACTTATAAATCAAAGATTTGTTACATTATTGCGTTGATAGACGTGTGGTTATGTCTACAGATAATTCTCTTATGGAGAGATGTTGACATGGGATGTTCATCGCAACCGTTTACCAACGCATCAAAAGAGAACTTCATAAAGATCCCGGAACGATTGAAAGTTTTAATTGATAGCAGCACTGTCACGAAAGCCGGTGAAGTAAGTAGCTTTTTACTCTTATGTTATGGGTGCTGACATTTTCTTCGGAATGGGAATGGGGGGGGGGGGGGGTCTTGAATATACGGGAGGGGCATAGACTTTCTGGACCAAAAAAGGGGGTCATCAGTGGCGTACCGTGGCCGCTCCTACCCCGGGGACTAAAGAAAATTCAATTTTGCCGCCCATTCCTCAACAACCCGAAAAGGTTGACCCAATTTTTTTCCGGTGGTTTGAAAAAGTGAAGAGAGATAAAAAAAAGAAAGATTATAGGCGCTAGCGCCCTAAAAACAACACATTTTGAATTATAGTACCAATTTTTCACATTTTCCGCCTTCTTGACTAATTCCTTTTTGCCGCCCCTTCTTCTTCCGCCCCTTCGTTTTGGCCACCCCCTGCTTTTACCCCGGGCTCGCGCCCCCAAAGCCCCACCCCCCCAAAAAAAATGCGCATGGTCATAAATTTGTACACCAAATATAAAGTGGGTTATAGAAATATAGACTCAAAACTCTTTTAATTTCGAAATGTGCATACAATCATAAGTTATATAGGCATATCAGTCGGTGAAGTAAGTCGCTTATGGTCCTGTGTCACCAACTAGGGTACATAGTAAAAAATTAAATGTTTCAAACATTTTACCTACACATCTCATTTGAAGTGGTTCATCCTCCTGAGCATTTTGACACATTTTTATGCAAATTGGTTAACAAATGAGAGAGTGCGGGCAAAAACAATCACAAAGTAGGAAGGATTTAACCCCACCTCTTTTTTCCACATTTACAATCATTCTGAGCAAGTATTAGTCTTTCAAATGACCTTCTGTATTTATTTAATTGGTTTAGATGTCTGGGAGTTCATTGAGACATTTTTTATCCTAGATTCAAATTTTAATGGGGGGTTTTAAATCAAATTTACGATATCAATTCCTCCCTCTAATCCACCTCCCTCTAATCCACAACCACCCTTGGCACATTTCCTGCCAAATAGCACAAGAAAATAATTAAAAATTATTTGAAAACAGGATAAAAACATGAGTAATATAGAATAAATTAGCCTCAATTTAAGACTTAATTGAATCTTGTAAGTGAAGGAATACTCAAGAGACACTGTTTTGAAATCCAAGCTGCACATCAAAATGTAACAAAACCGCCTTTTGGGGTACCCCAGTATATAACGCAGGATCTTATATACTCTTAATTTAAATACTGAGGGGAGATATGTAGGGAGGGAAAGAGAGAAATGGAGAGGGTCAGGGTGAGAGGAAAGCGAGAGCGAGAGTGACCGAGAGGAGAAAAACATTGGATATTGTACAAATTACACAATTGAAGCGTCCTGTTGTTTTTGTTTTCTTTGGTAGCATCGTATTAAGAAGGTCTTATCCAGAATGGGATATCGATATGCCACGCCAGATGAAGACTGGAATTTGTTATGGACCCAATTTTATCCGTTCAGCCACAATACTAGGAAACGGCATCCGGAACTAGAACTACTCATGGATGTCAACAATATACCTCCTCGGAGTAAAGTAAGTGGATGTAGATGACTGTCTTTTACTTCTTCCTCGTCCACTGCACATCTTACTAGAGTTGTCTTTTAATTTCTTGTTTCGTTATCTTATTGTAAAGTATAGCTACATAACTACCGTTTCATATTTGTGTATCTCAATAAAAATAACATTTAGGTTTTGTTATTGAACGTCCTCAGGTTAATCATTTTCCAGGGATGGGTTTTATGCTTAACAAGATGGTATTGAACACTTTTCAACCCAGCAAATATATCCCTAAAACGTTTGTTATGCCGCTGGAGAAAATGCACTTTCTGAATCAGGTATGAACATAAGTAGGTATATTTTTTATGATCATTCAAAATTTCACCAAACATTAAAATTTGTCTTTTATTATCAGTCCATCAGGTCCAAACAAATGTTTATGGTTGACTAACGTTTACTTATTACTAAGATGATCATTAGAATCATTCCACAACTGGTAAGCCATATTATAACATTTGCTGAGGAAGACGCCCTCACGGAATTTTTAAAATTCCTTTTTTTACACGATTAAATTGTAATTTATTAAACCAATATACCCTGCAAAAATCAAGACTCTAGGTGCTGTAGTTTTGTCAAAATCCGAGATTTTGAATAAAACGGCGATCCGGCGCTTTATTATTACGATGGAATTATTAGTCGAACGCATACACGATGTAAATAACACACAGTACGTACACGGCGTGCGGGACGGTGATATACACAACAAAGGGTCGTACCCCAATATGACCGAAGGAATGGTACGTATTGGATAAATTCCAAATAATTTTCATTTTATGAAATTCACGATATAATACAAATTTTATGACAAATTATTAAAATTTGATATTTTTCACATTTTGGAGATATAAGAGTCCTCGAAGTAAATTTTACAAATTTAATGATACAGTCTTAAAGTGTATGTAGCTGGGAGGAAAAGCCGACGATCAATTGAAAATGTTGTCCTTTCATTTTGAAGATATGGATTTTCTTCCCAAAAAGAGCTAAATTTTTTTGGTGTTTTGGGAAAAAATCCATATCTTCAATACGAAAGGTCAAAATTTTCAATTGATCGTCGGCTTTTCATTCCACCTACATACACTTTAGGTAGAAATCATCAGATTTATAAAGTTTACTTCGAGTACTGTTAAATATCAAAAATATAAATTTTAATGATTTGCCATAAAATGTGTATTACATTGCGAATTTCAAAAATCAAAATTATTTGATATCAGAAGGCCATTCTTCGTATTCAGAATGCAATTCGATATGTCTGATGTGTTCTAATGTCCCACAAAAAATCCTGTCCAAACGTTCATACCCCTTCCCTTAAGTTTGTTGTAAATTTAATTTGAGCTTAAAAACACAAAGGCTGCAAGCTCTGCAGGGCTGGGCCGCTGAATTTCATAGTGAAGTAAATATTCAGTGATTTTATCGTCCTCTCTATTGTTCGACTTTTGCTAATGAACAATCCTTATAAAACAATAAGAACTTTGTGCTTTTATATTTTCAGATAAAGTCACCGAGATACCAGAATCAGCTGTGGATTGAAAAAGGCCAAAACCACAGGGGAAACAAAGTGAAGAAAACAAAAGGTGAATAATTGCTATAATCCCAACATCAACTTTACTAGCAAACAATTTTAGACTTCTACGCTACTCAAATTTCACTCACCGGAGCGCGTTCACCGGGTCAACCGGCGTCTTCAGCGGATGCTATTGCTCTGAAGATTTGCTGTGTCTAGTGATGTTGATGGAATACCTTCAATGACGTCATAAATGTAGATGACGGCAAACATGAAGATGTGATGGCCCCCCCCCTTGGTTTGGGGGTCAGGAGGTTGTCCCAAACAGGGTCAATGTCTAACCCTTTGTCACGGTTTAGCACATCTTCAAGTTTAACGTCATCGTTTACTGCTACGTATGAATATACATCATTATAACAACTTTACTGTTTTGAGAATCGTTAAGAACATGTTTGTCTCAGAAACTTGCATGCATGACTATGTCATATCGTATGTGAAGTTGTATGTAGCTTTAGTCCTGAGCGATCAGCATTTTTCAGTTGATTTTGCATTGTTATAAAAGGTTTTGTGTTGAATAAGCTGAAAGTGGGGAGAGCGTGGGAGGAAGAAAGAAAAAAGGCATCTAATGCATAGCCAACAAAACAGCAGAAACCAAGCAAAAAACATCAAAAAAAAAAAAACACCTCTAGCCTTTTACACACACATCATACCAACCCACATTTTCAAACAATCTGCCAAAAATCGTTTCCCCCCTTTGTCCGTCAAAATCGTCCCCCCGGGCCTGCCCAAAAAACTTTGCCCACCCCTGCACATGCCAAATATTTGGAATACCCTAATGGTCTAGACTCTAGATTTATGTTGTGAGCGCAGCGAGCAGGAAAATATACATACTTAAGCGTTCCGTACTGTTCCAAGCCTTTTCAGAGCATTTAATTAAAAGGCGCCCAATGAATGTGTGCCAAAAATTTCTTGCCCCCCCCCCGCCTAATTTTACACTCCCAACAGGGCTCAGAATTATAATTAGTATCCATAATTCAAATTATATTGAACGTGTTCATCATTTAGATACCATAGTATATAGATGCTGAAAACAAGAAAATAACTTTATATTTTTTATTTTTATTCATTGGGCGTGGTCTAGCTTTTAAACACAAAACCTGAGTGGACGTCAGGTGGCGTCCGTCAGGCCGTGGACGTGGGGATTATTTTGAAAGGGGCGGGGTACTTTCAAATGGCGGTACTTAAACTATTTTGTACGGTCGAATTACTATAGACGAATCCAAATACACGCATTCCTACACCTGACTAGCAGCCTTTAGTTGGGTAGCCGTCGGCTAAAATGCACTCAAAATGTGAAATGATTCGGCCTTGGCGGAAATTTTAAACTGCATTCCATCACCCGTTTTACACCTTAATACATAATAATCGGATTAACTACACGCGGTATCTATGCATTGATGTACTTGCGAACAAAAGGACTATGTATGAATAGATGCGATGGGATTACCTGCGGAATTATCTCTATTATATATATTATTCTATTAACCCTCCTCGTCCTTGCATCTTCTCTAGGTGTTAGGTGGCTTTTATTTGCACAATTGGACGCTCAAAACACCAGGTTGGTGCTAGCGGCTACCCAAAGATGTCCGACTAAATCCTGACCATGACTTGGCTCGTTGGATTCGTCTGTAGAGAAAAGACAGGTGTCCTCTACTCAAATTATTGAACCTGCATATAAATATAAAAGTCAAATATTCCTGTGTTCCTTTGTTTTTTTGCAGATTTGAATCTTGACCATAACATCCTCGTCCAAGAATTCATTTCCGACCAATTCCTCGTCCATGGTCACTCATTTCAGATAGGCGTCTGGGTGTTATTCACTTATATAGAACCATTGCGATTCTATATTATTCCAGAATTTAGCCACAGACTTGCTTCAGCGAAATTCTCTCTTGATGATTTGAATGACACCAGGAAGTATGTCACAGATGGTTTTAAAGACCTCAAGGAACCTCACACCGTATGTCTGTTATAATTAAGTTTGGCTACTCTCACAATTATTTATGATGATAATGGTGATGACCGCGAAAATGACAATTATAATAAACATGACGTGGACTTTGATGATGACTATGACGGTGGTGAAGATGGTTACTATGGTGATGGTGATCATGATGACGGTGACGATAATGATGATAACAATAATATGACAATGATCACAATAATGATGTTAACGATGATGACGACTTTAATGATGGCATATATGATGCCAACCATGCCGATGATCATGATGTTGTCGATGTCGATGTAGAGATACTTGTTGATGATGATGGCGGTGATGGTGATCACTAGGAGATATTTTTTGTGAACAATCTATGACCGGTTAATAAATGCGTAACTGTGTTGGATTACAGATTTTCACGGATTTTTGTCTGATGATGATGATGATGATGATGATGATGATGATGATGATGATGATGATGATGATGATGATGATTATGGTGGTGGTGGTGATGATATAATATAATGATGATGATGATGACAACGACAACGATGACGATGATAATAGATATACTGATGATGAAGACGACGACGATGATGAAGAGGACAATGACGATGTTACTATGGTAATATTGACAATGATGAAAGTGGTGATGTAGACGATACACTGCACGATTTAGGGAATGGAAAAAGTGCTGTGTTTCCAAACACAGCACGAAAACACAGCAGAATAATAGAATACACAGCACTATAATGTAATACAAAAGAATTTAAAAAATCTTTGCTGTGTTTGCAAACACAGCACTCAAACACAGCACTATAATATAATACATAAGAATGAAAAATTTCATGCTTTGTTTGCAAACACAGCACTCAAACACAGCACTATAATATAATACATAAGAATGAAAAAATTCCATGCTTTGTTTGCAAACACAGCACTCAAACACAGCACTATAATATAATACATGAGAATGAACAATTTCATGCTTTGTTTGCAAACACAGCACTCAAACACAGCACTATAATATAATACATAAGAATGAAAAATTTCATGCTTTGTTTGCAAACACAGCACTCAAACACAGCACTATAATATAATACATAAAAAAGAAAAAAAATTCAGTGCTGTGTTTGCAAACACAGCACAATAATATAATACATAAGAATGAAAATATTCCATGCGGTGTTTGCAAACACAGCACTCAAACACAGCACTATAATATAATACATAAGAATGAAAAAATTCCGTGCTTTGTTTGCAAACACAGCACTCAAACACAGCATTATAATATAATACATAAGAATAAAAAAAATTCCGTGCTGTGTTTGCAAACACAGCACTCAAACACAGCACTATAATAAATACATAAGAATGAAAAATTCCATGCTTTGTTTGCAAACACAGCACTCAAACACAGCACTATAATATAATACATAAGAATGAAAATTTTCATGCTGTGTTTGCAAACACAGCACTCAAACACAGCACTATAATATAATACATAAGAATGAAAATATTCCATGCTGTGTTTGCAAACACAACACTCAAACACAGCACTATAATATAATACATAAGAATGAAAAAATTCCGTGCTTTGTTTGCAAACACAGCACTCAAACACAGCATTATGATATAATACATAAGAATGAAAAATTTCATGCTTTGTTTGCAAACACAGCACTCAAACACAGCACTATAATATAATACATAAGAATGAAAAAATTCAGTGCTGTGTTTGCAAACACAGCACTCAAACACAGCACAATAATATAATACATAAGAATGAAAATATTCCATGCTGTGTTTGCAAACACAGCACTCAAACAAAGCAATATAATCTAATACATAAGAATGAAAAATTCCGTCCTTTGTTTGCAAACACAGAACTCAAACACAGCATTATAATATAATACATAAGAATGAAAAAATTTCATGCTTTGTTTTCAAACACAGCACTCAAACACAGCACTATAATATAATACATAAGAATGAAAAAAAATTCCATGCTTTGTTTGCAAACACAGCACTCAAACACAGCACTATAATATAATACATAAGAATGAAAAATTTCATGCTTTGTTTGCAAACACAACACTCAAACACAGCACTATAATATAATACATAAGAATGAAAAAATTCAGTGCTGTGTTTGCAAACACAGCACTCAAACACAGCACTATAATATAATACATAAGAATGAAAATTTCATGCTTTGTTTTCAAACACAGCACTCAAACACAGCACTATAATATAATACATAAGAATGAAAAATTCCATGCTTTGTTTGCAAACACAGCACTCAAACACAGCACTATAATATAATACATAAGAATGAAAAATTCCATGCTGTGTTTGCAAACACAGCACTCAAACACAGCATTATAATATAATACATAAGAATGAAAAAATGTCATGCTTTGTTTTCAAACACAGCACTCAAACACAGCACTATAATATAATACATAAGAATGAAAAAATTCCATGCTTTGTTTGCAAACACAGCACTCAAACACAGCACTATAATATAATACATAAGAAAAAAAATTCAGTGCTGTGTTTGCAAACACAGCACTCAAACACAGCACTATAATAAATACATAAGAATGAAAAATTCCATGCTTTGTTTGCAAACACAGCACTCAAACACAGCACTATAATATAATACATAAGAATGAAACATTTCATGCTGTGTTTGCAAACACAGCACTCAAACACAGCACTATAATATAATACATAAGAATGAAAATATTCCATGCTGTGTTTGCAAACACAGCACTCAAACACAGCACTATAATATAATACGTAAGAATGAAAAAATTCCGTGCTTTGTTTTCAAACACAGCACTCAAACACAGCACTATAATATAATACATAAGAATGAAAAAATTCAGTGCTGTGTTTGTAAACACAGCACTCAAACACAGCACTATAATATAATACATAAGAATAAAAAAATTCCGTGCTGTGTTTGCAAACACACACTCAAACACAGCACTTTAATAAAATACATAAGAATGAAAAAATTCCATGCTTTGTTTGCAAACACAGCACTCAAACACAGCACTATAATATAATACATAAGAATGAAAAATTCCGTGCTTTGTTTGCAAACACAGCACTCAAACACAGCACTATAATATAATACATAAGAATGAAAAAATGTCATGCTTTGTTTTCAAACACAGCACTCAAACACAACACTATAATATAATACATAAGAATGAAAAAAATTCAGTGCTGTGTTTGCAAACACAGCACTCAAACACAGCACTATAATATAATACATAAGAATAAAAAATTCCGTGCTGTGTTTGCAAACACAGCACTCAAACACAGCACTTTAATAAAATACATAAGAATGAAAAAAAACTCCATGCTTTGTTTGCAAACACAGCACTCAAACACAGCACAATAATATAATACATAAGAATGAAAATATTCCATGCTGTGTTTGCAAACACAGCACTCAAACACAGCACCATACATAAGAATGAAAATATTCTATACTGTGTTTGCAAACATTAAGATGATGTATTCTAATCAAAATTATTATTAGATTATTATTATTAGATGACGTATTAAGATGATGTCGATTAATTAATTAATTAACTATTTAATTAATTAATTAATTCTCCCTTATATTTGTTTTCATGTACCTCGTATCATGCTTGACACGATAAGGTCTTGCTTTTTTATTTATTTTGCCCTTATGTTCTTCTTTATTTTATTTTTAGTTCAATAATTAATTTTGTAGTGGGGCATGCTCCTGATATTGTTTTCACCTTCCTCTTATCATACTTGACAAGATAGGGCTTGCTTATTTTTTTGTAAATTTATTTCGGCCCTTGTGTTTTTCTTTATTTTATTTTTAATTAAACAATTAAATAATTAATTTTGTAGTGGGAGAAATGCTCCCCTATTTTTTTTTCATGTTCTTCTTATCAGGCTTGACAAGATAAGGTCTTGATTTGTATTTATTTCGCCCCTTGTGTTTTCCTTTATTTTATTTTTAATTAAGTGATTAATTAATTAATTATTAGAGGGTTCTGCTCCATTATATTTTTTTTCATGTTCCTGGTATCATGCTTGACAAGATATGGTCTTGCTTTTAGTCTATTTCGCCCATTTTGTTTTTCTTTATGTTTTTTTTAATCATTTAATTAACTCATTTTGTAGTGGGGGAAATGTTCCCTTATATATTTTTTTCATGTTCCTCGTATCATGCTTGGCAAAATAAAGTCTTGCTTTTTATTTATTTCGGCCCTTATGTTTTTCTCTATTTTATTTTTAATTAAATGATTAATTAATTTTGTAGTGGGGGCATGCTTCCTTATACTTTTTATGTTCTTCATATCATGCTTGACAAGATAATGTTTTGCGTTTTATTTATTTCGCCCCTTATGTTTTTCTATATTTTATTCTTAATTAAATAATTAATTTTGTAGTATGAGAATTCTCCCTTGGTGTTTTTTTCATGTTCCTCTTATCATGCTTGACAAGGTAAGGTCTTGCTTTTTATTTATTTCGGCCCTTGTGTTTTTCTTTATTTTATTTTTAATCAATGAATAAATGAATGAATGAATGAATGAATGAATAAATGAATGAATGAATGAATGAATGAATGAATGAATGAATGAATGAATGAATGAATGAATGAATGAATGAATGAATGAATGAATGAATGAATGAATGAATGAATTTTGTGGTGGGGAAATGTTCCTTATATATTTTTTTCATGTTCTATCATGCTTGACAAGATAAGGTCTTGCTTTTTATTTATTTCGCCCCTTATGTTTTTCTTTATTTTATTTTTTAATTAAATGATTAATTAATACATTTTTCGAGGGTTCTGCTCCATTATATTTTTTTTTCATGTTCCTCGTATCATGCTTGACAAAATAAGGTCTTGCTTTTTATTTATTTCGCCCCTTGTGTTTTTCTTTATTTTATTTTAAATGTTGGGCTTGGTCCCTTCTATTTTCTATGTTCTTCATATCATGCTTGACAAGATAAGGTCTTACTTTTTATTTATTTCGTCCCTTATGTTTTTCTTAATTTTATTTTTGAGGATAAATCTCCTTATATTTTTGATTAAATTATTGATTAATTTTGTATTGTGGGACATGCTCCCTTATATTTGTTAGCATGTTCCTTTTCAGCTACCAGGTAGGCCTATGCAGAAATGTAAAAGTCTGAACTTCACTTGAACCACAGATATTGGAACACAGTTGCCACTCTGTAACATAAAATAAACTTTTAACTTTTAACTAGCCATCGTTACCATGGTTACCGAGCATTGGTTAGCAGGCATACAGTCCGACAATGTACTGGGAGCTAGGAGAATGGTTCAGAGATCACATCTTTTTCAACTACACCAAGTACTAAGTAAGCCACTATCAGGACATTATTATTTGTATTTTTGCTCATGTTCTCTGTCATCTTTTACTTAGCTATCAGGACTTACCTAAAATTAAGAAAAGTATTACTTACCTCAGTAACAAATAAAGTGCCCTATTCTTTAAATTAATTGATTTGAAGAATATGGCACTTTATTTAATACCTCGCTATACTAGTATACAATGTAGATATAATGTACCTCAGACTTCTAGTTCACAGTACTATATCCATGTACTTAGGCTTGCTAAGTAGAGCACTATCCAAATTTTGTAAATCTGAAACGTATCGTAATCCAAACTTCTGAAATGTAGGCCTATATATCGTAGCAGGTGAAATATTTGGAATGGTGGAAGCACAGAGTCCATGCATCGTACATGTACATCAACAACGTTTACGCGGATGGTTCAAAGGGATTTCGTCAGACGCTCCGAATCCGATGAGGGCGACATTTGCTGTGTTTTAGTGCTGTGTTCGTAAACACAGCAAATTTTTCTGTCCCTAAATCGTGCAGCACATGATGTAGACGACGATGACCAGTATGATACGACGGCGATGGTGATTTTTTATTGGTCTTGCTGAATATATATAATAACAATAATAACCAGGTGGGGCCGGGGAAGAGAAGTAGGCGTGGAAAAGAGGCAAATAAGAACTACAGTATTATAGAAGAGAAGGTCGGCATTATTATAAAAGCAGTACTAGCAGCCGCAGTGATCGCTTGTGATCAGCGCAATTGGCGAGTTTACAACGCTATCAACAAATAACGTTCTATCCGTGCCAAGCGATTTCTTTAGAAACCACTGTGGTTAGAAACTTTCCTTGACCTAGTTGCATTTTGTTTCTATGGCATGAAATAACACTATCTAATAACTGTACACTCATTGTGACTGCTCGATATGAAGATACGGTATTAAGCGGAAATGGTAACAAATCTGTTAGTGATAAGAACAGGTTAGATGTTAAATGTTCAACTCCCATCCGTCTCGTTGCAGTTTCCGGAAATGAGGCATCGCGTTGAAGCAGGATACAGCAAAGCGCAGATGATAGCCAGTTACATAACAGACGCAGGTAAGATCATGTGTGGCCATACACTACCAATGAGCCGTAAAGTCGGCAAATTGTATTCTGAGTTACAGTGTAAAATGTGCTTGAAGGTCGTATTCATAGGTACCTCAATTTGGTGTGACATGTATCTCATTTGAACCAATCAATAATCCTATAGCTGAAGAGGATAATCAGCTTCTACCTATTTTTATAGAATCCTTAAATAGCTGTAGTCTTTGTCTGCTTTGGCTAAATCCTGTTCAAGTGATGGGTTACAAAGCATTGTATTTTGTCTAGGTATGTATAACCAATTAACAATGAGAGGACATTCCTGAACCTCGTTGACTTGGGGATGATTTGAAGTGTCTGCCAATTGTGACTGTTTGATATTTATTACCAGCAATATGGAAAAAGAGACACACGTAGAACCGAAGAAAGGTACCATTTTGTTGAAGGACCAGGGTTCAACAAACCATAACCCCGCTTCTGGATATCGTTTGAAGTTAAATGATATATCATTTTAAAGCTTATGATATATATTTTCTAAACACGAAATAAAACAAAATTGACCGGGCCGACTTTACGGCTGATTCGTGGTGTACGGTCACACATTTATCCTGTCGAACATAGCAATCTAAATACATGTAATACAAATCATTCTACAAAGTTACGTGGTAATGGAGATTATTAATGTTGTTGAGCATAATGAGACTAATGATAGTGTTAATTCCATTGTACCTATAGCCATTCATTTTATATGCCGATGTGTTTTTCATTCCCTATTTGTTTGTGACTCTGTCTCTCCCTTCCTCAATCTCTCTTTACTTACGTGTTACTTAATAATCGATATCTCTGTTCCCATGATCTATCCTATGAAGGTCATAATATATCCAAGATACATGACCAGATTTATGATGCTATTCGAAGCGTTTTGTACAGCGGAAGCGATGTGATGGTACAAGAATTTCGGAAAATGTATGGATCGACGCCAACAAGGAACGTTGCACAGTACGTTAATAAGCTTTAATATAGGTTTCGACTTCATGGAATATTAGAGTGAAAGTCCATAGATAAGCGCGCTGTAGTCGCAGATATACATTATTGCTTTCCCAACCCTTCCCATCTCTATAGTGTGTATTCTACTTGTCTGTCTTGATCCACTTGATCCAATAGACCTCTTCAAACCGACTTGTAACCCTTCATTCCGATTAAACACAAAACATGAAATAAGTTCGCTGAACGCGCGCGCTGATACAAAAATACCTCTACAGCATCATGTACAGAAGAAACACTTTCCCACGGTAAATTGTATATGAAATAGATACTTTTGCCAAGGATTCTTACCGGAAAGGGTCTCAATTAATGACATCTTGGAGAAATAACTCGAAATAGACTTTCTCAACAGTCGTTCAACAACGTGGTTAATTGAAAAAGGGGACAAACTTGTTAATGTGCCGAAACAATTAAGAACATGAAATCACCGACGTTTAGTCTGGTAAATTATTTCTCTGGCCCAGAATACCAGGACAAATGACAGGCTGTGATGTTTGTTTTGTTTACCCAGGTTGGTCCGTGAGGGACACAGGCTAATCCATGGGAAATCCATGGACCGTTCCCAGCTCATACAATAAAATGCACAAGCATGGGTACTCTTAGCCATTACTTCGTGAGAAAGGAAATTGGAATTCCAAACTCAAGCCCCGATGCAAAGGCCGAAGTGAATCTTCATTTAAGCGTGTGTCCCGCAAAGTTGTTTTAATAACGGATCAGTGGGATCATTTTAAAATGTATAACAAGCCCCTCCCTTCCTCCGTTACGCCAATTCTTTTACACATTTTATAATTATAAACAAATGTTTTGTCTTGCCAGCAGTAATTTCTTCGAATTCACTAGATGGGATTTTATTCTTGGATCTAATATGCAAGTTTATCTACTCGAGGTATGTAACACCGTATAATCTTAAGTTCGTGGTCTGAAACTCGAGGAAAATACACGTGTTACCATTTATTGACAAGAAGAGCACGTCATTGGTTGAACTTGCTGATAAAGTCTTGAGGCACCATGATTGTTTATTGTGTTCTGAGACTTCCTTTGTATACAAGTTCATTTCTTGCGTAAATTTATGTCCAGCAAAATGTTCAGGCCAAATTTAAAATTTAAAGCTTAAAAATTATTTTGACCACAATGTGTCCCATAAAACACAAAACATGCAGAGGTGTACTTAAATTTTAAAATCCTATTGTCGCTTGCTTGGCGGAAAACCTCATGTATTATTCTAAAGGTCAAATTCAAAACCTCACATTTAACAAGTGGGCCGCAGTTATCCATATGTATCAATTTTGTCATTTTTCGTGAAACGTAAACATTCCTGTAATCCCATTGGTTCTTACCCGTGTGATATGACACGATATCACCCACTAGGTAATTCCTGATAAAGTGTAGGATTTTTGTTTGAATTGAAGTGTGTAAGAATGAGAATAAAGGTTTTGTTTTAGCCGCTGCCGTTCATATATCGTCTGATATAATACGAGCAACATCATTATTTTTGGCGTAAAACAGCTTGGCGATAATGATGTCGCTCGTGTTATACGAGACGAAAGATGCACTCCAGTGGCGAACAATACCCTTATTCTCTAATTTACAGACTTGTGTTACAGTAAGTAGACATACAAAACTTGACATACAAAACAAAAAATTAACTAAAAATTCCACATATGAAGTGGGCCGACTTTTTACATATCGTCAGCCTGCTACACTAAATGCCTAAGTCATTCTTTCATGTTTCTCATTTGCAATTTTGATTTTCTGAGTAATAAACCCATAATTCATCAAATTTCCAGCCGCATTTTTCATTAGCTTGTGGAATACATCTCTTTTTATGGGAGGAATGATCACCCAAAAAGGATCCTGCCTAAAAGATAGTAAACTTCGAATAGGCAAAGCCTTAGGAGCTGTGCAGAGACTACAGAGTATCTGGAGTGCTAATGACATCCAAACCAACACTAAGATTAAGCTATACAAGGTCCTTGTTTTGTCAATATTGCTTTACGGAGCAGAAACCTGGACATTGAAAAGAGAAGATGAGAATCGACTGCTCACTTTCGAGATGATGTGCCTTAGGAAGATGATGGGAGTAGCACGGAGAGACAGGATCCGAAACACCATCATCCGCAAAACCCTGATTTTTGACCACGTCCAGAAAATGCCTCCCTCACGCCTTCCAAAGATGGCCTTTGAATGTCACATCCAGGGAGTCAGACCTAGACGAAGACCACCAAAGAGGCGGAGAGACTGCCTGCTAGCTGACTGCAAAAGAACCAACCTAACTCCATTGTAAATGCCAGCTGTACAGCAGATGACAGAACAGTTTGGCGGGACATTGTGATGCGGATGCCACCACTCAACCCCCAGTTGGAGTGAACGGAATAGGTCAAGGACTCAAAAAATCGAAATTGCAAATGAGAAACATGTAAGAATGACTTATACATTTAGCGTAGCAGGCTGACGATATGGTGTTTTGCATTTGACCTTTTGCATTGAATATGCAGTTTTTCCTGTCTAGCAGCACTATGTTACACAATTTTTCCATATAATAACCATGATAACTGGAACGCTTTAAATCTTGATGTCTACCAAGTACTGCAGGAACTACGTCAACCATTTTTCAGTCAGTAGAAATGATTCACTGCATTCAATAATATTTCTTTATATTTTAGGTCAATGCATCTCCCAATATGATTGTGGAATATAGCCCGAGAGCGTTAAGATACGAAGCCTATCTATTTAATGTTCTGCACATTCTCGGAGCTGACAAAGGAGGTCATGCTTCTCACAGAAATTGGTGAGAATATTTATTATCATCATGCTTGAAACATTTTAAAACGCCTTCATGTGACCTTTACAGAGGCTCCGCAAGATTTTGAATGTAGGGGCTCAAAAGTTGGCTTCTGCTCCAATGCGCGAAACCCTGAAGGGGTGGGTGCCATTATTCTCCGCCCTCTCGAAGCGCGGAAGCTTTTGAAATGCATACCTTTTCAAATGAATTGTACCTTACATTCTGATTTACATTCTAAAATTATGAATTTTATCCTAAAATGAATTTTACCTTATATTATGGGATGATGCCCTAGCAGTAGCGTAGCCAGCGGAGGCAGGGAGGGAGCAGACTGCCCCCTGACAAAAAAAAGTACCCCTCTGACCAAAGTGCAAAGGGCAAGGAGCCCCCTTTTCATCAACATTCACATCAGTGTTTGCACATTGTCACAATAAAGCAAAAATAGTGTCAAATTCAACATCATCATAAAAGCTTTTTTGGGAAGCTCGAAGACATGTACAGTCTCTCTAAAACAATTTTTTTAAAGCTGTGCCACTGAAATTTTATTTTGCTCCCCTTGACCAAGAAAGCTGCCTACGTCCCTGGGCCCTAGGGTACTTTCCCCCGCCAAATTTATTGGGGCGGGGGCGACAGGTAATCAGATAATGCCAAACTAGCTCCAACATTAGGTGCTTATGGAAATGTAATCAGATTTGGTACGGGAGGGGAGATTTTGTGGTCAAAATGGTAAAATTCTTTTGGAATGGAATCAATATGTGCGATGTTGGTATGCTTCAAAATATGATGGAGGTCGTTTCAAGGTCCCAATAAGTTTAACTTCTACATCTGTTTCTTGGTCTTGGTTTCTGTACAGGTTACGTAATAGTGACGTTCTGGTGTCCAAAGCCATGTGTTATAAACCAATGTGCGAGTCATGTTCATCTGAGGTTAGATAATTGATCAGTGTACTACGGTTATATTTATAAATGCGCTTTTATAAATACGCACGCGAACGCCTCCGCGATGCCATAACAGCTTGTACATAGTAAGTCTCGAAGTGACCTTTTACATAGCAGGTGGTCTTCTTATACATTTGAATGCAAAGGCGGAACAACATGAGACTACCGTGCAGCAAAATTGTCTAGTTTGTTCAACTTTGTGATTATATTGTAAACGTTTCCGTCGTTGAATATTTTTTCCGTCGTCATGGTCGTCGAATACTTTCAAAATGTTGTTTGTGTACTAATTTTCCTATTCCATTAATTAAATTTGATGATATTTATCTACAGAGTTCATGTCCTTTTCTGTATAGTGTTCAATGCATGAGGATTTGGTCACATTTGCTGGTCTTGGTATGTCGTGCCAAGACTCACGTGCGTATTTATAAAAGCGCATTTATAAATAGAACCGAAGTACACTGTTCATATTTACTTTGTGTCTTAATAAAAGTGTTTAAATAAAATTATTCGTAAAGTGTTTAAATTTGTGAAGTGTTCAAAAACTGTTCAAATCTGTGAAGTGTTTTCATTATACATGTAACATCAGACAATTAAAAACACATATTTCACTATATGGTCAATTCCAGCCAAAGCGGGCCAAAATTCTCTCTGGGGGCCATTTTGAAAATGTTTTCCTTTTCAATTCTAGACTTATCAAATGAGACGATCATATATAGTGAATCATCAGGTGGAAGTGCCATCTGATTGAAAAATAACTTTTCTTGCTAGACCAAATAAAGTGTTAAATGCGCATATGCATGTTACCCACGAATTCAAGCATTTTTCACCTGTTGTACGCCATAAAATTTCACTTTCTTTAATATCTTTCAATATTTTATGTGTGACTCATATACACTAGAAATCGGTGAAGACTTTGAACGTAAAATAGAATTTTATTACATATATCTACAAAGAAATGTTTTGGTTATTACAAATTTTAAGAAAGAACCAGGTGTACAGTTAAGATTGTGTCAATTCTTCGAACTCTTTCCAAAGTGGCTGTCATTTAACATTACTGTATTATTTCGAAAGATTAGAATGAATGCTTCATATAAATATAAAGTTAGATTTTGTATCTCGTCGCAGGATGAGGATCTCGGATGGATTCGTGGGTAACAGCGTCTGGAAAATAGCAATTCCTATTAATTTTTTAAAATAAAAATAAAAAATACTTTTCCGTATGTCAATAATTCAGGCTGCAATGACACTAAAATGAATTTTAATCAAAATACAGACTACATGGTATATTTAGAATGGATCATTATGACATTTTGGGTATAAAAATTTTGAGAATAATGAAGTTGCCAAATTCAAATAGACAGAGGAAACAGTTTTATATTATTATTTTAGTAAAATCATTCCATATTTTCATGCAGCAATATTCTATTAACTCGTGTTTGACAGTTCCTATGAACTAAAACACTATCAATACATTGTTAACTATAATTCAAGTAGGGATTCGTGGGTAACCAAAATGTTCGTGGGTAACACATATTTGAAGGTATGTATTGGTAAGTGGCAAAATAGAAATTATTACAGAAGGTTGGAAACCACCATGCGGTTATTCCTCCATTGTGTTTCAATGATTCCCGTTTCTCTAACCAATTGCATTTACCCAAAAAATGGTAATTTAGGATAATCAATCAAAACTTCATGATGCAGCTTCAGTATACCTTCAAGAGGACGCTATTAAACAGGACTGTTTTGGAACCTATTTCGCATGTTTTCAAAATGTTAAGATGCATAAGAAACATATAATTTACGAGTAAATCCTTGGATTCGTGGGTAACGCCAAATTCGTGGGTAAAGCTATAAGTACTATAGTACCGTTTGGGGTTTGCGTTTCTTAGGTGTATAAACTGTAAGTACTGTCAAAATTATAGCAAACCCATGGCTTGAATATGTGCTGATTTAAACTTAAAACAAACAATCTTCTTATTTTTCAAGGTTAGCATCTATTCGGGATTCGTGGGTAACAAAAGTTAAACCGTCGTAGATTCTTTTTTAAAGCGGTGAACGTATTTTTACCATTTACAATTGTAAGCGCTTGTCAAACTAAATTCAGTGTCCAAAGTCATTAAATGTTAATTTAAGTTATGGCAATTATATTTGCTGGACTCGTGGGTAACAGTTGATACGTGGGTAACGTCAAATTTGATTTTATGGAATTTTATGGGTAAAACGTATTTGCATAAAATAATCACTTGGACCTCAGAATTATAGAACGAAACTTCGTTTCATGATATAGTCATTTATGGCATATTCACTTAACATTTTCAGAACGATCATTTTATTTTTGATACGCGGGTAACAAAATTATTAGCCAAATTGACTTAATGGCCTCTAGAGTCCACAAACTTTGGTGGAATTCAATCGTTTTACATATGATGAGAGATCATGCAAACATCTTTCTAACGGTAATAATTTCATTTTGATTGAAGGACATTCAATGACATATATGGTGCTTTATCTTTGAATTCGTGGGTAACGCCAATTCATTTAAGCTATCATAACTTGTCCCCTGGTATGACTTGCTAGTAAAGGCCTATATGCACAAAGAAAGCACATTGGACGTGACATGATGTGCTCCATCAATAACGTGATTTCCTTTATTAATGACATTTTAAAGTGGAAAGTTAACATAGAGAGAATTTTGTCCCGCTTTCGCTGGAATTGACCATATACGCACAAAAGTATACAACCACAAATTTAAGGGCTGCATTAAATATATTCATTATTTACATATTAACCTTATTGGAACTTTTCATTTAATTTTCATTTTATCAGGAATGCCTTCAGTGTGGGCACTGTCATACTGAAGATCACGTGACAATGTTAAAGGAATCCTTGGGAGAGCATTTAAATAGACTGGGAATGAGACGACTTCATCCAAAGCCTATGGTAAGTTTTATCAGATTAATATAAGTTTTCTCTTCACAGCATCAGTCTGACAGTGTAATAAAATCAACATGTTAGCATCCCATACTAATAATGCTATCATCAGTAAATAGCATCTGATTCTGACAATGCTAACGTTAGTGCATAGTAACTGACCATAACAAGTTATCATTCCGGGCTATCATCAGTAGATAGCAGTGGCGTACCGTGTCCGCCCCAACCCTAGACTACCCCGTAGTCCACTTGCCCATTGTGCATACTCTGGATAGCTTAAAACTCTGATTTAATTAATGTGTGCACAATTGATAGATTTTCACATCTGATCTTTTCAGTCACCCTACTCCGGCTCTTTGTTAGCTTCCCAAGAATTTTCGGGGTTCGCTATCAATAAACTGGTAGATTCCAAAATCAGAATTGTTCAGTATTAAAGTGAGCCATTATAATTATGCAAGATAATGTTGCATTCAATTACTTTTATTGTCACTAATCATCTGATATATTTAACTCTTTATGACCATTTTACTATTGAATACTTTAATTTTAATAAACATCAGTATAATTTTGAGTTCAACGAAATGGGTTCACCATGACTAATAATAACATATTTTTAATAAAATTCGACTATGGCATAGTCTACCCCAACACCGGGGGGCTGAAGAAAATTCATTTTGCTGCCCCTTCCTCAACAGCCCGAAAAGGTTGACCCCCTTTTTGTTTTTCGGTTGTTTGAAAAAGTAAAGAGCAAAAAAAAAGGAATTCAGGCCCAAGCGCCCTATTATAAAATGTAACACATTTTGATGTATAGTACCATTTTTATGCTTTATCAAATTTTTCCGCCCTTTTTTAGTTACTATTTCTTTTTGCCGCCCCTTTAGTTTTTGCCGCCCCTGTTTTTGCCGCCCTTCTTCTTCTGGCGCCCCCAAAGCCCCCCCCCCCCCAAATACGCGCATGGATAGTATGACTCTGACAATGCTGTCATCAATAGATATTAACTGACTATAACAAGGATATGCGCCATTGCGCTATTACCAGTAAATGACAATGATCTATGATACCATATCCCAGCAAACACAAAACGTTTTCGACATCATTCGCAAAAGGTTATAAAAGGTTGTCAGAAAACGTTTAAATGTCGGGTTATATAAAGGTATATTAATGGTATAAAACGTTCCCCTTAACATTAAAAAACATTTTTTGATAATCTTCTGCCCATGAAACACAAATGTCTTACAGAAAGCGTTTAAATGTCGGGTTATATAAAGGGTATAAAAACGTTTTAATAACATTCCAAAAACATTTGTGAAAACTTGATACAAAATATTCTAAACAGAATGTTATTTTTGGGTTGACAAAATATTTTGCGAAAATCGTTTGCGCAAAATAGTTGCAATAACGTTTTAAAAACGTTTTCATGACCTTTATATAACCCGACATTTAAATGTTATTAACACGTTTTGCAAATAACATCTTTAAAGCATTTGTGTGTTTTCTGGGTGCAAATATTTTAACATTATGTTATTTAAATGTAGACAAAATATTTGGCAAAAATAATTTACAATAGCATTTTGAAAACATTTTTTAAAAATGCTGTAGTGTGTTTTCATACAAAACGTTTAAAACGTTTTAATTACCTTTATATAACCCGACATTGTATTGTTATTAAAACGTTTTTTCCTAAACCAAAAGCCAAAATATAATTTATTTTAAACGTTTTTAAAACGTTTTTGTGTTTGCTGGGATGCTTCTGGTTCTAATAATACGGTTACCAGAATATTACGATATTAACGGTTACCTCATTGTTATGACGTAGGCTACCATCGTCTTACTAATTTCATTCGAAAAACATATTCCTTCTGTCGGGAAACTTTTCTGGAATCTTCCGCAGGGTATGAAAGATTTCAAATGAAACATTGGCTGCATGAATGCCGTATCGTGTGTTTTTATACGCTATTTAGGCCTGCGTACCTCCTTTTTCTTTTATCATTTGTTAATGCTCTGCGTGCTAGCCATGCGCTTCAACGGAAAAAATTGAAGTTTTGAAATATTTTCTCAAAATATCAAGAGCTATCTTAAGAACTACTACTGAACCAATACTAGGCTTGTTTGTACTCATTTTAATGCATTTTTCATGCCGATTCCAAATATGGTCATGAAAATTTATATTTCTGAAATTTTTGAATTTTACAATTTTGTTTTAAACATGGCGTCTGCATTCGACATCCGCATGAAGAGAGTTAACGTACTGATTATATTTTACATTTCAGACACACGGAGGGGTGACGAGCACAGACTACTGGAGGGAATACATTCCAAAACTTGAAAGGCTAAACCAAGCCTGGTTTGAAGAAAAGTGCAAACAAGATACATACTGGTGTACATAATGACGGCCTAGCTAATATAAACTACTACTAAGATGCGATTAGCTGTGTTGTGATTACTATAACAGTCACGAAAATAGAATCAAATGGATACGTACCTGCTTTTAAATGAAACCTCTTTTAAAATTGCAAATAAACGATCTCGTGGTTTATTTTTAAATGAAGAGTGTGTGGGTGTGCATAGTATATGGTCAATTCCAGCGAAAAGGGACAAAATTCTCTCTATGTTAACTTTCCACTTTAAAATGTCATTAATAAAGGAAATCACGTTATTGATGGAGCATATCATGTCACGTCCAATGTGCTCTCTTTGTGCATATAGGCCTTTACTAGCAAGTCATACCAGGGGACAAGTTATGATAGCTTAAATGAATTGGCGTTACCCACGAATTCAAAGATAAAGCACCATATATGTCATTGAATGTCCTTCAATCAAAATGAAATTATTACCGTTAGAAAGACGTTTGCATGATCTCTCATCATATGTAAAACGATTGAATTCCACCAAAGTTTGTGGACTCTAGAGGCCATTAAGTCAATTTGGCTAATAATTTTGTTACCCGCGTATCAAAAATAAAATGATCGTTCTGAAAAATGTTAAGTGAATATGCCATAAATGACTATACCATGAAACGAAGTTTCGTTCTATAATTCTGAGGTCCAAGTGATTATTTTATGCAAATACGTTTTACCCATAAAATTCCATAAAATCAAATTTGACGTTACCCACGTATCAACTGTTACCCACGAGTACAGCAAATATAATTGCCATAACTTAAATTAACATTTAATGACTTTGGACACTGAATTTAGTTTGACAAGCGCTTAAAATTGTAAATCGTAAAAATACGTTCACCGCTTTAAAAAAGAATCTACGACGGTTTAAATTTTTGTTACCCACGAATCCCGAATAGATGCTAACCTTGAAAAATAAGGAGATTGTTTATTTTAAGTTTAAATCAGCACATATTCAAGCCATGGGTATGCTATAATTTTGACAGTACTTACAGTTTATACACCTAAGAAACGCAAACCCCAAACGGTACTATAGTACTTATAGCTTTACCCACGAATTCGGCGTTACCCACGAATCCAAGGATTTACTTGTAAATTATATGTTTCTTATGCATCTTAACATTTTGAAAACATGCGAAATAGGTTCCAAAACAGTCCTGTTTAATAGCGCCCTCTTTAAGGTATACTGAAGCTGCATCATGAAGTTTTGATTGATTATCCTAAATTACCATTTTGGGGGTAAATGCAATTGGTTAGAGAAACGGGAATCATTGAAACACAATGGAGGAATAACCGCATGGTGGTTTCCAACCTTCTGTAATATTTTCTATGTTGCCGCTTACCAATACATACCTTCAAATATGTGTTACCCACGAACATTTTGGTTACCCACGAATCCCTACTTAAATAATAGTTAACAATGTATTGATAGTGTTTTAGTTCATAGGAACTGTCAAACACGAGTTAATAGAATATTGCTGCATGAAAATATGGAATGATTTTACTAAAATAATAATATAAAACTGTTTGCTCTGTCTATTTGAATTTGGCAACTTCATTATTCTCTAAATTTTTATACCCAAAATGCCATAATGATCCATTCTAAATATTCCATGTAGTCTGTATTTTGATTAAAATTCATTTTAGTGCCATTGCAGCCTGAATTATTGACATACGGAAAAGTATTTTTTATTTTTATTTAAAAAAGTAATAGGAATTGCTATTTTCCAGACGCTGTTACCCACGAATCCATCCGAGATCCTCATCCTGCGACGAGATACAAAATCTAACTTTATATTTATATGAAGCATTTATTCTAATCTTTCGAAATAATACAGTAATGTTAAATGACAGCCACTTTGGAAAGAGTTCGAAGAATTGACACAATCTTAACTGTACACCTGGTTCTTTCTTAAAATTTGTAATAACCAAAATATTTCTTTGTAGATATATGTAATAAAATTCTATTTTACGTTCAAAGTCTTCACCGATTTCTAGTGTATATGAGTCACACATAAAATATTGAAAGATATTAAAGAAAGTGAAATTTTATCGCGTACAACAGGTGAAAAATGCTTGAATTCGTGGGTAACATGCATATGCGCATTTAACACTTTATTTGGTCTAGCAAGAAAAGTTATTTTTCAATCCGATGGCACTTCCACCTGATGATTCACTAGACATGATCGTCTCATTTGATAAGTCTAGAATTGAAAAGGAAAACATTTTCAAAATGGCCCCAGAGAGAATTTTGGCCCGCTTTGGCTGGAATTGACCATATACATGTTTCTGCAGTTGAATTAAAATTTTAAGTTACAGTACTATATAACCCAGATAGCCAGACCTGGTTTGGGCCAACATTGGCATTCGTCGGCACGGTTGTGGTTGTTGAGCAGATGTTACGCCAACATCATGCTAACGTCACATGTATGCATGGTGAAAAGTATCGGTAATTGGTTGGCATGCCAACGTTGTTCAGACGTGTTTTCAACAGTCGGTTAGCCAACGATTGAACAACCAATCCTCCTATGCACATCGTCATCATCCCTATATCTTCGTGTTAAAAATTGCCGTGATAGTTCAGCGAATCCTCTCGTTTTGTAACAGCTACGCATCGCGATTTTGTTCGAGATAGGCCGAGCGACTCAGGCTAAGCATACCATGACTATCATATGAGATACCACAGCGTTTCTATATTTTACACATTATTACGATTTGTGCATGCTCTAGTACCCCATTATGATGTTTCTATTACAAGAAAAAAAATTGTTTTCAGGTAAAACCAGGGTTTTGTTTCCAGTACACTCACTCGAAAAGCAGTACACTAATTAGCGGGGCCTTGCAGCTTGCTGTGGATATCTTTTACTGCATTTTTAATGTAAAAAATTTAAAATCCAATGTAAACATTGAGATATATTTAATTTTGAAAATGACAATTATACTTTATAGGTATAAAGGAACGCGTTTAGCCCATTTAGTTAAGTTCCAGGTGCACGTCCTATAACACAATGCATATATAAACTTTCCTTATCTGTGTCCATAATAGAATATTGATTTCAACAGAATATTGAGCTGTATGGAAAAAAATATTTATAATACAGGGTGTTGACACTGTGCTATGTAGAGGGCGTTAATGGCGCCATTCGAGTGAACAGGCGGCATAGGACACGCATCACGTGACGTTCGAGGCTGGCGAAAATACAAGGCCGACAGCCCCATTCAAAATACACGGTTAGGAGTTACAAATTGAAAAACAACATACTTACAGTGGGGTACTTTGTCGAACCCCAACGGTTTTAAAGTAAGATAATTTTGCTTTGATACCACATAACAAACTCAGAATTGTTTGTGACGATTTCATGATTATGTGATAATCCAATAGCGACGTCAAAAATAGCGATATCGCATCCACCATCATCTTGAGTGAACGTATCGTATATTTATCCCCCGCTTTGCCGATACATTTTGTGGATAAATTTCGAGTATCATTTCCATGTCAGAAAAGCAGTCATCAGGTATAGAAATTGTTTAATACCCTGCTTAAATACATCATGAAATATGTACCAAATATATGACCCATTCCGACAAAACCAGGAACAAGACATTTCATTATTTGAATACAAATGTAAGCACGGGACAAGAAGCTTGAAAATTATACCAAAATTATATACATAGCATCAATACTTTTCAAGATATGGATAATTTTGTGATTGATGCCTTGATATTTTTGCCAAATTGATATTCTAAGTAATGGATTACTGTCTGTTCAATTAGCTTAGATTATTGATTTTTTAAGATATTTGAAAAAATAAAAACTTGTGGCCAAAGTCATCAAAGAAAAGTGATTTATACTTTTCAAATTCCAAAGTTCAATTTAAAACCCCATTTCTTTTCAATTTGGCCTCAATTTGGCCCTAGTCAATTTAGCAAAACAAGCTGTCCACCAATTTGTCCTGCCATTTCAATTGTTATACCGTTCCGGTTATTGGATAGGTTCTATAGGTGATGATGGTCCACCGGTTTTTGTTGTTAACACGAAATTATATGGCGCGATTACGTTTTATGCGTAACATTATTCTGAGCATTATTTTTTCCTAAACAATGACATTAAAATTATGGATTTCGTTCTCATTTCAACTGGTTTACAAGAATATCAGCATTCGCTTGATATTTTCAGATACAGTGACTTTACAAGAATTGTTTTCTGTAACCTGATTGTTATAAATAATACTTTCTTGTACAAAAGTTCTTTTGTTTCACACTTTTTTTCAGTTTGTATTCAACAAACAAAACGAAATAGCAAATTGAAAATAAATGTGCAGTTTTATAATTGGCCTATAGGCCTACACATTCTCAGACCCATTCTCATACCAATTCGCACAATAAATAAATAAATAAATAAAAATAAATAAATAAATAAATACGCAAGGAATGTATTTATATAAGCTGGGCCTATTTTTGAAAACCTTAGTTCATAAATAATATCGTAATGTTTCAACAGACGGGTTTCAACACAAATTAGGCATACTGGCAAATATTTTGCTGGACAATACTTCCTGATGCGGATGGTCGGATAAATACTATCTCTGCGCATTGTGACATTCGTCCCCATTGCTCTAAATGGATTGATTCATAAAAGTTTCTGGTACCCGACGTTCTACGGCTTTTTATAAAAATATCGCGGGAAAAGACCAAAGTTGAAAAGAAATACTAACACCTTTCTTTGATGACTTTGACCACAATTTTCTATTTTTTCAAATATCTTAAAAATTAAAGAATCTAAGCTAATTGAACAGACAGTAACAAGTTTTCTGCTTTACACAAGATTGAATAGTGAATTATCTTAGTTCAACTGTCAATTATTGATTAATTAAACCTCTTTTAATAAGTACTTTGAAGGATTTCAAAGTCCACTCAGTCCCAAAGTCAAATACCATGAAATTTTAAAGAATTTCAAATTTTTTTAATTTTTTTTATGGGAATGTCATTTTTAAAGCCCTATAACTCAAAAATATGCCTGGCGACTTGAGAAATGAGAAATAACCGCATGATGTTTATTTTACATATATTATAAATGGTAGACCGTGGCAAGTTGGCTTAAATGGAGGAATAATAACCTATAAACATGTCTCACACAAAAAGGTGTGTAAAGTGACCGCGTAAAATCAAAATATATTTTAGATAAAAGGCACATTCTCCGATAAAGTGTTCAAAATGCCAAATATGTGTCGCCCATAGTTTCAAGTCGTATTCAGACTTGTTTCATCAGAAAGAAATAACTTTTATTAATATAACTTATACTAAGGAGTTGCTTTTTAAAATGTGTGAGACTAGAGGTTGTAACATGCCTAGAAAGTATAAAACAATAAAGCTGATTATGCATGTCCATTGTTTTCCTCCATGTCGCCAGCCAAGTTGTGTTCCGTATAATGTGTCCCTGCTCTCTAAACATGCGCGCATATAATGGATTATAGGTAATTTTCATTAGCTGGTATCATGCCCTAATTATAAAGTATAAATCATCACAACACAGATTATTAAATTTTTCCAACAGGTCTTTCAGACTATGTCGCCAATATTGTTCACAGATACATTACCATATTTCTAATGGATAACAATCTGTGAAAATAATTGGCTAGATGAATGTTCTCATATGTGATGGATCAAGCAGGCTCCATAGTTATATTATATATATGGAACATAACACAATGGTTTCAAAGTAAATAAAAACAGGTCTATTAATGGCAAAAAGTCCTGACGTTACGTTCATGCCGTCACAGATACGTTACCTAAATTCTACTCCCCTCGGAAAAAACGCTGTGATAAATGAAGTATTGTTGAAAAATCACCCATGCATTGTTTTGTGTTCTTATATTATTAAAGTTTACGATTCTGAATGAATTTTATGAATTCTTTGTGGTTGGCATTTTGTCATTCCTGAGACCAAACTTGAACGCTTTAACGGAGAATGGGCCAAAATGCCGTATACGATCAAAACATGAGTTTTAATGAATGAATTCATTCCGATCGAAGATCAATAGCACAATGCAGTAGCAATGAATACGCTAAAATCAAGAGTGATTGGTAACTTCTCCCAGTAGCATGTCGTTAGATACTATAACATTATCTGCAATGTGGAAGAAGGTCCTGCCAGTAGACATGGTTCTAGAAACTGGTACTGAGATACCCGGGGTGGGCACTCAACATTAGAAGTGACGGGTATGTGCCTACCGGCGTTGCGAAGTAGGGGCCTATCGGGAACAAAACGTTGTTTTAAAAAAAGGGGGAGTATAAACAAAATGAAAAGGAGGCCATGAGAAGGAGAAGAAGAAGAATAGGAAGAATAAGAAAAACAATAAGTAGAAGAAGAAGAGGAAGAATTTTCTGGATGTGCATTCGGTAGTATTTTTGTTTATGATTGTTAATAATATGTACATGTGTTTATAGTTATAAATTAATACAGAATTTGAGTTGATGTGATGGTGTTGGCAGCTTACCGCGGTAGGCTTCGTATTTGAGTTGATGTGATGGTGTTGGCAGCTTACCGCGGTAGGCTTCGTATTTGAGTTGATGTGATGGTGTTGGCAGCTTACCGCGGTAGGCTTCGTATTGAGTTGATGTGATGGTGTTTATTGATCAGTCTCACACTCTCGTGATAAAACAGATTAGCTGATAGCAACTAATTGGGTCGGCGGCCTGCGGTACCAAAAAAAACCAATGGATTCGCGATGTGCGGTGGGTCCGTTCTACTGCAGGAAACCTTATAAATAATATTGTCAGTTTACCTTAGCTACTGTTCATTGTTCCTGTGTTGAAATAGGTAATTATTTTTTTAAGCATTGTCGAAATTGTCCGAATCAGTGATTTCGATGAAATAAAGGTCAGCCAGAAATTGACCAAGATGCTGACCTTCTACGTGGTATTGTATGGCCGGCCTGTAGTAATGGAATCCCGTATAGTAGATAGCGTGAAACTGCCAGCGTTAACATCTGGTGCCCTATTGGGCCATTTGATTTAAAATCCACACTACCCCTATGGAAGATTTTGGAAATATCTTCCACACGGGGAGTGTGAATTTCAAATATAATGAACACATTGGGCAGTTCCATTAGAATTTCATACACTTTCAGAGAAAGATTTTAACGTAATTATTCCGTTTTATAAAACTATAGCTGTAAGACAAATTGCATTATCCTGTGATGCTTTTGTTATTGTATTCAAGGAATATGTTGTGATTTCGAATACATCCATGCTGTAGGATATGGCGATCCATCACAGTCGCAACAGAGCCAATGCAATGAAAAAACGTCGTTCTCACCCTTCTGACAACACGACGCCAACTTCAACGAAACAGGTTCCACTAGAAAGAGTTAACCTGCTGCTACCACGAAGTTATACATCAAAGATTGGGTACATTATTGCGTTGATAGACGTGTGGTTATGTCTACAGATTGTTCTCTTATGGAGAGATGTGGACATGAGATGTTCATCGCAACTGTTTACCAACGCATCACAAGAAAACTTTACAAAGATCCCGGCACGATTGAATTGTTTAATACATCGTAGCGTTGTATCGATGACCGGTGAAGTAAGTAAGAAATTAGTATTGCGGCACAGTAGTCACTCCAAATTAACGAACATTTTATTATAACATTTAGCCTTCTTAATAACCAAACTTTCCTTGATCTATAGCTACTCTATTAGTAGAGAGAGGAGATGGGTGGGGGCTAGAGATGAGGTAGGAGGAGGGGAGGAGGAAGGGTAAGAAAGGGAGAGGAATTTCTAAATTATAAATTAAAACGATATATATTTTTTCATTGGTAGCCTTGTATAAAGCAGGTCTTATCACGAGTGGGATACAGTTCTGGCACGCCAAATGAAGACTGGGATTTATTATGGACTAAAATTTACCCATTCAACCATAATACAAAGAAGCAGCATCCGGAACTTGATATACTTACGGATGTAAAAAATATACCTCCTCGGAGTAAAGTGAGTGGATATATGTGTCTCTTAACTTCCCCGTCATGTGTACCGCACTGACTTCGCTTTTTTATTTTTTTATGATTGGCTACATAACCACCAGTAAACACAAACACGTTTTAAACAGTTTATAGTTTAGGTTTTGGTTTAGATAAAAACGTTTTAATAACATTAAATGTCGGGTTATATAAACTCCTCAAAAATAGTTTGGAAACTTTCCAAAACGGCTTCATATCAGATATATTTGAAATTTATTTCTGTATTTTTTCCTATCAATACATACATTGTTCCTTTCGGTCAAAAATGACACCAAATATGTGACTATAACTTATTCCATTGTTAGGAAACTGTCTTTAAAAGACAAGGAGGTCTCAAACAAAATGTGCCATATCTGCCATTGTCTGCGCCATTTGCATCAGTAAGGAATATCACACTGTTTCATTAAAAACGGTTTCGACGTGCTGCTAACCTGATGTACCGGTCTTCTGCAGCCGTTGTTTTTCTTTGGCGGCCACTTCTGGGTCTTTCTTTGACATCTCTGGTCTGACGAAACTTAAATTTTAACTTGGAGATCATTTGCTGGAAACTCCAAAAGTTGCCACAACTTGATTCTGACGCATGCCAGCCTCAAGCTGACCAATAGCTCGAGCTTTATCCAGATCTGATAATCGAACCATGGTTAACTAGAACTTTCTTGCAAATGACCACTATGAAGAAGTGACCAGCAAGAGAGATTGACTTGCGTTGATTAATTTGAATCCACCTGTAGAACTGTCAATTTCATCCTAGCACTTTTCATTCATTCTTTTATTCATGCATTAAACCACTCGTTCATTCATTCCCCAGCAAACACAAGACGTTTTCGACATCATTCGCAAAAGGTTATAAAAGGTTGTCGGAAAACGTTTAAATGTCGGGTTATATAAAGGGTACATTCATGGTATAAAACGTTTTCATAACATTAAATAACATTTGTTGGTAATTTACTGCACAGCAAACACAAATTTTTACAGAAAACATTTAAATGTCGGGTTATATAAAGGGCATAAAAACGTTTTAATAACATTCCAAGTCATTCTAAACAGAATGTTATTTTCGGGTTGAAAAAATATTTTGCAAAAATGTTTGCCCAAAATATTTACAACAACAACGTTTTTAAAATGTTTTCACGACCTTTATATAACCCGACATTTAAATGTTATTAAAACGTGTTGTAAAAAACATTTAAGAACATTTCTGTGTTTGCTGGGTGCAAATATTTTAACATAATGTTATTTAAGTGTTGACAAAATATTTGGCCAAAAATGTTTGCAAAAATAGTTTACAATGACATTTCGTTGTAGTGTGTTTTCATACAAAACGTTTTATAACGATTTCATGACATTTATATAACCCGACATTTTAATATTATTAAAACGTTTTTACCTAAACCAAAAGCCAAAATATAACTTATTTAAAACGGTTTTAAATCGTTTTTGTGTTTGCTGGGTCAAAGCAATGAGATGAGCGCAGACAATGGTCAGTTTGGCACATTTTCTTTGAGACCTCTCTGTCTTTCAAAGAAAGTTACTCAGCCCTGGAATAAGTTATCGTCACAAATGAGGTGTCATTGTTGATAGAACAATGTTTTCACTGATCTGAAACAATATGGAGATGGATTTCAAAAAATTCCGATATACAGCCATTTTTGAAAGTTTCCAAACTTTTTTTTGAGGAGTTTATGTCGGGTCATGGAAACGTTTTAAAACGTTTTGTATGAAAACACACTACAACCATATTTTTTGTCAACACTTACTATATATCTTTGAATATTTGCAGTAGGTTATCAACAAATGTTTTTAAATGTTATGAAAACGTTTTATACCCATTATGTCCTTTATATAACCCGACATTTAAACGTTTTCTGGCAACCTTTTCTAACCTAACCTTTTGTGAATGATTTTGAAAACGTGTTTGCTGGACATCGTATAGATAACAATAAGGTTGTTTTATTACACTTCCATAGGTTAATCATTTTCCAGGGATGATTTTTATGCTTGACAAGCGGATGTTGAACACTGTTCAACCCAGCAAGTATATCCCTAAAACGTTTGTTATGCCGCAGGAGAAAATGCACTTTCTGAATCAGGTATGTGAACATAAGTAGGTATATACTAAAAATTGTTAGCATTAATAATGTAAGGGCAGGTAAATATTACAGTCTTCAACTAGCTTCATAGTCAAGCTGCCTTAAGGGGTGGGGTATGAACGTTTGGACAGTATTTATTGTGGGACAATAGAGCACATCAGACATATCGAATTGCATTCTGAATACGAAGAATGTCATTCTGATATCAAATAATTTTGATTTTTTGAAATTCGCAATTTAATACACATTTTATGGCAAATAATTAAAAATTTATATTTTTGATATTTAACAGTACTCGAAGTAAACTTTGTAAATCTGATGATTTATACTTAAAGTGTATGTAGGTGGGATGAAAAGCCGACGATCAATTGAAAATGTTGACCTTTCGTATTGAAGATATGGATTTTTTCCCCAAAGCACCAAAAAAACAAGGTATTTTTGAGGGAAAATCCATATCTTCAATATGAAACGTCAAAATTTTCAATTGATCATCGGCTTTTCCTCCCAGCTACATACACTTTAAGAATATGTCATTAGATTTATAAAAAAATTCCTTCGAGGACTGTTATATATCAAAAATGTGAAAAATATCAAATTTTAATAATTTGTCATAAGATTTGTATCATATCGTGAATTTCAAAAATGAAAATTATTTGATATCAGAAAGACATTCTTCGTATTCAGAATGCAATTCGATATTTCTGATGTGCTCTCATGTCCCACAAAAAATACTGTCGAAACGCTCAAAACGCTCATTCCAGATTTTGTTGTAACTATCAAGTGAAGTTTGAAGAATATTTTTTTGGTTGCGTACAGTTAATACAATGTTGACGTTGTATCAATGTCTACATATTGCTGTACAGTTTTCAATCAAATATCATCTATTATGAGTTCTATGTTTTATCTTGGTGGACTTTCTTTGAAACTGCTAGAATAAATTATTATTAGTTTTGATTCCACCAGAAAGGAACAAACCAAAAGAATCGACGACGTCCTATATAAATAAAACTGTTTCTTATTCTTTTTAAACAAATTTTGCGCCAAAATAGGCTAAAATTGCAAATATTCCACATTTTGGGGCATATGTACAGAAATGATGATTTCCTTTCAGTTACTAAGGTATACTGAGCATACCATCGTAACTGGTTTGTGACATTTTCAATTTTGTTTTTGCTTTCGACCATTCATTTGCTGATGGATGTATTATCATTTTGCCAACCATAAAAACGCCCATATCAAAAAAATGAGACCTTTTCGGATAACTTCCCGATAGTCACCGGGTAGACACCGGCAAATTTCACATGCAAATTAGATAGGTAGCGGGTGACTACCCGATAAATTTTTGGGAAACAATAGTGGATACCTTTCAGGTAATAGGTACCGGATGACTACCCGATGACTGTTTTGGGAAACTAGCGGGTAACCACCCGATGACTTTTTTGGGGAACTAGCGGATAACTACCCGATAACTTTTTGGGGACCTAGCGGATAACTTTTGGTGACGATATACCTGGTGACCTCTTTTGGAGACTTCCTGTTGACCTTTTGGGGAATGCAGAAATACAAATTCATGAGTATGCACAAATTTATTAGGCAATTTAGCTTATTATTTGAATTGTAGATTTTGGAGAAATATAACTCTGCAGTTTAAGCTAGTTTATGTCAGTTGAGCTTGTGCTATCTTGCTTTAAGAAACTTGAAAGTGTACAATGTAATTTTAAATATTCCTGATTTAATTTAATTGGTTCACACCTATAAGGTGCATACCATTCAATTAATGTAGGCCTACAACCAAATTGTTATGATATCAGCATATACATGTATTACAGTACCTAAATGTGATCACATCACTGACACAGCATAATAATTTTCATATCAAATATTATAATTTATTTACAACAAATAGCTTAACATAAAGCTGATTAGTTAATTGACACATTAGCTGATGATTAGTAATTTAATTGACATTAATTTACTGTCAAAATCATGCATGATTTACTAGAAAAGATATAGAACTAAAACATTCAAATATGTCATTAGGTACATCAGTGTATAAAGACTGCATCAATACAAATCATTTCATACAAATTTTCCTACCTGCATTGTCATATGAAATCAAGCATTCAATGCTTTATAATTGCTAATACAGCATGTTCCAGATTAATTAGTAAACATCTTGTAATGTCCTACATGTAAATCCATACATTTTGGACCACAAATAACTTGAATATTCTGCACAAATATATTCCAACTGCCAACAGCTAGCTGCTCCATTATTTGAATTCATTCAGTGACCTTTGACCATATACCCACCCACGCATTCTTAAGATGCTTAATGCTATTTTCAAGGTCAAATTAAAAGCGGATAACCACCGGGTAACTCCTGCAAAGAATATAAGTTTCTGGGAACCTTCTGGGTAACTCATTTGAAATATTTGAGTTTTTGGGAGACTTTCGGATGTCTACCCGAAAACTTTTGGATAATTTCATTAGGTATCCGCAAGGTATCCGCTAGCGGGCACTTTCGGATAACTCTGGAAAAGGTACCCGAAAGGTTTCTGATGACCACCGAATGGTCATCGGGTGTTCACCGGGAAACTTTTCTTTTTGCTATGGGCGGTTCATAAATCACGCTTATTTGCTGGTATTCTATTATTAGGCCTACATGTTGCCAAACTGGCTAGGCTCGAAATCCTGGGCAAAATTCCCATGCAAAATTGCAACTTCCTTTGGCCCAGTTTCAGACCACATTATTATATTGGCCCATTTTAGTATTTAAATTGGCCAATGAAGATGTTAATAGTGTATGTTTGAGAGCGAGACAGCAGGATACCGTAGAATTCCGTCTAGAAGCATATATGCCTCTAAACGAGGTTTTTTAACGAAAGATATGAAAGGCCAATACCCTTCTCAAAAACATTGCAATAGATTGGTCTTACAAATATACATGTTTGTACAGCCGCCTTTATCAGTAATATAGTTGTTCAAACTACAAATAACGTTTTTGTTGAGAGTGTCTGCCTCTTGTCTCTTGTGTCAAAAAAACCTCGTTTAGAGGCATATATATGCTTGTAGACGGAATGTTACGGTATGTTGTTGTAGATATCCATAGAAGAGCAAGATCGTTGAAATGCTGCTTGCCATTGATTGTTATGTAGAATATAAATTATAAGTGAGAGAGAAAATTATAGGTTTTATCTCTACAATATAAGGCCAAAAAACATGTTTGTTTCCGGTAGAAGGTCTAAAAAGTCAAATGCAAAATGCTGTTGTTTATTTTTATTTTTTAAATCCATGCCTTGACAAAAAAAAAAAAATACAGTGTGTCTCTCCGACGCCCACAAATACAATCATATTTCTTCATATTCAAGAATATTTATGACCCCCTTTCAACCTGAAGATTAGAAAAGGTATTTAAATAATGTGTAATGTTTTCTCCAGCAGTTTTTCACTTCACTCGATTGTGTAATGTGTGAATGTTTTCTCAAGTGGTGTTTTATGTTATGTTTTTGCGATTTTCCGGGTTTTTTTGTTTGTTTTTTAAGTGAAAAAAATTCTAATGTGCAAAATGCGCGTGCGCTACAGGAAACAAACTTACTTTTTTTTGGTCTGATATAATCGTCTGCCCTTGTTTCACGGTCGTTGGTTTTAGGAACAATAACACGAAATTATCCTCAGGTTAATAAAAGACATGACCTTGTACTCTCTTCACGGTCATTGGTTAATGAACAATAACAGGAAAAAAACCCAAGATCAGCTCGATATTATTAAGATATACCCTGTTGTTCATAATACACAAGCTTAGCTTTGTTCAAAGTTTGTGCAAATGCATTGTGATTTTTGTACATTTGGTAGAAATTTTTAAATCCTCCGATGAAACGAAAAATTCGGAAAATTGCCATGATGGAGATTTTATGTGCTATGTAGAAAAGACGCCAGTGGCAATTGTGTACAGGAAATAGTATATACATTCGAAGATTGCACGGTACCGTAATATAAGGAAGACATGAAAGGAGGAATTCCGGGGAAGTTCAGAGGGAGCACCGCCAAATCACTCTACGTTTTATGTACCAGTGAAATTCGGTTAACATAGTCCACCGCTTATTTGAGCTTGTTGGTCTTTATTTTCTAAAGGCATGGTCAAAATTGGCCCGTTTTCAGCTCATTTCGCCTCAAAATAGGGTCAAACTAAAAAAAGCAACAAACACTCGACATAAAAAGGGTCTGAAATTCAGGGGAAATTTAGCTTTTTATTTGTGGCCAAAATAGCCTAGCGCGTCTGACATGCAAATTATTACCAGGCCTCTCAACCGACCCCACGCAGTAACACGGTTTCGTTCGTGAATGGTTGATTTGGGGGCCCATTTTGTATATCTATGGAAATCTAAAAAAAGTGGTCCCTATAAATGGAACCTCAAAGCTACCAGCCGCTAATACGTAAAACATGTTTTAGCAGTTCGCATTTTTAGGACACCAGATTTACCCAAACAATTGGCGTTTAAAAGGTGAAAGCTGTTGTTCAGCAAGTTATTATTATTATTATTTTTTTTGGTATAGGTTTCAATATTGAGAAAATGTAAGAGAAGTAGTAGGTCTATTCTTTTGTGGAAATGTCGGACCTGTATTTGCCTCTGCGATATTATGAGCTTAATTTACCCACCAAATCGATATTAAATTTATATAAATGCTGTTGGGGTAACTCGTTGATATATTCTTATGCTCTTTGTCATGCAGTTGCTCCTTTGCTCAGTATAAGAGACCATGCAATTTTTCAACATTTCAGGATTACGTTTCTGGCAGGGAGGGAGGGGGTCGGCTGAGAAACGAAAACTAGTTTCGTTTATAGAACGTAATTAATCTTTTGGCTTGTTCCTTAACATACTCTTGTTGAATTTATATTATATAATTTTGTGATTTATTACTTAAAAAGTAGAATCACAAATCAATAATGATATATTTTCAGATAAAGTCAGCGAGATACAAGAACCAACTGTGGATTGAGAAAGGCCAAAGCCACCGGGGGAATAAAGTAAAGGAAATAAAAGGTAAGTCACTACATATATCGTTAACATTTTATGAGAATAATGAAGTTTGTCTCAGAAACTCGCCCGCATATGACAAGTCGTATGCGAAGTTGTTTTTTTTTTTGTTTTTTTTTTGTAATAATTGTTAGAAAAAGTTTTGTGCTGGAAAGTGGAGGTTGAAAAAAAGAAGAAGAAAAATGGCCTCTAAGTCATAGCCTTTTACGAACAATCAAATGATCACCTAAAAAAACCACCCATACAACATTTTGTTTTGCTATTAAAATTTCTTATTAAAAGGGCATTTTGTGATCCACAGCATCATTCCCCCCACTTTCCTAAAAAAAGTTGATATTTTTATACCACTGGAAACCTCGGGTTATACATAATGTTTAGGTACCAAAACATTTTGCAGATTAATTCGTTTCAAAAAAATATCGTGAACATTTTAATTACGTTCTGGTACACCAGAACGAAAATACAACACAATGTCTATGGAACAGTGTAATACACATAATCATGTATACCTCGCAAACGCAAAATCGGAATCAACTGAAATTTTGGGAATAAGTTGTTTTCATTGATAGTTTTTGGAAAATGTCATGAAAAGAGGATGCTAGGATCAAGAAATACTCCTTTAAGAGTGATTTCGTTCATTTAAGACTTTCATGATTTTAGCTTATTTTTTGCAGTTTCAGCATCCACAACTCAAAATAAAAGCAGGCTCATCCTAAAATAAATAAATAAATAAATAAATAAATAAATAAATAATATTTCATTCTTTAATTTTTTGCAGATTTGAACCTTGACCAGAACATCCTCGTCCAAGAATACATTTCCGACCAGTTTCTCATCCATGGTCACTCATTTCAGATAGGCGTCTTCGTGTTATTTACATAGAACCATTGCGATTATATATTATTCAACATGAGTTTAGCCACAGACTTGCTCCAGTGAAATTCTCTCTTGATGATTTTAATGACACCAGGAGTTATGTCACAGATGGTTATAAAGAAACCAAGCAACCTCACACAGTATGTTTGTGTTTAGGGTGGTCTTAACCCTGGAATTATGGAAACTTTCGGGCCTCATAACTGCTAAATTATTGGTCTAAAGAATATAAAAGAATACCTTTTAGACTTGTGATATTTTTAGAGAAAATTCCCCGAAACGGTTGTTTTTTAAGCTGAACAAAAATATCTAGGACCCGTTTTTTATATTTTTTTGAATTTTGACAAACTTTGAGAAATCTGCACCAAATATGGTCAAACAATGCTAAATTTTCAAAAAAATCATAAACAAGCGTGATTTTTGCCAAATTTCAAATATTTTTGGTGAAGTTGGTCAAAATTCAAAAAAATTAAAAACGGTTCTTAGATATTTGTATCTAGTTTTTAAAAATTTACAATTTTTTTGGTTTCGTTGAACGAAAAACTATAGGCCAAAAAACTGTTTTGGAGGATTTTCTTCAAAAATGAGCATTTTGTCCCAAATTTGACCTCACAGATGAATTTATTAAGTCTTTGCCATTCATAACTTTATACTTTTATATACTTTAGACCAATGTTAAGCAGTTATGAGGCCCGAAAGTTTCCATAATTCCAGAGTTAAGACCACCTTTTAAGTTAGTCTACTCTCACAATTATTGGTGATAATAATGACCACGAAAATGACAATGATTATAAACTTCACATGGGCTATGATGATAACTATGACGGTGATGAAAATGGTTATTATGTTGATAAAGATGATGATGGTGGTGATGAGGGTGATGGGGATGACGTTGAGAAAAATGGTGATGACTATAAGAACATTGATGACAATAATGATGTTAACAGTGATGCTCAGACCTTGAGAGGGGTTGTTGCAACTAATGAGATTTAGTGGTCTTCCATTCTCCGATTGCACGATCATCTCAAAACGTTCTACCCACAAAGTGCTTGCTGTGTGTACGTACGCCTGTCAAACACAGGCTTTAATTACTGCGTACGCATTGCAAAAGTTTTTCTGCGCGAATCAAGAAACAAAAGATGCACATGCTTTTGCAGGGAGTAGCTTGTTTTGGTAGCAGAGGTAGTAAGATGGCGATATCCATGCAAGGCGAACAGCATCTTTAGTAATCGCTTATGATCAGATCTCCGACATAGCTGTAAGGGGATGTTAGTGATACCAGTAGGTTGTATTTAAATTTCATTTATAAAATTTACAACTCTAATCCTTATCATTTCAGTTTCCGGAAATGAAACGCCATTTTGACGCAGGATACAACAAAGGGCAGATGATAGCCAGTTACATAACAGACGCAGGTAGAGAAATTAATTTTTTACTTGTCGTTTTCATGTCACAGATAAGCTAAGATTGTAAAGGTTAAATCTATTTTTCATAAATGCTGAGCATTTCACATTAGTTTATCCATGTTTTGTCTAGAGATTGTCTTGGACAGGTTAATTAAATTATACGAGTAAACTGCAATCTTGTTTAATCAAAGCTATCTAAAATTAATAATGTTGTTGGGAATAAAATTACTGTCGGGACCCTTGCTTGTTATCCAGAGTGTCCAGAAAGGGAAACTTTTATGTTAGCTGTCTTATTGCCTGAATCAAATTCAACTTAAAAATAAAACAACTAGCACACACTTTTAGAATTTTGTCAATAAGCCCAATCGCCATTGTGACTTCCGGTTTTTGAGACCACTTTTAGGACACTTTGACCTATGACATATCGGGGAAATTGCTCTAATTATTATTTATTTATCTATTATTGTAAATATTTTATCATTAAAAATATTTAAATAATTAATTTATATACCGTGTGCAATAAGTTCGTTCCGCCCCTACCCAAAAGCATTTATAACATGTTTAAAATGAAACTCACACAATGCATTTCAAGGCTACTTGTTATTTGTTATGTTGTTACATGAGTAGAAATGTTAAACAAATTTATTTGAAGTCATAGGATCCTTGGTGGTCAATCACCATGATACCTACAAACCACACTTGCCACAGAAATAATGTCCACTAATGGCACAAGAAGTTCCTTATTCTATTCTTACTCTATCTGTAAGTGATGTTATGATTTTGCAATAAGGAGTTTCAAAAAACCTTTCTTTTAGACTAGACCACAACATTTCTCTATTGGGTTAAGACCGTCTTCCTCCATTCTCTAGCAATTTCTCTCCCCTTGAACAAGCCATTGTCGGGGTTTTTTGGACGCCATCTTTAAATTCTCCGAGGTTTGGGGTTCTTTAAATTCCTCAAGACACACGTCTGCCCGCACTAGAAGAAAATTAAAATGGCTGGAGAATTTGTACAGCGTGTATGCCTTAAGGACATTCATAGCAAGTAATCCTGAGGGTAAAAGCTGATGGTGCTCTAACTATAGTGATAATATGCTTAGAGCAAACCGGACATAAGGGCGGAACGAACTTTTTGCACACCGTATACAACAAATATATTTTTTGGATTTGTTTTGATTCTAGTAAAACTTTTTAAAATTATTTTTGTATGCACAAAGACCAATATTTCTGATAGGTCAAAGGACAAAGTGTCCTAAAAATGCAAAAACTGTCCCACAATGCATTGCAAACTTCTAATGCCGATTTGGCTTATTGACTGGTCCGTTCTTGAATTAGAGCAATTTGGAAATCACACCTAATAAATTTTAATTTAAGTCGTAATTATCTTGACAATACATATCCATGTTCAGTATATATGTGGTACTTTGGAACGCATTGAAAATGAGGTATTATCGTAAAATTATTGTATTTCAAGAACGAATGGTAATTCTTTTAAATTAAAGAAAATATCATGATAGCTGTTTCATTGTTCAAATGAATAGCTTTCGGTCATGTTTGATTCGGGCGTTGAAATACCCAAACTTGTTGGATAAGACACCCTGTATTATAAAAATGAATGATGTTGTTGGTACTTCAAAAGTATCCCACTTTCCCTGTCTCTGTCGCTCCCTTTCTCTATCTACCTTCACTGATTTGTTCCTTGATAATCGGTATCTCTGTTCCCGGGATTTATTCTATGCAGGTCATAATATATCGAAGATACACGCCCAGATTTACGATGCTATTCGAACCGTTTTGTACAGCGGAAGGGATATAATGCTACAAGAATATCGTAAAATGTACCAAGGATTCAAGCCGACTGTTAGGTATTAAGGGTCGTTACACAATACATACTGCGGCTTTCTCTTTGTCTCTACTTCGCTTTAGTATTCTTGTTTCTCTTACTATACTCTTATTTATGTTTGAATTTATCTCCTCCACTCCCAATCTATGTATGTTGTTGGAGGAAACAATCACCGTCTTAAGGGAGAGGGTGGGGTTCCCCGCACTCCGTGGATCAGCAGGTGCTCTTGCTCGTCGAAAATTTTGCGAAATAAGGGGTGCTTTTAGATGAAGAAACGCGATCCGCGAAACACAAAAAAGGGGTGTGTTTTCAAACCACTTGTTCGCGAAATTGAAAAGAGGTATTTCATCGAAATATCACTTCTCTTGCTTTTACCAGAGAAGAGGTAATATTTTATTATATCTTCTGTAGTTTTGCAAAAATATCGCAGTTTCACAATTTTCCGTTTGGCGCATCCGGTGTGCACCCGGTCAAATGAAATGCGTTTCTGCCAGAAAAGGCTATATTAGAAATATCGTTCGCGTTTTAGCGAAAATAGGGGTATTGTTGAAGGGCAAATAATTCGCGAAATCGTTAAAAATGGGTGTTTCCCGACAAGCATAAATACCGGCGGATGCACGGAGTGCGGGGACCGGGGGTAGTGTGAGGTAAAATCAAGTTGCAGAGGTGAGGGTAGACTTTTAGAGCAAGGGTGCGCACACTTGATTATGTATTGACACAAAACATGATATCATCGACCCCCATTGGTCTCATTTGGACTCTATTTAGAATTTTCCCGTTAAGTCAAATGGACCTAGACACACAAACCTGGCTCCCTGTCCTCGGTTCACCCTAGAAAACAACGTGGATAGAACCGGAGCAAGTTTTAATTTGATTTGTATAAATGGGTGCTGACTGTTGTGCTTATCGACTTATAAAGTTGTACGTATCAATGATACGTACATTGAATCATAAGATATCGTAAGTTCGCATAAATGCACTTACGATATGCTGACTTATGACTCAAACATTTATACACTACTTTATAAGTCTATAAGCACAACAGCCAGCACCCTTTCATACAAAACAGAAGAGACAAGGAGCATTGCAATCAATCGGACATTGGCAGAACAGAGGCTAGCAACAATTTACATTTTATTCTTATTCTTTAAATCCTTCCTTGAAAAACAACATAATTTCTATATTTTTGTCTTGTCAACATTTTTTGTCAGCTGTAATTTCTTCGAATTCACTAGATGGGATTTCATTCTTGGATCTAATATGCAAGTTTATTTACTCGAGGTATGTATATTAGTAATATAATTTAAAATGCGTGCTCAGTTATTCTAGAAACACAACGTGTTTACATTAATTGGCAAAACGTATGACTGGTTGAACTCGTTGGTATCATCTTGTGGCACCGTGCTTGGTGACAGCGTTCTGAAGCTGCTTCCTTTGTTGTGTAAACGTTCATTCCTTGCCAAAACTTGTATTGTGTTTCATGATGAAACCAATCTCTCTAACTGTTTAGACACATTGTACGATTTATGCTTATTATTTACTGAACGAGGGTAGAATATTTTCACTATTGCTGATATGGTTTTGTTGCTTTGGTTCTTGTTGCTGCTAAGTGCACGTGTTTAAGAAAGTCATTAATTAGACCAGAGTGAGAGAAAACGAAAGTTAGTTTTAGTTCATGTGTGTAAGAGTAAAATCCTCGATCTTTTATCAAATCATCAAATCTAGGGGTTAGTCTGCCACATTTACCAGAGCCCATGTTGCCTGCGCAGATAACATGCTGCCTGGCTTGGCAGTGTTTGCTGAGCAGCCAGTCGGACTGGACTGATTAGGTTTAGTATAGTACTATCGGTGTCGCGATAGGTACCGATGACTCTTTTTATCGTAACCGGAACGTTTGCACAGTGTTATTGTTTATGTTAAAAAAAAACCCGATAACATAACAATAAATGCTCCTTGTTTCACTTGATGCAAAATATTTATTACGTATCCATGGTATGATATAAAGAACCATCATTACATATCGGAGCACCGATAGAGCTCCAGTCCCAAACTATCGTATATGTTTCATAACTTAGTAAAACTTTTTAAAATTATTTTGTATGCACAAAGACCAATATTTCTGATAGGTCAAAGGACAAAGTGTCCTAAAAATGCAAAAACTGTCCCACAATGCATTGCAAACTTCTAATGCCGATTTGGCTTATTGACTGGTCCGTTCTTGAATTAGAGCAATTTGGAAATCACACCTAATAAATTTTAATTTAAGTCGTAATTATCTTGACAATACATATCCATGTTCAGTATATATGTGGTACTTTGGAACGCATTGAAAATGAGGTATTATCGTAAAATTATTGTATTTCAAGAACGAATGGTAATTCTTTTAAATTAAAGAAAATATCATGATAGCTGTTTCATTGTTCAAATGAATAGCTTTCGGTCATGTTTGATTCGGGCGTTGAAATACCCAAACTTGTTGGATAAGACACCCTGTATTATAAAAATGAATGATGTTGTTGGTACTTCAAAAGTATCCCACTTTCCCTGTCTCTTGTTTCACTTGATGCAAAATATTTATTACGTATCCATGGTATGATATAAAGAACCATCATTACATATCGGAGCACCGATAGAGCTCCAGTCCCAAACTATCGTATATGTTTCATAACTTGGGAGTCTGCACAAATTTCCAAAAGGAATGATTCACTATATTATAATGTTTCTTTACATATTAGGTCAACGCATCCCCTGAACTGAATTTCCAGGGAATCCGTCATCCAAGAACCGTTAAGTCGGAGCACGTTTTATTTAATGTGTTGCATATTCTCGGAGCTGACACAGGTGGTCGTGGTGTTCACGGATATCGGTTAGAACTTTTAATATGCTTGAATGTCAATTAGTGGGGTTTTAGCGGGTTCACCTTCGGACAAGTTTAGAACTGTCAAGCTTTCATCAGCAGTAGCTCTGACTTCTTCATGACAAAGTACCTAAGAATGAGACATGTAGTAGTCAAGAGAATCTCGCGCCGAATTGAGGTATTGTTACATAATTCCAATCTCGAGAATAAACGTATAATTATACCATTTTTTTTATTAAAGATAAGAGATCACGTTGAATATATCCAATTTAAAGTAGGCTTTATCACCCATTGTTCTTAACATAATAAGAGATAGAAAGATTAATCGATGACACAATTTAACAAATGGTACCTGGTTCGATTCGGTATCAGCTGATAATTAAAAAGGGAGGTCCCAGTGGTGAAACCACAATTTCAGCTCTTTCTTAATGAACCCGTTGCCGTTGTTTTCAAAAGGTCATGTTTTTGTAATCAAAGTAGCACACCTTAGAGAGGCTCTGGATTGAATAAGAAATTTGATGTCTAATTTTAGTATAAGCAACCACTGTTCCGCAAACCTTGTATTTGTCATACAGGGTGTCCCAAAAACAAAGAGGCCCCTCATTGCGCCCTCCTATTTTCTCCTATTTCAGACAAGTTGATCAAGTATATGTTAGCATGATTGGTATGTAAAGAAGCCTTTACCCGTTAGCTTTAATAAACCGAAACAATTATTTCAATCGACTCATAACTTTTGAAGATATGCCGTTTTAAACAAATGTATTCGTTTTCACTCTGTCCATGGAGGAGGTTTGGCTACTTCAAAGATTTTAAAGTGCATATACCATGCATGAATATAAAACTGACATATACACGCACGGGTTTTTCAATGTGTTTCTTTGTCTTTGCTTTTCTACAGATTACGCCATAGTGACGTCCTGGTTTACAAAGCCATGTGTTATGAACCAATGTGCGAGTCGTGCACATCTGAGGTATGCTAATTCGCATTTATAAATTATTTGTGTCCCGTAAAAGAACGTAAGCTTTTCAATTTGTGAAGTGTTTAAGAAGCTGTAAAGTGTTCAAGTTTTCTCATTGCTCTTGTAACAGCAAACAATTAGCCCAGTGATACTATATTGAATAAACGTTTTAAGAAACATTTTTATTTGCTGGGATAGCTTAAGGTACTTTACGTGGCGTCCAGACATGTACCCTATTACACGGTATTAGTGACATAATTTTATATTCAAAATAATTTCATTACAAGGTTAAAGACTATTTTCAATTTAATCATGAATGCAAAAATATGTTGATTACTATCTTACTTTTTACATACGAATATTTCATTTAACCTTTCTATTAATAATAGGTATGTCTTCTGTGTCGGCACTGTCTTACTGCTGATCATGTGATCATGTTAAAGGACTCATTGGGAGATCAATTAAATAGACTGGGAATGAGACGATTTCACCCAAAGCCTATGGTAAATTTTATTAGAGTAAAATATAAAATTTTCTCTTCGCAGAAGCAGGGCGCTATCATCAGTAAATAGCATGATTCTGACAGAATATTACGATGTTAGCTGTTGCCGCATTGCTATGCCGTAGGCCACCATCGTCTTACTAATTTCATTCGAAAAACATATTCCTTCTGTCGGAAGAATTTTCTGGAATTTTCCGCAGGGTATGGTGTAGCCCATAATAATGGGCTGGATGTATGCCGTATCGTGTATTTTTTTTTGCGCTCTTTAGGTCAGCGTACCACCTTTTTCTTTTTCTTTTGTTGACGTGCTGATTATTTTACATTTCATACACATGGAGGGGTGACGAGCACAGAATACTGGAGGGAATACATTCCAAAACGTGAGAGGCTAAACCAAGCCTGGTTTGAAGAAAAATGCAAACAAGATACATACTGGTGTACATAATGAGGGCCTGGTTAATATAAACTACTACTAAGATGCGATTAGCTGTGATTACTATAACAATCACGAACATAGAATCAAATTGATACGTTCCTACCCAGTGCTTTTAAAGGAAACTTCTCTTATAAAATTACAATTAAAAGAGCTCGTGGTTTATTGTTAAATGAAGAGTGTGGGGGCGTACATGTATTAGTCTATACATGTTTCTGCAGTTGAATTAAAAGTTAAGTTACAGTACCATATAACCCAGATAGCCAGACCTGGTTTGGGCCAACATGTGCGTTCGACGGTACCTTGAGCCTACGTTGCACCAACGTCGTGCCTACGTCACATGTATGCATGGTGAAAAGTATCGGAAATTGGTTGGCATACCAACGTTGTTCAGACGTAGGTAATCCGACATGTTTTCAACAGTCGGTTAGCCAACGATTGAACAACCAATCCTCCTATGTAGAGTGCGTTAATGGCGTCATTCGAGTGAACAGGCGGCATAGGACACGCAACACGTGACGTTCGAGGCTGGCGAAAATACAAGGCCGACAGCCCCATTCAAAATACGCGGTTAGCAGTTACAAATTGAAAAAACAACATACTTACAGTGGGGTACTTTGTCGAACCCCAACGGTTTTAGAGTAAGCCAATTTTGCCTTGACATAACAAACTCAGAATTGTTTGTGAAGATTTCATGATTGATTATGTGTTAATCCAATGGCGACGTCAAAAATAGCGATATCGCATCCACCATCATCTGGAGTGAACGTATCGTATATTTGTCTCCCGCTTTGCCGATACATTTTGTGGATAAATTTCGCGTATCATTTTCATGTCAGAAACGCAGGTATAGAAATTATTTATTATCTTGCTCAAATACATCATGAAATATGTATTATGTGACCCGTTAATCCGACAAAACCAGGAACAAGACATACAAATGTAAGCACGGGAAAAGAAGCTTCAAAATGATACCAAAATTATATACATAGCATCAATACTTGTCAAGATATGGATAATTTTGTGATTGATGCCTTGATATTTTTGCCAAATTGATATTCTAAGTAATGGGCTAATAAGTTTCCTGCTTTACACAAGATTGAATAGGGAATTATCATAGTTCAACTGTCAATTATTGATTAAATAAACCTCTTTTTAATAAGTACTTTCAAAGATTTGAAAATCCTCTCAGTCCCAAAGCCAAATACCATGAAATTTTTAATAATTCCAAAATTTGACTTTTTTTTAAATGGAAATGTCATTTTTAAAGCCCTAGAACTCAAAAACAAGCCTGGCGACTTGTTCCAGGTTTTGTTGGAGCTGGTCACATATTTGTTATAATCTCGCTTAACCCTAACCCAACTAGGACTCACTAAAGCTCACTATTAAAACCGCTCTGCGTGCATGCATTCCACGGGACTTGATGACGCAATCAGACCAAGTCATATATACCCAGGGAATCGTTGGCCGGGCCGACGTCACCTGTGTAGCTACATGCTGGGGATCTTCTGCGTGGCATGCGAGGGGTCCAAGGTTCGAAACCCAGGGGTGCCAAGTGACTTTCTTCTTCATCTTCTCTCCTTTTTCGTTCCTTCTTTCCCTTCCGATAGCACAAAAACCACGGGTAGGGTTATGCATCTTTTCCCTATATGCCTCCTTAACCCAACCCTAACCCAACTAGGACTCACTAAATAAAGCTCACTATTAAAACCGCTCTGCGTGCATGCATTCCACGGGACTTGATGACGCAATCAGACCAAGTCATATATACCCAGGGAATCGTTGGCCGGGCCGACGTCACCTGTGTAGCTACATGCTGGGGATCTTCTGCGTGGCATGCGAGAGGTCCGAGTTTCGAAACTCGGGGGTGCCAAGTGACTTTCTTCTTCATCTTCTCTCCTTTTTCGTTCCTTTTTTCCCTTCCGATAGCACAAAAACCACGGGTAGGGTTAGGGTTAAGCTATATGCATCTTTTCCCTATATGCCTCCTTAACCCTAATCCAACTAGGACTCACTAAAGCTCACTATTAAAACCGCTCTGCGTGCATGCATTCCACGGGACTTGATGACGCAATCAGACCAAGTCATATATACCCAGGGAATCGTTGGCCGGGCCGACGTCACCTGTGTAGCTACAAGCTGGGGATCTTCTGCGTGGCATGCGAGGGGTCCAAGGTTCGAAACCCGGGGGTGCCAAGTGACTTTCTTCTTCATCTCCTCTCCTTTTTCGTTCCTTCTTTCCCTTCCGATAGCACAAAAACCACGGGTAGGGTTAGGGTTAAGCTATATGCATCTTTTCCCTATATGCCTCCTTAACCCTAATCCAACTAGGACTCACTAAAGCTCACTATTAAAACCGCTCTGCGTGCATGCATTCCACGGGACTTGATGACGCAATCAGACCAAGTCATATATACCCAGGGAATCGTTGGCCGGGCCGACGTCACCTGTGTAGCTACATGCTGGGGATCTTCTGCGTGGCATGCGAGGGGTCCAAGGTTCGAATCCCGGGGGTGCCAAGTGACTTTCTTCTTCATCTTCTCTCCTTTTTCGTTCCTTCTTTCCCTTCCGATAGCACAAAAACCACGGGTAGGGTTATGCATATTTTCCCTATATGCCTCCTTAATGTTAACAGATTCCGAAATAGAGATCGGTGGTGCAGAATTTGGAATAGAAACAATTTCTGTACATGGTACATGCAAAGTCACTTCTAAAAATAACAATTGACTGAAAGAACGGTTAATAATGTACATTTTCAAGATGGAAAATTGGCACAGTTGAATGATGTGTATTTTATCTGTGATGAGTTGTCAGATATTAAAATGATTCAGTTCAGACTGAGAAAATAATTATTATTGAGCTTGTGTAATTAATTGTGTCTAAAAGGGCTGGCCACACGTTGGGGTAACGTTGGTTCAATATTGGCATTATTGACCTATCATTGAAATGACTTTGGCAAAATGTTGAAAGCAATTTGTTGGATCAATGATGGGCGAATGCTGGCTTAATGTTGGCAGAAGGTTGATCAATTAGAAACATTAGATTAGTTTGGTCAATGTTAGCTCAACGTTGGCCGTACGTTGGCAGACGGTTGTCCATGGAGCGATATTGGTTAGACAAACGTTTCCCAGCGCTGGCCCAACGTAAGTTTGTACGGTGAGGCAACGTTGGGCCAATCAGCAAAAAAAGGTTGATCCAACGTCAGACAGCCAACGTTGGCCCAACAATCTAAACATGTTGGACCAACGTTGGGCCAACGGAACATTGTTATATGGGAAAGGTCAAGATGTGGATTTATTATTACGATGTTAAATATGTTTATACATATAACGTTCTTTACCGTGGGATTACCGCCCTCTGTTGATGACATGGCTTCGAACTCTTAACAAGGCGATATAAGAAATGCATGGCCGTGATAGGTACAGGGTGTCCCCCAAAAAAAGAGGCACCTCATTGCGCCCTCTTTTTCGCCTATTTCTGAAAAATTGATCAAATATATTTTGGTATGAAAAGAAACCTTTAATTGTTAGCTTCAATAAACCAAAACAATTATTTCAATCGGCTCACAACTTTTGAAGATATGCCCTTTTAAAGACAAGTACCCGTTTTTCACTCTGTCCACGGATAGCAAACAGAGTGGTTGGGATGGGTCATGCTGTGGAGTGGCCTGCAAGATCACCAGACCTCACACCACTTGATTTGCAAATATATTACTGCTATATTCGCAAGTATCCGGCGCACAAGGTTGAAACTCAACGCAATTGATGCAATGAGGACTAGGGCTGAAACCTGAGGAACAAGGAGGCAACCAGGTAGAGGGCAGAGCAGCACAGTAAACTCACTTCAAAGGAACCAACGACAAACTAAACTACCCTTTTCAGGGCTACCGTTTATTCCAAAAAGAGAAATGACTTATGTTGTCAATAAAAAGAAAGCAAGAAACAATAAAGTAAGAAAGTAAGAAACATAATAAAACAGAAATGCATAAAATAACCGAGAAAAACATAAGTAATTGCAAGTATAGCAAAAGAAGTCCCACATCAATTTCACCCAAATTAATGACACTTAACAACATCCATAACCCATAAGCCCACCGGTAGATCCCATTCCCTAAAATAAAGTTGTTATTTTATAAAGTTATCCTCGAGGAATGTTTTATATTCATGCATGGTATATGCACTTTTCAATCTTTGAGGTAGCCAAACCTCCTCCGTGGACAGAGTGAAAAACGGATACATTTCTTTAAAAGGGCATATCTTCAAAAGTTATGAGCCGATTAAAATAATTCGGTTTATTAAAGCTAACGGGTAAAGGCTTCTTTACATATCAACATATACTTGATCAACTTTTCTAAAATAGGAGAAAAAGAGGGCGCAATGAGGGGCATTTGGGGGGACACCCAGTATATAACATCTTGATTTTAACAATATTAGCATATAAGAATCCATCTAATTGATAACACATTTTGACCATTGTGACCTCAGGAGATCGGAAAATCACTTTCATCATATTTTGTATCACATCAATTTTGTTTCCATGATGAGTGACATATGTTAAGAACTAAACTGCTCAAATAAAGAAAGTCCGCAGTCAAGTAACCTGTCCTACACCAAAACCAGATCGTATTATGACAATTTAATTGATACGGTCGTATGCAGAATTTTGTTAGCTCCAACTTGATACCAAATTTGCTACCAAACACTCAAAAGTGACAAAGATTGATACCAGTTTATGGCATTTGGTGCATTTTTAAAAGTTGCAAATCAACACTATGCACGCGGTCGAAATTGCTTTGCATGGTAATTTGGTCAAGCTTGCTTGCCCACTATGGGCCCCTGTCGACTATCCGAAGTGCGCGCTTTATTTAATTGTTAATTTAAAACGCATGGATTGCTACAGTGCTTTACTGATGAATACCAGGGCACGATGCGATCGATATGTCCTAGCGGTTGTTTCGGGCTACGCTCTGTTATTCACCTCTACAGGTCCGCGTGGTCCGTTTTTAATTTGCAACTTTTGAAAATGCACCAAAGTTCATATACTGGTATCAATCTCTCTGAAATTAGAGTGTTTGGTAGCAAATTTGGTATCAAATTGGAGCTAACAAGATTATGCATACGACCGTATCAATTAAATTGTCATAACATGATCAGGTTTTGGTATAGGACAGGTTACATGACTGCGGACTTTCTTTATTTGAGCAGTTTATATATAAAGGCACTATAAAAGACAACCACATGGGCCAATCAGTGGTTCACAAGAGCTTAGGGACAACATAAGTGGAGGGGTACAGTAAAGCATCGGACACGAGAAATATGATGCTTATACACTCTGCTCTTGAAGGATGGTGCGCCGTTGTCAGATATGTCTCCGACTACTCCATCTGGTAGGCTATTCCAAACATTAACTGCAATGTTGAAGAAGGTCCTGCCAGTAGATATGGTTCTAGAAACTGGTAGTGTTATTGTGATACTCGGGTGGGCACTCAACATTAGAAGTGACAGGTATGTGCCTACCGGAGTTGCGAAGTAGGGACCTATCGGGTACAAAACGTTGTTTAAAAAAAGGGGGGGGGGGGCATTGAGTATAAACAAAATGAAAAGGGTGCCATGGGAAGGAGAATAGGAATAGGAAGAATAAGAAAAACAATAAGCAGAAGAAGAAGAGGAAGAAAAAACAAAATAATAAAATTCAAAAACGCTATTCTCGATGTGCATTCGGTAGTATTTTTGTAATGATTGTTAATAATATGTACATGTGTTTATAGTTATAAAAATAATATAGAATGAAACTCTGCATTTAGCTACGACGTGTCTCATTGTTCCTGTGTTGAAATAGGTAATTATTTTTTTAAGCATTGTCGACATTTTTCGAATCAGTGATTTCGATGAAATAAAGGTCAGATAGAAATTGACAAAGATGCTGACATTCTGCGTGGTGTTGTATGGCCGGCCTGTAGTAATGGAATCCCGTATAGTAGATAGCGTGAAACTGAATTAAGTGATTGGAATAGCAAACTACATCAATTCAACCGTCTGCCAGCGTTAACATTTGGTGCCCTATTGGACCAATTAATTTAGAATCCACACTACCCCTGTGGAAGATTTTGGAAATATCTTCCACACGGGGAGTGTGAATTTCAAATAGAATGAACACATTGGGCAGTTCCATTAGAATTTCATACACTTTCAGAGAAAGATTTTAACGTAAATATTCCGCAGAAATTCAAAAGGAGCTGCCTAATGTGTTCATTTCATTTGAAATTCATACTCCAATTGTGAAAGATATTTCCAAAATCTACCACAGTGGTAGTGTGAATTTTAAATGGAATAGCCCATTGTGACAATATCAAGTGTTTATGCCAGTTACTGTTTTGACTTCAAATTCAGGTAAGTAGTGTATAATTGAAGACCGAATTAAAAAGACTAGTTTGCGTATGACGTCCTGTCAACAAGACTAAAGATGATGTATTGCGCAGTTCAGCAACCAATCACGACGCAAACTTTTAATTCGGTCCTTAGTGTTTTCAATCCGCACAACAAATAAGTGTTTTATTCTTATCTGTAATGAAGCAGGTGAAAAGAAATTTTCTAAGTCAATTGCAATGTTTTTATTTGTCAGATCTAATAAACTGAAACTCAGTCAGAAAATTTCCTGCTAGGATTTTTGTTAGTTAATGCCGAAACCATTTTATTTTCGTCATGCAGGACAAATGACACAGTCAATGTATGAAACAAGCAAATAAATTTACAAAAATAGCTATATCAAATGTTTACATCGATAAATATACTGTTTCCCAAACGAATGATAGAAAGGGTCAGGATATTAATCCCAAAATATTTGAAAACTTAGTTAAATCTATTCCCACTCCACATACCGTATCAAAATAGAATTAACATTATTCCAAAACAAATTTACAATCTCACATTCTTAATAAATGTTTTTTCTTTTGACTTCGTTCCTTTCTTGGGTTTTAAATCACCGTTTCTTTAATTTTCATCCGATGATGACTGATGAGGTCTTAAATCAGTGCTTAAACATGATTTGAATTTGTTTAGGATATACAGGGGTAAACATAAACGGTACATTGTTTCTTTTACGGTCTTACAGATTTAACACCTTTTTTTGTGGCCAAAACCTGCACAAAACTGTTTTATTATTAACTTAATTGAAATTTGAAAAATGATAACAGCTTCAAAAATATCATGCATGAATAAATACTTTATATTTTGACTTTTTAGCCACATCAGATCAAAATTTGAACACTGAGAATCCCACCAGACTTGAAGTCAAGAACCACTTATTCCCATTTTACGTAATTATCAACATTATTTTCATAATGTGTTCGCAACGCGTATCCAAACTTTTAACGAAATCCATTGATCGCAAGCTTTCCAAAATGAATTGAAATTTTTTTTAGAGCAATACAACAAATACTTCCCTTTAGCTCAGAATAAAACAATTTTTGAATAAGGCTCGCTGCATCAAATCTGAAGACAGACTTAGTCCAAATGTAGCGTAGCTTTGATACTCTTCGGTGCATTCAAAGTATTATTTTCTTTCCTGTAGTGTAGGTGTATATGAGCTGTTCGATTTCCGCACTTGAGCACTGAAGACGAACACATTCTTTTTTTGAGAACCAAAAGTGACTTGGTCCTTTATAAAACTATAGCTGTAAGACAAATTGCATTATCCTGTGATGCTTTTGTTATTGTATTCAAGGTATATTGTGGGATTTCGAATACATCTATGATGTAGGATATGGCGATCCATCACAATCGCAAGGTCAGAGTCAATGCAAAAAATAAACGTCGTTCTCAGCCTTCTGACAACACGACGCCAACTTCAACGAACCAGGTTCTACTGGAAAGAGCTAACATCTTCTTACTGCTACCACGAACTTATAAATCAAAGATTTGTTACATTATTGCGTTGTTAGACGTGTGGTTATGTCTACAGATTGTCCTCTTATGGAGAGACGTGGACATGAGATGTTCATCGCAACCGTTTACCAACGCATCACAAGAAAACTTTACAAAGATCCCGGCACGATTGAATTGTTTAATACATCGTAGCGTTGTATCGAATACCGGCGAAGTAAGTAAGAAATTAGTATTGCGGTACAGTAGTCACTCCAAATTGACGAAATAAGCCTTATTTGAAGAGTAGGCAAAATCATCGAACATTTTATTATAAAATTTAGCCTACTAAATATCCAAACATTCCTTGATCTATAGCTACTCTATTAGTAGAGAGAGGGGATGGGGTGGGGGCTAGAGATGAGGTAAAAGGAGGAGGGGAGGAGTATGGGTAAGAAAAGGAGAGGAATTTCGAAATTATAAATTAAAACGTTATTTTGTTTCTTCCATTGTAGCCTTGTATAAAGCAGGTCTTATCACGAGTGGGATACCGTTCTGGCACGCCGAATGAAGACTGGGATTTATTGTGGACTACAATTTATCCATTCAACCATAATACAAAGAAGCAGCATCCGGAACTTGATATACTTAAAAAAAAAAAAATATACCTCCTCGGAGTAAAGTGAGTGGATATATGTGTCTCTTAACTTCCCCGTCATGTGTACCGCACTGACTTCGCTTTTTTATTTGCTTGTCTCTTCTTTATTTCCTTATCTCAATGATTGGCTACATAACCACCAGTAAACACAAACACGTTTTAAACAGTTTATAGTTTAGGTTTTGGTTTAGATAAAAACGTTTTAATAACATTAAATGTCGGGTTATATAAACTCCTCAAAAATAGTTTGGAAACTTTCCAAAACGGCTTCATATCAGAAATATTTGAAATTTATTTCTGTATTTTTTCATATCAATACATACATTGTTCTTTTCGGTCAAAAATGACACCAAATATGTGACTATAACTTATTCCATTGTTAGGAAACTGTCTTTAAAAGACAAGGAGGTCTCAAACAATCTGCCATTGTCTGCGCCATTTGCATCAGTAAGGAATATCACACTGTTTCATTAAAAACGGTTTCGACGTGCTGCTAACCTGATGTACCGGTCTTCTGCAGCCGTTGTTTTTCTTTGGCGGCCACTTCTGGGTCTGTCTTTGACATCTCTGGTCTGACGAAACTTAAATTTTAACTTGGAGATCATTTGTGGGAAACTCCAAAAGTTGCCACAACTTGATTCTGACGCATGCCAGCCTCAAGCTGACCAATAGCTCGAGCTTTATCCAGATCTGATAATCGAACCATGGTTGATTAGAACTTTCTTGCAAATGACCACTAAGAAGTGACCAGCAAGAGAGATTGACGTGCGTTGATTCATTTGAATCCACCTGTAGAACTGTCAATTTCATCCTAGCACTTTTCATTCATTCTTTTATTCAAGCATTAAACCACTCGTTCATTCATTCAAAGCAATGAGATGAGCGCAGACAATGGCCAGTTTGGCACATTTTCTTTGAGACATCTCTGTCTTTCAAAGAAAGTTACTCAGCCCTGGAATAAGTTATCGTCACAAATGAGGTGTCATTGTTGATAGAACAATGTTTTCACTGAAACAATATGGAGATGGATTAAAAAAAATTCTGATATACAGCCAATTTTGAAAGTTTCCAAAGTTTTTTGAGGAGTTTTTGTCTGGTCATGGAAACGTTTTAAAACGTTTTGTATGAAAACACACTACAACCATATTTCTTGTCAATACTTAAATAATATTATCTTAGAATATTTGCAGTAGGTTATCAACAAATGTTTTTAAATGTTATGAAAACGTTTTATACCCATTATGTCCTTTATATAACCCGACATTTAAACGTTTTCCGGCAACCTTTTCTAACCTAACCTTTTGTGAATGATTTTGAAAACGTGTTTGCTGAACATCGTATAGATAACAAAAAGGTTGTTTTATTACACTTCCATAGGTTAATCATTTTCCAGGGATGATTTTTATGCTTGACAAGCGGATGTTGAACACTGTTCAACCCAGCAAGTATATTCCTAAAACGTTTGTTATGCCGCAGGAGAAAATGCACTTCCTGAATCAGGTATGTGAACATAAAGTAGGTATATACTAAACTTTTTAGCATTAAAATTGATATTTTGATATTTAACAGTACTCGAAGTAAACTTTATAAATCTGATGATTTCTACCTAAAGTGTATGTAGGTGGGATGAAAAGCCGACGATCAATTGAAAATTTTGACATTTCGTATTGAAGATATGGATTTTTTTGGGGGGATCCATATCTTCAATATGAAAGGTCAAAATTTTCAATTGATCGTCGGCTTTTCCTCCCAGCTACATACACTTTAAGACTATATCATTAAATTTATCAAATTTACTTCGAGGACTATTATTTATCAAAAATGTGAAAAATATAAAATTTTAATAATTTGTCATAAAATTTGTATTATATCGTGAATTTCAAAAAATGAAAATTAGTTGATATCAGAAAGACAATCTACGTATTCAGAATGCAATTCGATAGGTCTGATGTGCTCTCATGTCCCACAAAAATGCTGTCGAAACGCTCAAAACGCTCATTCCAGTTCCCTTAATACAATGTCGTCGTTGTATCAATGTCTACATATTGCTGTACAGTTTTCAATCAAATATCATCTATTATGAGTTCTATGTTTTATCTTGGTGGACTTTCTTTGAAATTGCTAGAATAAATTATTATTAGTTTTGTTTACACCAGAAAGGAACAAACCAAAAGAATAGATGACGTCCTATAAATAAAACTGTTTCTTATTCTTTTTAAACAAAGTTTGCGCCAAAATAGGCTAAAATTGCAAAAAAAATTAATACCAATATTCCACATTATGGGGCATATTTACACTGAGAGAAATGATTATTTCCTTTCAGTTACTAAGGTATACTGAGTATACCATCGTACCTGGTTTGGGACATTTTAATTTAATTTTTTTTCATTTGCTTTCGACCATTCATTTTATACTGATGATGAATTATCATTTTGCCAACCATAAAAACGGTTCACAAATCACGCTTATTTGCTGGTATTCTATTATTACATGTTGCCAAACTGGCTAGGCTCGAAATCCTTCCTTTGGGCCAGTTTTAAACCACAATTATTGTGTCCCATTTTAGTATTTAAATTGGATAATGAAGATGTCAATAGTGTATAGAGCGAGACAGCAGGAAATATTGTTGTAGATATCTATAGAAGAGCAAGATCGGTGAAATGCTGCTTGTAAAAGCCATTGATTGTTATGTAGAATATAAATTATAAGTGAGAGAGAAAATTATCGGGTTTTTCTCTACAATATAAGGCCAAAAAACATATTTGTTTCCTGTAGAAGGTCTAAAAAGTCAAATGCGAAATGCGGTTGTTTATTTTTAATTTTTTTAATCCATGCCTTGACATGAAAAAAACACCTTTTTTCCTGCAAGTTGAAATGTTAATTTAAAGTGGGTCTCTCCGACGCCCACAAATACAATCATATTTCTTCATATTCAAGAATATTTATGACCCCCTTTCAACCTGAAGATTAGAAAAGGTATTTAAATGGGTTTTTTTTCTCCAGCAGTTTTTCACTTCACTCGATTGTGTAATGTGTGAATGTTTTCTCAAGTGGTGTTTTATGTTATGTTTTTGCAATTTTTCGGGGTTTTTTTTGTTTTGTTTTTTTCTTAGTAAGTGAAAAAAAATTCTAATGGGCAAAATAAGCGGTCAAAAACGAACTGCGCGTGCACTACAGGAAACAAACTTTTTATCTTTTTATTTTTTTGGCCTGATTATTGTCTGCGCTTGTTTCACGGTCACTGGTTTTAGGAACAATAACACGAAATGAATACTGATATATTACCCTTAGGTTCATAATAGACATGACCTTGACCTTTCTTCACGGTCACTGGTTTATGAACAATAACAGGAAAAGAAAACAGCAAGATCAGCTCGATATTGAGATATACCCTGTTGTTCATAATACACGAGCTTAGCTTTGTTCAAAGTTTGTGCAAATGCATTGTGATTTTTGTACATTTGGTAGAAATTTTTTAATCCTCCGATGAAACAAAAAATTCGAAAAATAGCACATTCGAAGATTGCACGGTACCGTAATATAAGGAAGACATGAAAGGAGGAATTCCGGGGAAGTTCAGAAGGAGCACCGCCGCCAAATCACTCTACGTTTTATGTGCCAGTGAGATTCGGTTAACATAGTTCACCGTTTATTTGAGCTTGTTGGGGCTTTATTTTCTAAACGCATGGTCAAAATTGGCCCGTTTTTAGCTCATTTCGCCTTAAAATAGGGTCAAACTAAAAAAAGCAACAAACACTCGCCATAAAAAGGGTCTGAAATTCAGGGGAAATGTAGCTTTTTATTGTGGCCAAAATAGCCTAGAAAGCACGTCTGGCATGCAATATATTACCAGGCAACTCAGCGGGTACCAACCCCACGCAGTAACACGGTTTCGCTTGTTGAACGGTAACGAGACATCCGACCAATCACCCTATCGTGGATGGTTGATTTGGGGGCCCGTTTTGTATATCTATGGAAATCTATAAAAAAAAACGGTGGTCCCTATAAATGGAACCTCAAAGCATATTATAGCAATTCCCGTTTTTAGAACACCAGATATACCTAAACAATTGGCGATTAAAAAGTGAAAGCTGTTTTTCAGCAAGTTATTAATTTTTTTAATTTTGTATAGACCACTTGACATCACTGTTTATCAACAAAGGCGAGGGACTCGTCTGTCGATATGCTTGAATGAGCCGCTACACTGTTCAATGGCTTTCTTGTTCTGAAACATGTGGCGGACGATTTAAAATGCATGTGCCCTTAGCAAACTACGATGCGTATGCACACTGCAGGGAAAAGAACAATGGAAATTGCCACAATTCGCGCGCATACTGCCGGGCAATGACGTCACATGCCAATTTGAGAAAATGTAAGAAAAGTAGTAGGTCTATTATTTTGTGGAAATTCCAGACCTTTATTTGCCACTACTATGGACTTAATTTACCCACCAAATCGTTACTAAATTTATATAAATGCTGTTGGGGTAACCCTTTGATATATTCTAATACTCATTGTCCAGTTGCTCCTTTGTTTAGTATAAAAGACCATGCATATTTTCAACATTTCAGGATTACGTTTCTGGCAGAGAGGGAGGGGGTCGGCTGAGAAACGAAACTAGTTTCGTTTATAGAACGTCATTAATCTTTTGGCTTGTACATTAACATACTCTTGTTGAATTTATATTATATTATTTTGTGATTTATTACTTAAAAAGTAGAATCACAAATCAATAATGACATATTTTCAGATAAAGTCAGCGAGATACAAGAACCAACTGTGGATTGAGAAAGGCCAAAGCCACCGGGGTAATAAAGTGAAGGAAATAAAAGGTAAATCACTACATCTATCGTTAACTTTTTATGAGAATATGCCCGCATATGACAAGTCGTATGCGAAGTTGTTTTTTTGTTTTTGTTTTTTGTTGATTTTGTAATAATTGTTAGAAGTTGTGTGCTGGAAAGTGGAGGTTGAAAAAAAAGAAGAAAAGTGGCCTCTAAGTCATAGCCTTTTACGAACAATCAAATGATAACCTAAAAAAAAACACCCGTACAAATTTAAAAAAAATTAAAAGGCCATTTCGTGATCCACAGCATCATCCCCCACTTTCCTCCCAAAAAGTTGATATTTTTATACCACTGGAAACCTCGGGTTATACATAATGTTTAGGTACAAAAAAATTCTTGCAGATTAAATCGTTTCGAATAAAATATCGTGAAAATTTTAATTACGTTCTGGTACACCAGAACGAAAATACAACACAATGTCTATGGAACAGTGTAATACACATCATCATGCATAACTCGCAAACGCAAAATCGGAATCAACTGAAATTTTGGGAATAAGTTGTTTTCATTGATAGTTTTTGGAAAATGTCATGAAAAGAGGATGCTAGGATTTCGTTCATTTAAGACTTTCATGATTTTAGCTTATTTTTTGCAGTTTCAGCATCCACAACTCAAAATATATTAAGCAGGCTCATCCTAAAATATTGTAGCTTATGTCAAAAACAAATAAATAAATAAATAAATAAATAAATAAATAAATAAATAAATAAATAAACAAATAAATAAATAAATAAATAAATAAATAAATAAATAAATAAATAAACAAACAAACCAATAAATTATATTTAATCTTTAATTTTCTGCAGATTTGAACCTTGACCAGAACATCCTCGTCCAAGAATACATTTCCGACCAGTTTCTCATTCATGGTCACTCATTTCAGATAGGTGTCTTCGTGTTATTCACTTCAATAGAACCATTGCGATTCTACATTGTTCAACATGAGTTTAGCCACCGACTTGCTCCAGCGAAATTCTCTCTTGATGCTTTTAATGACACCAGGAGTTATGTCACAGATGGTTATAAAGAAACCAAGCAACCTCACACAGTATGTTTGTGTTAAGGGTGATCTTAACCCTGGAATTATGGAAACTTTCGGGCCTCATAACTGCTAAATTATTGGTCTAAAGAATATAAAAGAATACATTGTGACATTATACTTATGACATTTTAGAGAAAATCACCCAAAACGGGTTTTTTAAACTAAATAATATATTAATACATTTTTTTTGACCCAATATGAGAAATTTGCACCAAAAATGGTCAATAAATGTTGAATTTTCAAAAAATCATAAACAAGCGTGATTTTTGCCAAGTTTCAAATATTGTTGGTCAACATTTAAAAAAAAAACGGTTCCTAAATGTTTTTATCTAGTTTTTAAAAATAAATAAATTTAAAAAAATGGCCCAAGAATTATTTAGTAACGTAGAACGAAAAAATGTGGGCAAAAAAAAACCGTTTTGGAGGATTTTCTTCAAAAATTAGCATTTTGGCCCAAATTTGACGTCACAGATGAATTTATCAAGTCTTTGCCATTCTAAATATGTATACCTTTATATATTTTAGACCAATAATGAAGCAGTTATGAGGCCCGAAAGTTTCCATAATTCCAGGGTTAAGACCATCCTTAAGTTACTCTCACAATTATTGATGATAATAAACTTAATGACCACGAAAATGACAATGATCATAAACATGACGTGGGCTATGATGAGAACTATGACGGTGATGAATATTGTTATTATGTCATATTTTGTAACACATAAGGGAGAAGGGTTGATGCAACTATAGTTTTCAGCAGAGAACTTCAGCGGTCTGCCAATTTGGCGCAGTTTATGACGTATACGCAAGTGTGCTTCTGAATGGCTAATCGAATCACGTCATCATCACATCGGCACCTCATTCGCTGGTGAAACTGTGTAGCAACTCGTGATCTAAGTTCTTTTTACGCGATAATCAGACAGAGCAGACGAACACCGCTGAAGTAATTTGCTTATTGGTATAATGAGATTTAGAGGTCTTCCATTCTCCGATTGCACGGTCATCTCAAAACGTTCTACCTACACAGTGCTTGCTGTGTGTACGTACGCCTGTCAAACACAACGCTATAATTACGTATGCATTGCAAAAGCCACCTGCGCGATGCAATGGGAAAAAAAACCCAAGATGCAATTTTTGCGCATGCAGTTGCAGGGAGTAGCTCGTTTTGGTAGCAAGATGGCGGATACCCATACAAGGCAAAGATCTTTTAGTAAAACTAGATCAGAATTAGTGTACATGTTCACGTAACCTCTTTCAACTCATTTGCATAGATATTCTGATTCGTTGAACTTCTAATTAGCATACTTTTGGATACCTCCATATTTGGGTTTACCTAATTAAGTATTAATGACGATTACGTTGTTTACATCATGGCGTAATAAGAGCTTGTCACTCGTCCGATTCGAAAAACGAAAAACATTTGCACCTTTCTTTCCATTAATGTTATATCGTGAAATACCATATAACGGAGGTGTTATTTTTGTTATTTCAAGGTCATATATATTGCTCGGACAACATCATACCATTGGCAAGCTAATATTATGAGGACAATGAAAATGACTCCTTTTTTGAGAAAATAAGACGTTTAAAATTGATATTCCGCAAAAACCAACTAAAGCAGTGAGTTCCTTCGAACGAGACAGATTTGACCTAGGAAGAAGTTGACGTCATGAAATGAGATGTGCCTGCTTTGAGAGAATATTCCTGGATATGACCCCATGTTGCGAATGGCTAAATATGCTGTATTAGTTCTGGAAAGGGTCCGGTGATATGTCCGCCATTTTTTTCTTCAAATTTTGAGGTCATTTAGTATACTTGCTTACCAGTCGTTTTCATTATCCTAACTACTGCTTGCACATTGAAAAGTGAACTTCGACGTATGTGATGCGGAAAATTTTTGCCGTACTTTTGTGATTCATTTTTCAGCCAGGACGGTTACGTTTGCGGCCACGCATCGGTATACTGATGACCAGTTCTTGTGTATATTAGAATTATGTGATGAAAGGCGAATAGCATCTTCGGCAATCGCTTAATTGATCAGATCTCCATAATAGCTGTAAGGGAATGTTAGTGATACCAGTTTGACGTTTGAATTTCATTTGTAAAATTTACAACTCTAATCCTTATCATTTCAGTTTCCAGAAATGAAACGTCATTTTGAAGCAGGATACAACAAAGGGCAGATGATAGCCAGTTACATAACGGACGCAGGTAAAGAAATTATTATATTACTTGTCGTTTTAAGCTAAGATTCTACAATCAAAACTATATAAAATGAATAATGTTGTTATACAATTACTATTGGGACCCTTGCTCTTTATACAGAGTGTCCCAAAAAAAAAAAGGTATCGTAGGATACTCCATGCTATTTTATCGCCTGAATCAAATTCAACTTAAAAGTAAAACAGCTAGCACACACTTTTAAAATTTACTGGTCCGTTCAATTTGGAAATCAATCAAAATAATTTTTAATTCATTCCACGGTGTCACACGTCGTAATTATCGTGACAATACATGTCGCATGTTCAGATTATATAAAGAGTATATAAAGGGTATAAAATGTTTTCATAACATTCAAAAACATTTTTTGATAACTTACTGCAAATATTGTAACATAATGTTATTTAAGTGTTGACAAAATATTTGGCAAAACATGTTTGCAAAAAATATTTTACAATAACATTTTAAAAACATTTTACAAATATTTGTGTAGTGTGTTCTCATACAAAACGTTTTAAAACGTTTTCATGACCTTTATATAACCCGACATTTAATGTTATAAAAACGTTTTTACCAAAACTAAAAACCCAAAATATATAACCTGAATGCTAGGATGCTTTCAAAATTTTATTGTTCAAATGAATAGTTTTCGGTCATGTTTGTTTCGGGCGCTGAAATCATTAAGTCTCGGACAAGACACCCTGTATTATATAAAAATGATGTTACTGGTTCTTCAAAATTTGCCCACTTTCCCGAAAATAGTAGTAAGGTACTTGATACGATTCTATCATTCCCCTCTGTCTCTGTCTTCGCCTTTCTCTATATCCCTTCACTGATTTGTTCCTTAATAATCGGTATCTCTGTTCCCGGGATCTATTCTATGCAGGTCATAATATATCAAAGATACACGCACAGATTTACGACGCTATTCGAACCGTTTTGTACAGCGGAAGGGAAATAATGCTACAAGAATATCGGAAAATGTACCATGGAGTCAAGCCAACAGTTAGGTAAGGATCGTTACACAATACATACTGCGGCTTATTTATCTCCTCCACTCCCAATCTATGTATCGTGTTGGAGGAATTAAGGGAGTGGGGTGGGGTAGTGTGTGGTGAGGGGTGAAGGCTGGCTTTTGGAGCAGGGGTGTACACACTTGATTATATATTGACACAAAACATGATATCACCGATTCATTTTGTCTCATTTTGACTCAATTTAGATTTTTCCCGTTAAGTCAAATGGACCATACACACACAAATCTGGCTCCCTGTCCTCGGTTCTCCTTAGGAAACAACGTAGATAATACTAATTTGTATGAAAGGGTACTGACTGTTGTGCTTATTGACTTATAAAGTATTACGTATCAATGATTGAGTCATAAGGCAGCATTATCGTAAGTTCGCATAAATGCACTTACGATATACTGTCTTATGACTCAAACATTCATACCGTCGGACGCATCACATACTGGTCTATCTCGAAAAACACGCATTTCGAGAAAATCGCAATTGAAAATCTTCGTATTAAGTTAACCTTTCTATAATTTAATTATACTATGGATTTTAATGAAAGTGGTTTTAAATTAAAGCATATACTTAACAAATTTATTTAAGTGGAATTTTGAATTATATTTATGTATGCAGTATTGCTTAAAACTACCCTAAAGTTGTAGTTCTGTATGTGAAATAGTTAATTTCCCGATATCGTATTTAAAATTCGTTTCATACTGGTCTATCTTGGGGCTATCTCGATTTCGCGAACAATGATGTGACTTTAGACGCATCACATACTGGTCTATCTCGAGATAGACCAGTATGTAATGCACTTTCAATACGATATCGGGAAATTAACGATTTCACATACAGAACTACAACTTAAGTGTAGTTTTAAGCAATATTACATACGTAAATATAATTAAAGATTCCACTTAAATAAATCTGCTAAGTGTATGCTTTAATTTAAAACCACTCTCATGAAAATCCGTAGTCTAATTAAATTATAGAAAGGTAAACTTAATACGAAGATTTTCAATTGCGATTTTCTAGAAATGCGTGTTTTTTCGAGATAGATCAGTATGTGAAAATACGTATTTTGAAAAAATCATAGATAGTTTAAATTAAACATTTTATAACTAATTATCTAGGAAAAATTGAGGTCTGTAATTTGTTGTATTTGAAGAGCTCCGTAAAAAAGAACTATATACCAATGTTCTCAAAAAGTCAAAAATTCAAGATAGACCAGTATGTGATGTACCCGACGATACGTACCACTTTATAAGTCAATAAGCTCTACAGCCAGCACCCTTTCATACAAAACAGAAGAGACAAGGAGCATTGCAATCAATTGAACAGAGGCTAGCAACAATGTACATTTTATTCTTATTCGTTAAATCCTTCCTTGAAAAACAACATAATTTATATATTTTTCTTAACACTAAAACATGTTTTGTCTTGTCAACATTTTTTTGTCAGCTGTAATTTCTTCGAATTCACTAGATGGGATTTCATTCTTGGATCTAATATGCAAGTTTACTTACTCGAGGTGTGTATAATAGTAATACAGGGTGTCCCAAAAACAAACAGAACCCTCGTTGTGCCCTCATTTTCCCCTATTTCTGACAAGTTAATCAAATACTTATAATAATAATAAGCCGAAAGAAATATTTGAATCGGCTTATAACATTCCTCATGATAACTTCGGGAATGTGCTTTAAGGGTGGGCCTATGGGCTATGGAGTGTGTTAAGTGTCATTAACTTGTCGGTAAAATGGATGTGGGATGCTATACTTGCTATACTTGCAATTAAACGTAATCTGCCACTCAGTCTGCCACATTTACCAGAGCCCCTGTTGCCTGCGCGGATAACATGCTGCCTGGCTCGGGAGTGTTTGCTGAGCAGGCAGTCTGGATTAGTTTTGTCATATAGTACTATCGGTGTCGGGATAGGTACCAATGATTCTTTTTTATCGTAACTGGAACGTTTGCACAGTGCTAACATAACAATAAATGCTCCTTATTACACTTGATGCAAAATATATATTACGTATCCATGGTACGATATAAAGAACCATCGATACATATCGGAGCACCGATAGAGCTCTAGTCCCAAACTATCGTATATGTTTCATAACTTGGGAGTCTGCACAAATTTCCAATAGGAATGATTCACTATATTATAATGTTTCTTTACATATTAGGTCAACGCATCCCCTGAACTGAATTTCCAGGGAATCCGTCATCCAAGAACCGTTAGATCGGAGCACGTTTTATTTAATGTGCTGCATATTCTCGGAGCTGACACAGGTGGTCGTGGTGTTCAGGGAAATCGGTTAGAACTTTTATTAATAATTATGCTTGAATGTCAATTAGTGGGGTTTTAGCGGGTTCGCCTTCGGACAAGTTTAGAACTGTCAAGCTTTCATCAGGAGTAGCTCTGACTTCTTCAGGACAAATTACCTAAGAATGAGACATGTAAGCCACCCCTTGCCATTGATGGCTCTGAAAAGTGAACGGCTCTTTTCATAGCCATCAGTAGACAAGTCTACTGTCTCATTCTTAGGTACTTTGTCCTGAATTCCCGTCGTAAAACCCTATCTCACAATGCTTGAATGTCTCATTTTCACGATGCTAGGGGTGGGGTGATATGGGCATGTGTGGGTAGGGTGGGGTAGGGTATAGCTGTGGTGCCACGTGAGTAGAAGGGGTGAGTAGGGGTGTGCACGTATACGTGTGTTAGCCATCATTTAGCGGTATTGTTTTTAATGAGAAGTGAAAATCGATCTCATCATTGGACTTTAATTTGTACCAGCTTTTATAGAATAGTCTGATTATAGTCTTTAATCTACAATTTGTTTTGTTTTTTTGCCCCGACGCTAAGTTTTTGTAATCCATCGTAAGTCAATTCATTTACAGTAGTATGAGCACGACTCATATAATTCAGTCACTACCTATCATTAACAAGTGTTTTGGAAGTAAGCATATCGATGAAAATGTGCATGTTTCACCGTGCGAGTTCAATTCAAACATACCAGTAAATTGTCAAAGGATACATAAATGTTACATTCGACATGATTACATTTTTAATTTGTTTTATGCATTCAAACAAGGTTTTGCTAGCGATAGGCTATTGTTTTGAGGTGTTTCATAAAAATCCCGAACAAAATTGGCAGGCTGACATGATGGTTGACATGATTAACGAAATTAACGTCTAATTGTTTTGTAATTGTGAAGAAATGACACAAAAAGGATGAACAGGTCTTACGTATGCTTCAAGGCACATTCAATGGAACTACAAATTAAACAAGAAATGTCTTTAAAAAGACAACGCCATGGATGCAGATCAACTTCATAACTTTGAATTGCAAGTACTTGGAATGCTTGTAAATTTGAATGTTTGGCACAATTAACCGGGTGTGAAATATTGGCATTTATTGGTAAATACACCACCAATGACATACTAGGAAATACTCAAAATTTTCATGTTGAAAGCTGAATTGAAAAATGTGTGCGAAATAGGTCTACATTTAAAAGGGCATTTCGTGATCCACAGCCTCATCCCCCCCACTTTTCTCAAAAAAAGTTGAGATTTTTATATCACTGGAAACCTCTGGCTACATAATGTTTATGTACAAAATATTTCTTGCAGATTAATTCGTTTTGCAAAGATATCGTGAAATTTGAATTTCGTTCTGGTATACCAGAACGAAATTACAACACATTGTCTATGGAGCATTGTAATACACATAATCATGCATAACTCGCAAACGCAAAATACTCCTTTAATTCATACCTGTAACAAACTGCTCAATTGAAATCACATCATCCGAGTTATACAACAATCTATATTCAGACAACCTTAAGAATGTTTGCTGCTTAAGGGATTTCATATCAATTCATAACTCCATATCTCTGTCCTTTTACCTCTTCTGTGTTTTACCATTATTTTTACCATTTACCAATGTTTGGTAAATTACAGTTAAAATCCATTAAAACATGGTATTTTATTTGAGATATTTATTCGCAATTTATAGTTTATTGGTAGTTACACTGATCACATTATAATCAACAAGAAATGTCTTTAAAAAGACAACACCATGGATGAAATTCATGTTTCATAATTTTACATTGACAAGCACTTGGAATACTAGTAATTTTTTGTGTGTAGCACATGCACAACTAACCGGGTTGGAAATGTTGTTGCCACGAATACCACCAATGACATACTATAAGCTAAATTGAAAAATGTGTGTTAAATAGGTCTACATTTAATTTATACTTAATTTATACTTGTACAAACAAAGGGATCAATGGAAATCACATCCACCGAGTTTCGCATCAATCCAACAATCTATATTCAGACGACTTTGTGATTACGTTTTATGACATGACTTTGAACATTCTGACAATCCAACAATATATAATTATTCCACCTCAGGCTCAGATGACCTTTAACAATTATAATCAAAAAGACTGACTACTCAATCCCAGGGGTTCCCTGGCTCAATTCAATCTTTATTTTCTGAATGTTTATATGTGTTGATTATAATTGTTACTACTAACTGCCCAGTTGCTAAAGCAACTATCTACCCCAATTACTGGTATTTAACCCCCCCCCACTAGTGTCACTCCCAACATCAATTAGTGATGGTATAATCTAACCCTAGTTAACAGTGCAGGTGCCTGGGCACCTTATACCCAGCTTGGTTCCTGTCTGGTCAGATAATTGCTCATTATAATTGTTGAATTAGTGGTTACTTGTTGACAGCTTATCAGTAGCCTGGATCAGCAGGGGTGCATTTATATCATTTTTCATAGAGCAATTGTTCAAAATATTTAATGTCAAATGGTTCCTAAAAACCTTATTTGTGAATGGATTTTTATTGTTGACAAAACAAAATGTATGTTAATATATCAATTATTCCATTAACAGTAATTTCCTAAGTTTCCATTCATAAATAATCACAGAGTATCATCTGTTTACAAAATAAGTGTTTATTTTCAGATTTCCAATTAACCATTATCAGTATAGCTGGTAGGGCCTTGCTAGGCCTTGCTAATAGTTATAGTCAGAAACACGTATTTTGTCCTGTAGTCCCTGGCAACCCAGTCTGCTTGTGGCTCACTCACAAACATACACGACAGAAACCGGCTGTGAAGGAGCCTAATGCACGTAAACAACTTCCTTATAACATGTATAATAAAATTCGATTTTGAGTATAATAAAGAAAGTCATGCATATGCAAAATGAAGCAATTACCTATTGCTAAGTTGGTAAAATGCATACTCGTAGCCCAATCTTGTACATCATAGCACCCAGTTTTGGTTTGTGGTTTCGAAATGTTGCAATTAAACATTAGTTCTTTCAAATATGAAACGCTAAAACCCAAATCTAGAACAAACAATCATATATTTAGAAAGATATAGCAAACTTTCCATGATAGAGATTGGACCCAAGACAAAGTACACCCAAATTAAGTGTCAATTCAGAATTATCCCACCATGGTGGAAAAACACTGATTACTCAATTCCAGGGATTCCTGGGTTCAAACCAATCTTTATCTTCTGAATGTGTTGATTATATTGTTACTAAACTGTCCAGTTGCTATACCAAAAATGTGTAAAACCAAAGCCACTATCTACCCCCAATTACTGGTATTTACCCCCCACACCACCACCACCATCACCACTACTACCATATAGCAAATTTTCCATGATAGAGATTGGACCCAAGACAAAGTACACCCAAATTAGGTGACAATTTTTATTCAGAATTAAGCCATGGCTGGAAAAAACGAGAACGAAAATTCAACGACGAAAATTGTGTGTGTTATTGTAGGAGGATTGCGAGTGTGGGGTAGGATCTCTGCGCGGTGTATGTTGATGGGTGTGGTTCCAAAAGTAAGTCTGCTGTGTAGGTGGCAATAGAAAGAATGGGTGATTTGTAGAATTTTTGGTGTACCTCTTAACATCTTCTACTTTTGGCACACTACTGCCAAAGAAAACAAATCATCCGCTTTGTCATATTTCACTCATGATTGCTGGGAGGCCGGTCGACTGCATATTCTGTTTACGGCCGAAATTACCCCCCCTGGCTTTACAACCTACAGGAAAGACCGGCTCACTAGTAGAAAAGGTGTAATCTTTATCATGACCCGTGATAGCCTCATTGCTACTGAATGTAATGTAACTGTTACTGATGCCGAACTCATGTTTATTGAAATCCATATTCAGGGTCACAAGCCTTTAATTATTGGCTCCTTTTATCGACCCCCGAAGTCTGCTCCATCCAACCTGAACCAACTTGCTGACAGCATCGGAGAGATCCATCAGAAATATAAAAATGCTGTCCTGGTAATTGCGGGAGATTTCAACTTAGCCGACATAGATTGGCCTGAGAGAGTGGTCAAGCCGTATGCAAATGAGTCATCAAAATGTGCTTTATTGCTTGACATTTGTAATGACAATTTTCTGGACCAGATGAACCACGAACCTACAAGAATATCAGGTGCAACTAAAAACATTCTTGATTTGGTTTTGACTTCACACCCAAATTTCATTGAAAACTGCAAAGTGAGGGGCGGTTTAAGTGACCACCTTATGGTATGCTTTTCTCTAAATTTCAAGCCTAAGATCAGCAAGAAACAGCCTAGGAAGATTTTCATGTATGGCAGAGGTGACATGACCAGTCTACGTTCTGATTTGAATGCTTTTCAGAGTGCATTCTTTTATGCCAACCGTGATCAGCAAACCGTCCAAGAAGACTGGGACTTGTTTAAATCGAATGTCACTGGTTTAATGGATAGACACATACCATCTAAAATGTCTAGACCCAACTCATCAAAACCTTGGATAACTAGAGACATAAGGCGGCAATCTAAGAAGAAGCAGAAACTGTATAACAAAGCTAAAACCACCGGTAAAGCTTCAGACTGGTCTGAATTCCACCAATACCAGAAACAGCTGCAGAAGAGTTGTAGGAAAAACTACTGGGAATTCCAGAACAGCATGTTCAGTGACCCTGATGATAAGTCGCATAAGTCTTTCTGGAAATTCATTAACTCCAAAAACAAGAACCTGCTAATATTACATCTTTAAAAGCTGGAAATAGGGTCATCTTTGACAGTAAGAGCAAAGCATCGGCTTTCAACACGCAGTTCAGTTCTGTATTCACCAGTGAAGACACCACCAACATTCCCGACCTTGGCGAATCATCTCTTCCTACGATGAAGCACATTACTGTTACTTGTGATGGAGTAGTAAAACTTCTGACATCTCTCAATGTTACGAAAGCTACTGGGCCTGACACCCTTTCAGCCAGACTGTTGAAAGAATTTGCCACAGAAATTGCACCCATTCTCACCTATATCTTCCAAAAGTCCCTGGACACCGGCTTTGTTCCATCTGACTGGCGAGTTGATAATATTTCACCGATCTTCAAGAAGGGAGACAGAAGCACACCGTCAAATTACCGGCCAGTGTCCATCACATCTATTTGCTGCAAACTCCTAGAGCACATTATTTTTAGTAACATCATGGACCACTACAATAAGCACAACATTCTTACCGAAGTCCAGCACGGTTTTCGTTCAGGCCGCTCTTGCGAGACACAGTTGATACTTACAGCCGAGGACCTAGCCAGATCCATTGATGACCGCGAGCAGGTAGACGCAATAGTCTTAGATTTCTCCAAGGCCTTCGACAGAGTGCCCCACCAAAGGCTTCTGCGGAAACTCCAACATTATGGCATAAGAGGACCCCTACTCCAGTGGACAGATCACTTCCTGACTCAACGCCAGCAACGAGTAGTCATCGACGGCCAAGCCTCTGACTGGGAACGTGTTACATCAGGAGTTCCCCAGGGAACGGTGCTAGGTCCCCGCCTCTTTCTCACATTTATCAACGACATTCCTAATGGCATCACATCAAAGTTGAGACTGTTTGCCGATGATTGCCTTCTGTATCAGTCAATTTCCTCCATCGATGACAGCACCAAACTGCAACAGGATCTGAACCTCCTCCATCAATGGTCAGCTAACTGGCAAATGCAGTTTAATACAGATAAATGCCACCTGATAAGGTTTACACGCAGACAGAAGGTTATTGATGCCCACTACCATCTTGGAGGCAGCCAACTCTCCTCTGTCAACGAATATCCCTATCTTGGTCTATCATTTTCCACCGATATGTCCTGGCAGAAACACATTGGTAAAATCACCACCAAAGCCAACAGGATGTTAGGCCTCTTGCGGCGAAACCTAAGGAGCTGTCCTGTGAGGATCCGTGAGCAGGCATACATCAGTCTTGTCAGACCCCATTTGGAATACTGCAGCACAATCTGGAGCCCTCACAGTAAAAAGATATCACCAAAGTGGAAAGCATCCAACGCCAAGCTGCCAGGTTCGTCCTGCAAAGATACCAGCGTAGAGACAGCGTGACCTCCATGTTACAAGAACTTCAGTGGAAATCCCTGGAATGGAGGAGACATGCTGCCAGCTTGGCCATGCTGTACAAAATTCAACACAACATGGTTGCCATCAATGCATCCGACTACCTCGCACCAATGATCACCAGCAGCACCAGAAACTACCACCCAAGCAAGCTAAAGAAAATCACCAGCCGCACTCAGCTCTATGGGAACTCATTCTTCCCGAGGACAGTTTGCCTATGGAACTCCCTCCCAGTTGCGGTACTAACTGCACCAACCCTGGAAGTCTTCAGGGGAGGAGTTTCATCCAGCCTGTAATCATGCTGCTTGGTTTTTACTCGCACTTCATCCAGTTCATCGCACCATTTGAGTTTTCCAGTTGTCTTCAACTCCAGCACCCTCAATTTTCAAGTTTTTTGTTGGCTGCACCTGTATGTCTAGTCTGCACGTGATCAACATTTCTGCACCCTTGGCATGACGTCCGGAAAGGATCCTGCTGAGTATCGACGTAAACGTAAACGTATCCGTCTTTACAAGCTTTTCAATACGGAATAAATGCCTCTCGTGACATCATCCAAGCAGCAAAGTTCATTTCCCATTGAAAAGCGTGTAAAGACGGATATGCAGTTTACCGTTCTGCTGGGATGTGTATACAAATTTTTGACTATTAACAAATCTTAAATGAGGCGATCCGATGCAAATCCGATGTGCCTCTGCTGATACATACACGCACGGGTTTTTTAATGTGTTTCTTTGTCTTTGCTTTGTTTCTACAGATTACGCAATAGTGATGTTCTGGTGTACAAAGCCATGTGTTATGAACCAATGTGCGAGTCGTGCACATCTGAGGTATGCTAATTCGCATTTATAAATTATTTGTGTCCCGTAAAAGAACGTAAGCTTTTCCATTTGTGAAGTGTTTAAGAAGCTATAAAGTGTTCAAGTTTTCTCATTACTCTTGTAACAGCAAACAATTAGAAACAGCCCAGTGATACTATATTGAATAAACGTTTTTAAGAACATTTTTATTTGCTGGGATAGCTGAAGGTACTACATGGCGTCCAGACATGTACCCTATTGCACGGTATTTGTGACATAATTTTATATTCAAAATAATTTCATTACAAGGTTAAAGACTATGTTCAATTTAATCACGAATGCAAAAATATGTTGATTACTATCTTACTTTTTACATACAAATATTTCATTTAACCTTTCTATTAATAATAGGAATGTCTTCTGTGTCGACACTGTCTTACTGCTGATCATGTGATCATGTTAAAGGACTCATTGGGAGAGCAATTAAATAGACTGGGAATGAGACGATATCACCCAAAGCCTATGGTAAATTTTATTAGAGTAAAATATAAAATTTTCTCTTCTCAGAAGCAGGGCGCTATCATCAGTAAATAGCATGATTCTGACAGAATATTACGATGTTAGCTGTTGCCATATTGCTATGACGTAGGCCACCATCGTCTTACTAATTTCATTCGAAAAACATATTCCTTCTGTCGGAAGAATTTTCTGGAATTTTCCGCAGGGTATAGTATAGCCCATAATAATGGGCTGGGTATGTATGCCGTATCGTGTATTTTTTGCGCTCTTTAGGCAAGCGTACCTCCTTTTTCTTTTTCTTTTGTTAACGTACTGATCATTTTACATTTCAGACACATGGAGGGGTGACGAGCACAGAATACTGGAGGGAATACATTCCAAAACGTGAACAGCTAAACCAAGCCTGGTTTGAAGAAAAATGCAAACAAGATACATACTGGTGTATATAATGAGGGCCTGGCCAATATAAACTACTACTAAGATGCGATTAGTTGTGATTACTATAACAATCACGAAAATAGAATCAAATTGATACGTTCCTACCCAGTGCTTTTAAAGGAAACTTCTCTTATAAAATTACAATTAAAAGAGCTCGTGGTTTATTGTTAAATGAAGAGTGTGGGGGCGTACATGTATTAGTCTATACATGTTTCTGCAGTTGAATTAAAAGTTAAGTTACAGTACCATATAACCCAGATAGCCAGACCTGGTTTGGGCCAACATGTGCGTTCGACGGTACGATTGCGGTTGTTGAGCCTACGTTGCACCAACGTCGTGCCAACGTCACATGTATGCATGGTGAAAAGTATCGGAAATTGGTTGGCATACCAACGTTGTTCAGACGTGTTTTCAACAGTCGGTTAGCCAACGATTGAACAACCAATCCTCCTATGTAGAGGGCGTTAATGGCGCCATTCGAGTGAACAGGCGGCATAGGACACGCAACACGTGACGTTCGAGGCTGGCGAAAATACAAGGCCGATCGACAGCCCCATTCAAAATACACGGTTAGCAGTTACAAATTGAAAAACAACATACTTACAGTGGGGTACTTTGTCGAACCCCAACGGTTTTAGAGTAAGCTAACTTTGCTTTGACACCACATAACAAACTCAGAATTGTTTGTGAAGATTTCATGAGCATGTGTTAATCCAATGGCGACGTCAAAAATAGCGATATCGCTTCCACCATCATCTGGAGTGAACGTATCGTACATTTGACTGTCTCCCGCTTTGCTGATACATTTTGTGGATAAATTTCGCGTATCATTTCCATGTCAGAAACGCAGGTATAGAAATTATTTAATATCTTGCTCAAATACATCATGAAATATGTATTATGTGACCCGTTCCGACAAAACCAGGAACAAGACATACAAATGTAAGCACGGGAAAAGACGCTTCAAAATGATACCAAAATTATATACATAGCATCAATACTTTTCAAGATATGGATAATTTTGTGATTGATGCCTTGATATTTTTGCCACATTGATATTCTAAGTAATGGACTAATAAGTTTCCTGCTTTACATAAGATTGAATAGTGAATTATCATAGTTCAACTGTCAATTCTTGATTAAATACATCTCTTTCTAATAAGTACTTTCAAGGATTTCAAAGTCCACTCAGTCCCAAAGTCAAATACCATGAAATTTTTAAAGAATTCCAAAATTTGATTTTTTTATGGGAATGTCATTTTAAAGCCCTATAACTCAAAAACAAGCCTGGCGACTTGTTCCAGGTTTTGTTGGAGCTGGTCACATATTTGTTATAATCTCGCTTAATGTAATAGATTCCAAAATAGAGGTGCAGAATTTGGAATAGAAACAATTTCTGTACATGCTACATGCAAAGTCACTTCTAAACATAACAATTGACTGAAATAACAGCTATAATGTACATAATTTTCAAGATGAAAAATTGGCACAGTTGAATGATGTGTATTTTATCTGTGATGAGTTGTCAGATATTAAAATGATTCAGTTCAGACTGAGAAAATAAGTATTATTGAGCTTGTGTAATTAGTTGTGTCTAAAAGGGCTGGGCACACGTTGGGGGTAACGTTGGTTCAATGTTGGCATTATTGACCCATCATTGAAATGACTTTGGCAAAATGTTGAAAGCAATTTGTTGGATCAATGATGGGCCAATGCTGGCTTAATGTTGGCAGAAAGTTGGTCAATTAGAAACATTAGGGAGTGTTCAGAAATACTTTGGTGGGGGGTTGGTAAAAGGAGGGGGCCAAAAAGTTTTGGACCTTAAAGAGGGGGACCAAAAAGTTTTAGGTGGTAGGAAAGGGGGCCAAAAAGTTTTCCTCTTCAAAACCCAAAATTTTCGCGCGCTTCGCGCGCATTGAGACCCTATATATCACTGTTAACATGCCAAGTTTTCGTTTTCAGTGCTTTTGTTTGAAAAAATGATGGCACTTAGTGTACACATATCTATTAATTTTTATAACATTAAAGACGATTATCAGCAACATGCAACATCTGGGTTGGTCTAAGAAATACTGGCACTTTTTATCATAAAATTTTATATCTCTTCAAAGTAGGCTACAAATCAGTATGATTATGTACCAATCTGATCAAATACAACTAAATCAAGAAACACACTTCAGCATGTTCAATTTACTATTTCTCATTGCAAAATTATTTTGTACACAAAGGCCCATGGGTAGATTTACCATGGGCAGAGTGGGCACAGGCCCAGGTACCACGGTCTTTGTGGGCCAAAACTGACACCCGTGTACATTTGCGTGACCAAATTAATCTCATATTTGACCATTTTAGCTTTTTGCATAAATTAGTTCTAATTTTAACAATATTTGACCATTCAAGCTTCAATATGGCCAAATTTTTGGGCGGTTCACGCGCATTTGTACAGTACTATAATCATAATAGCCACGGATCCAAATGCACATATGAACCTCCAAATAAATCCTCTATTTCATTTATCCCTGTAAAATCAGATAAACACCGGGAACAAACACGGGAGTGGAATCTTCTACCTGAAACATGCAGTCATCAAAGCACCTTCACCAGCAGCATTTAAAGAAGCCCTAAACAAGTTAGACTAGTTAGCCGCCGCACACACTCCGTGTCTGAGCCTTCATCAATGAAGTTGACACTATTTCGGAAGAAGAAGACACCCTGATTTGGGACAAATCTAAATTAAGTATAAAATGAAAATTTCCTTGTGCTTGTATTTCATGCCCAATTGTCCCACCAGGAATGTTTCAAACATTCGCCTCCCTCAATGACATGTGACCCAGATACCACACCACTGGAAACAACACTAAATACGATAATGGGGGGTCAAAAGAGTTTTGTCTGTCAAAAGAGAGGGGTAAAAAAAGTTTAGCGATCCATCGAGGGGGGTCAAAAAGTTTTCGAGTGAAAATGTTGAGGTAGACCAGCCCCCCCCCCCCTACCAAAGTATTAATGAACACTCCCTTAGATTAGTTTGGTTAATGTTGGCTCAACGTTGGCCGTACGTTGGCAGACGGTTGTCCATGGAGCGATATTGGTTAGACAAACGTTTCCAAGCGCTGGCCCAACGTAAGTTTGTACGGTGAGGCAACGTTGGGCCAATCAGCTAAAGGTTGATCCAACGTCAGCCAACCAACGTTGGCCCAACAATCTAAACGTTGGGCCAACGGAACATTGTTATCTGGGAAAGGCCAAGATGTGGATTTATTATTACGATTTTAAATGTGTTTATACATATAAATTCAAACATTTCCAACAGCATCTGATTCAGTAGATAGCATCTGATTCTATAATTGAAGACCGAATTAAAAATACTAGTTTGCGTCTGACGTCAGTGTAAACTGTTGCATGGTTTGCTATTTCGTTGTCTCTTTAGGGAATGTGTTTTATCACTAAATCGGATATCAAATACTATTAAAAAAATACAGCACAAACGGGCTTCACGATTTGTATGCATAATATTATACAAATTATATGAATTATATAGAAGTGAGATATGACACTTATCTTGAAAAGGAGATTACTACCGGAGTTGCGAAGTAGGGACCTATCGGGTACAAAACGTTGTTTAAAAAAAAAAAAAGGTGGGAGAGGGTCATTGGGTACAAACAAAATGAAAAAGGGGGCCATTGGAAGGAGAAGAAGAATAGGAAGAATAAGAAAAACAATAAGTAGAAGAAGAAGAGGAAGAAAAAACAAAATAATAAAATTTAAAAAAGCTATTCTCGATGTGCATTCGGTAGTATTTTTGTAATATGGTTGTTAATAATATATATGTACATATATAATATATATATAGTTTTAAATTAATATAAAGTCTGCACAAAAAGTAACTCAGCTGTTATAAATACACCTATAGATTCAGAACAAATAATTGTTTTCACAATATTTCAACATAGAGAAGGATGATTTATTTACACGCATTTTGATACCCCATTCGTCAAATGTCGTTCAATATTAACAACACAGTAGTGCTTTTACAGAAAAATACCAGAATTTAAAAGTTGCATTTTTAATGGTTATAGTGCCAGCACTGTAAACACGTAAAGCCCGTCATCTTCGCGCTTACTTCAAATCAATACAAGTAACTGCAACTTTTAAATTGGGGTATTTTTCCTTCAAAACACTGCTGTATTGTCAATATTTAACAAAATTGGACAAATGGGGTATCAAAATGCGCGTAAATAAATCATCCTTATTTTTATGTTCAAATGTTGTGAAAACAATTATTAGTTCTGAATCTATTGGCGTATTTATAACAGCTGCGTTACTTTTTGTGCAGACTTTAGAATGAAACTCTGCATTTAGCTACGACGTGTCTCATTGTTCCTGTGTTGAAATAGGTAATTATTTTTTTAAGCATTGTCGACATTTTCCGAATCAGTGATTGCGATGAAATAAAGGTCAGATAGAAATTGACAAAGATGCTGACCTTCTGCGTGGCATTGTATGGCCGGCCTGTATAGTAGATACAGTAGCGTGAAACTGAATTAAGTGAGTGGAATAGCAAACTACATCAACTCAACCGTCTGCCAGCGTTAACATCTGGTGCCCTATTGGACCATTTAATTTAGAATCCACACTACCCTGTGGAAGATTTTGGAAATATCTTCCACGGGGAGTGTGAATTTCAAATAGAATGAACACATTGGGCAGTTCCATTAGAATTTCATACACTTTCAGAGAAAGATTTTAACGTAAATATTCCGCAGAAATTCAAAAGGAACTGCCTAATGTGTTCATTTCATTTGAAATTCATACTCCACTTGTGAAAGATATTTCCAAAATCTACCACAGTGGTAGTGTGAATTTTAAATGGAATAGCCCATTGGGATTATATCAAGTGTTTATGGTATAAATGTTACTGTTTTGACTTCAAATTCAGGTAAGTAGTGTATAATTGAAGACCGAATTAAAAAGACTAGTTTGCGTATGACGTCCTGTCAACAAAGACTAAAGATGATGTATTGCGCAGGTCAGCAACCAATCACGACGCAAACTAGTCTTTTTTAATTCGGTCCTCAGTGTTTTCAATCCGCACAACAAATAAGTGTTTTATTCTTATCTGTAATGAAGCAGGTGAAAAGAAATTTTCAAAGTCAATTGCAATGTTTTTATTTGTCAGATCTAATAAACTGAAACTCAGTCAGAAAAATTCCTGCTAGGATTTTTGTTAGTTAATGCCGAAACCATTTTATTTTCGTCATGCAGGACAAATGACACAGTCAATATATGAAACAAGCAAATAAATTTACAAAAATAGCTATATCAAATGTTTACATCGATAAATATACTGTTTCCCAAACGAATGATAAAAAGGGTCAGGATATTAATCCCAAAATATTTGAAAACTTAGTTAAATCTATTCCCATTCCACATACCGTATCAAAATAGAATTAACATTATTCCAAAACAAATTTACAATCTCACATTCTTAATAAATGTTTTTTTCTTTTGACTTCGTTCCTTTCTTGGGTTTTACAAGCTGTATCAAAATGATTGGTACCCATCAGTTTTCATTGATAATGGATGAGCCTGACATATCAAAATTCAACATAAGATCCAAATAATTTGTAGATAAATTGTAAAACATGGTCATAAACTATACATTCTGGACATTTCATGAGTATCCAATGCTGTATTTGGTAGAGGCAGGCTTTTCAATAAACATCTAAATTGACGGGTACCAATCATTTTGATACACCCTGTAAATCACCGTTTCTTTAATTTTCATCCGATAATGAGGTCTTAAATCAGTGCTTAGACATGATTTGAGTTTGTTTAGAATATACAGGGGTAAACATGAACGGTACATTGTTTCTTTTACGGTCTTACGGTCTTACGGCCAAAACCTGCACAAAACTGTTTTATTATCAACTTCATTGAAATTTGCAAAATGATAACAGCTTCAAAAATATTATGAACGAATAAATACTTAATATTTTGACTTTTTACCCACCCCAGATCAAAACTTGAATGCCAAATATGACTTAACAGGTGTGGAACACTGACAACCCCACAAGACAGGAAGTCAAGAACCACTTATTCCTTAACGTAATTATATAAATATAAATAAAAATGTTGTTTGATTTAACGTGCGCTTCAGCTAGGCATGGCCCAATTATCAGCACACTTCAACAATTATTCCGCTGCCATTAGGATATATCAGAATCATTTCCGCTTCACCAAGTCCGCAACTGATGCGCAGGTACTCTCAGCGACTTAGATTGTGATTACCCCCAGCAGCTCCCCATTTTACACCTGGGTGGAGTGAAGCAATTGGGAATTAAGCTATCTTGCTCAAGGACGCAACACACTGGCCGTGGTGGGGCTCGAACCCGCAACCTTCCGATCATGAAGCTCGCGCCCGAACCATTGGACCACCGTGCTTGGACCACCGTGCTTGGACCACCATTGGACCACCTTGATTATCAACATTATTTTCATAATGTGTTCGCAACGCATATCCAAACTTTTAACGAAATCCATTGATCGCAAGCTTTCCAAAATGAATTGAAAAAAAAAATGGAAAGCAATACAACAAATATTGCCCTTTAGCTCAGAATAAAGCAATTCCTAATAAGAATGTTTATTTTGACCTTCACCATTATGCACTTTGAATTGTCTACCTACGATATTTATTTTCAAAAAAAATCATTTTGAATAAGGCTCGCTGCATCAAATTTGAGGACAGATTTGGTCAAAATGTAGCGTAGCTTTAATACTCTTTGGTGCAATCAAATCATTATTTTCTTTCCTGTAGTGTAGGTGTATGTGAGCTGTTCGATTTCCGCACTTGAGCACTGAAGACGAACACATTCTTTTTTTGAGAACCAAAAGTGACTTGATCCTTTATAAAAACTATAGCTGTAAGACAAATTGCATTATCCTGTGATGCTTTTTTTATTGTTTTCAAGGAATATTTGTGGATTTCGAACACATCTATGTTGTAGGATATGGCGATCCATCACAGTCGCAAGGTCAGAGCCAATGCAAAAAATAAACGTCGTTCTCAGCCTTCTGACAACACGACGCAAACTTCAACGAAGCAGGTTCTACTGGAAAGAGCTAACATCTTCTTACTGCTACCACGAACTTACAAATCAAAGATTTGTTACATTATTGCGTTGTTAGACGTGTGGTTATGTATACAGATAATTCTCTTATGGAGAGACGTGGACATGAGATGTTCATCGCAACAAGTATCACAAGAAAACTTTACAAAGATCCCGGTACGATTGAAATGTTTAATGCATCGCAGCATTGTCAGGAACGGTGAAGTAAGTAAGATTTTGGTATGGCGGTACAGTAGAGACTCCAAATTGACAAAGGGCAAGTGCCTTATTCAAAGACTTAGTGGCATGGGGTAAATATGTTAAACAGGCAAATACATCCCATGTTGCTAAGAATGAAAAAGGTGAAGGGCAATTATAACACTATTGTAAAAAGAACAATAAAACATAGCAAAATAGATTTTGGGTTTTGGTTTAGGTAAAACGTTTTAATAACGCTAAATGTCGGGTTATATAAAGGTCATAAAAACGTTTTAAAACGTTTTGTATGAAAACACACTGCAATAATATTTTTAAAATGTTTTCAAAATATTATTGCAAACTATTTTGTGCAAACATTATTTTGCCAAATATTTTGTCAACACTTAAATAACATTATGTTAAAATATTTGCAGTTGTTTATCAAAAATGTTTTTTAAGGTTAAGAACTAAGTTATTACTCTTACGACCCAATATTCAAAATCGCGCACTGTGATTTGTTAAAACACGTCACGTGAGAGCCCATTATTCTGTAATAATGGGTCACGCGCCTTAACACATTCTACGCACAGCATTACGCTTCGTTGCGCGTGCAATATTTCCGCGATACGCGCTGTCACTTACGCGTACGCGCTCCACCTTGAAGTAAACAACTTAAAATATTTGTGCCAAAAATGATATTATCTCTTTAAATCGCACTATTTTCTGGTAATAGAATAGAAATAAAGGGTGCAGCATTATCCTTTACACGCAAATAATGTGTCCTCGGCAGTAAAAACGTTCAAATAATGGGTTCGGCTGCGTCTCACCCATTATTTACGTTTTTACTGCCTCAGACACATTTTTTGGGTGTAAAGGATAATGCATTACCCGTTATTTCTTAAATAGAATGTTGACGAAGTTTGGTTAATAGATATTGGTGTAAGGGTTTTGCAGATTTTTATCCCCGTAGATAAGATTACTTAGACTCTTCCGAACATTGTTTGTACACATTTTAGCCTTGTAAATAACCAATTTTTCCTTGGCCTATAGCTTCTCTACTAATAGAGATAGAGAGAGGGGAGGAAGAGAGATAGCGTTGCGGACATGTTATGGGGAAAGAAGGGGAAATAAATGGGGGATAGAGAGGGTGAGGGAGGGTGAGGGAGGGCGACAAACAGAGCCTGATGAAAACAAGATAGTGGGAGAAAAAAGCATTCAAAATGATAAATTAAACAGTCATTTTTTTTCATTGGTAGCCTTGTATAAAGACGGTCTTATCACGAATTGGATACCGCTATACCACGCCAGATGACAACTGGGATTTATTATGGACTAACATCTATCCGTTCAACCATGATCCTAAGAAACGGCATCCAGAACTAGAACTACTCACGGATGTAAAAAATATACCTCCTGAGAGTAAAGTGAGTGGATAAATGTGTGTTTTAATTATTCCCCGTTCATATGCACTTGCGAAATTGCGTTTCTAGCTACTTTTATTTTTCTGCCACCTTTTCTCGATATATTCTGTCTTTTGTTTATTTTTCTTATCTCATCAAGCCCAATCTGCATTTTAACTTCCGATATTTGAGAGTAGTTTTGGGACACGTTTACCTCTGATATATCGGGTAAATTGCTGTAATTATTATTTATTAATTTATTATTTTAATAATATTATCATTAAAAACATTTAAATAACTAATTTATAAAAATCAACATGTTGGGGTGGGTTTGTTTTCATCCTTGTAAAACATTTTAAATTATGTTTTGTATGCACAAAAAACAATTTTTGTGAATTTTCCCGATAGGTCAGAGGGTAAAGTGTCCCAAAACTGCAAAAACTGCCCCACATCAGATTTGGCTTATTGTTGGCTACAGAACCCTCATCACCTTATTGTATTGGTTTGTATTTCAATCAAAATGCAATTTAATGTTCATATTTAACAATTACAGGCTAATCATTTCCCAGGAATGGGTTTTTTGCTTAACAAGATGGTATTGACCACTGTTCAACCCAGCAAATATATCCCTAAAACGTTTGTTATGCCGCGGGAGAAAATGCACTTTTTGAATCAGGTATGAATATAATAATGCGTTAAGTAAGTATATGGTAAAGCTGCTCTAGTAAAGGTTAATAATTAACCTCTGTTTATTTGGCAAAATCCCATGAAATTAGCGCTGTATTATTCTGGAATCATGGGTATAGGTAAAGGCTTTTGTCGCTCTCTCTCTTTTGTTCGACACAAATTAATGAACAATCCCTATTTATAATTAAACAATAATAACTATAAAAATCATTTTTAGCTAAAGTCAGCAAGATACAGGAACCAACTGTGGATAGAGAAAAGCCAAACTCACAGAGGAAATCAAGTGAAGGAAATAAAAGGTGAATACTCAATAATATGTCGAATCGTAAGTGAAGTTGTGTGTAGTTCGTGCTGAAGTTGAAATTTGTGCTGAAAAGATGAAAAACTGGGGAGGGGACATGTAGCCTAAACAAACAAGCTAACGATAACCATGATAACAGAAAAATAACACCGCTTTATTTACACCCCCCCGCCCCACACACACCCCCACACACCCCCACACACAAGTATTCTCTGAAATTCTAGAAAATATAGTTTTGTAACATGTCCTAAATTTTTAGCTAATTTAGGTGTTTGGAAATATTCGCACTTTTGTGTTTTAGGAAGGATATGTAAACGACAGATAACACCAACAAATATGAAGAAATTATTTCCAAACCGTGTTAAGCCTGCAACCATTATACTTCTCATTTTCAAGAATGCTGGTTAACAATAAGCAGACTATTGTCTCATTTCGTAAACAAAATCCCACCCAGTATTGTTACCCTGCGTTTGCTTTATAATCGTTCACCCAACTGAAACTATAATACCAGCTCATATTGCTCATTGCACAGGTAAAAAAGAAACATGTGTAGTGTGGATTTAACCAGAGAAGATCTGATTTAATCAGTTGAGCTGTTTTCAATGAGTGTTATCTTGGTTTAATAGCTTTTAATGGGGTTTAAGTCCTGCAAAGGTCGTGGTGAATTCTACTGTAGACATGACTGCACCATGATTTCGCAAATACGTTAAACATGCTTTTGCGGTCGTTTGCAGACCTCCAGAAACCAAAGACGGTCCCCCCATTGCAGATTGGTCCACGGTTTAAATGCGAAGTGCGAGGGTGTCCACGTTTGCTGACAAACACCTACACCTCCTTTAAACACACCCAACCACCACCCCACCCCACCACCACCCAACCCATCCGCATATCATTTGTAGTTACTAAGGCTTCTTGTAAAGAAATGGTTCGTCCATTTCAGATTTTATTTTGTTCAGCTTTAGCATCCACAATTCGAAATAAAACCCTTGTTGTACAATATGCCGAAATAAAATGTGTATTTTTTCGTTTTTGCAGATTTGAACCTTGATCAGGATATCCTCGTCCAAGAATTTATTTCTGATCAATACCTGATCTGTGGCCACTCATTTAATATAGGCGCCTATGTGTTATTGACGTCTATTGAACCATTGCGATTCTACATTAATCATCATGAATTTAACCACAGAATTGCTCCTGAGAAATTTCTCTTGATGATTTTAATGACACCAGAAAATATATCTCAGATGGTCACAAAAAAGCCCAGCAACATGACGAGGTATGTAGGAAACTCTCACAATATTTATGGCAATAATGATGATGGTAAATGGTGATGGCCACAAAGAATATTCACACCGTGTGTCTGTCCCAATTATTGATAATGATAATGATAATAGTATTGACCACGAAGATGACAATGATGATAAACATGACGTAGACCATAATACACGGTTATTTGATGTATACAGAATTGGCTTCATTGTTAACTAAATGCAAACTATAGATGGCGCTCTTTATCCTAAATCATATTTCTCTATTTGGTAGGTGATTAATACTGCCATTAAAACAGCTGGAATAGTTGAAACAAGCAACAAGGAAATTTTGTTAACATATTTTATCAAACTATAAAAGGAATTATTTGTATTAAGAGCTTGTCCTCGGTTGAGTGGTTTAAATCTTATTTAACTGGTAGGAGGCAAATCGTCAATGTTAACCAGGTTGATTCTGCCCCACTTGATATTTCCTGTGGAGTTCCGCAAGGCAGTATCCTTGGTCCACTCCTCTTTCTCTGCTATGTGAACGACATGCCCACCAGTGTCGACTGCAAATCACTTTTATATGCTGATGACAGTGTCTTGCTTATTTCTGATAAAGATCCCCAAAATATCGCTGATAAACTGAGTCTCGAATTAGACTCTTGCAGGCAATGGATGATAGATAATAAGCTCTCCCTTCATCTTGGTAAAACTGAGGCCATCTTATTTGGTACCAAAAGGAAGCTAAATTCAGTTGATAGTTTTACTGTTGCTTGCAATGGGGAGCTAATTAATACCTCTCTGTCTGTGAAATATTTAGGGGTCACCCTAGATAACACTCTTTCCGGTGAATCAATTGCTTCTAATATTATCAAAAAAGCAAACGGGAGACTCAAATTCTTGTACAGACATGCAGACTTTTTATGCATGAAAACACGCAAGACACTGTGTTCAGCTTTAATTCTTTTTTTTTCTTTCTTTCGTATTTTATTCCCTGTACTTGGGTTTGATGGGGGAAAAAAACATACAAAATAAACCATCAAACCCTACACACATAAACAAGCAAGATACATACATGTAATCAGTAAAGCACTTTATAATATAAAGGAAACAAACTTTAACTATAGACTGTATTCATAAAATGTAATTACAAATCAAGAGTTTCATAATTCATACAACATACAATGTACATGTACCTTGCAACAAAATAACACAACACATGACAAAAAGCCCAAAAATATTTTTTTTAAATGTACAGTTCCTGAATTAATAAAATAAAGGGTTACAGCTCCAAAATCAAATTATCAAAGGCTCCCATTTTTTTTGTGTGCTTAGCAAACTTATTATTTCTAACAGCAATAAACCTCTCTGACTTCTCAAAAGTTTTGACCCACGATGTAAACACAAAAATGCTCAAAGGCTTTTCCTCGACCCGGCACCTATAAATGTAGCGCTTGGCCAAAAGAATAATTAAATTTTTGAAACAATCAAATTCCTCGTTAAGGTTACACAAAGAGACGTATAAAAAACGTATAAAAGACGTATAAAGTTGTTCTCTAAAACAGAGTTTTCTCAGTAATCAAATATCGCAGCGAGTGAAATGTTGGTGCATTTGATGTAGCTTAACATTTTTGTGTGTGTTATATACAAATTATTAGAATAAATTTGAAAATCCTTTGTTTAAAGCATTTTTACCCACCATGTTCACAAGATCAAAAACACGTTCCATGAGGTTTTTTCAAATGTGCGCTCCGTATAAATCCACACCGAGCGATTGTTTTCTTCTTTTTCGTATTGTATTACAAATCGATCAAAGAAATAATGTTGCCATGGGGAAGAACCAAATACAGTACCGATTAAATTTTAAAAGCCCGTTTTGGGGGAAAATTTTGGAGAATTTGCTTGAGAAAAAGCTGGTTTGTGAAATTATCGATATCTTGATTACGAGACGTTAATTTAGACATCTGAATACCTACATTATTTCTCAACATTCTGCCAATTGCTATTCCATTTGATTTTCACTCCAAATTGAAGCTAGTTTTGTAAAAACGAGGTTTTCCTCCATCAGTTCGTTCAAAATTTCAGCGCCGACATGCGTGTTTATTCTAAGAGCCATAATGCGGACGCGATTGTAATCATGTAATTAATGCATCCAATAATAGTTATATCATCCGCTTTGAGAGCAGTCAATTCTGTAAGCTGATCTGTGGCCAAGTGGATAGAGCGTTGGACTGGGAATCTAATATGAACTATTTTTGTGGGTTCGAGTCTCCGTGTGGCTGAATTTTTTTTTTCTCTTTTCTCATTTTTACTTCCTTTCTTTCCTCTTTTCTTTCTTCCTTTCTTTTTTCATTTCTTTTTTTTCATTTCTTTCTTTCTTTCTTTCTTTTTCGTTCATTTTCTTTCTCTCTCTTTCTTTCTCTTTTCACTATTTCTTTATTCTTTCTTGCTCCTTTCTTTTTAGTTTTATTTGATTGATTCGCTGAGTGCAGTGAATCGTGATTGATTGTTTTTCACTTTATATAATTCAGAAATTTGTAGGCCTGCTAAGTCTGTCTTGTTGATTTTCATCCCAAATTCGATTTACAAATAATTGCTTTTTGATATTGTTGTTGTTGCCTACCCTTACATTGTAATCAGGGGAATAGAAGAAGTTGATTTCATCAAAGATATCAAGGCTATAAATTCAAAATCAACACATTTTCCAGGGCGTAGCTTGACGAAGTGCCCCAATCAATTTTAAAATTTATAAAATCCTTGTGAAAATTACCGAAAACGGCTTGTGCCACCCACCCGGCATCCGAGCTCCGGGCACGAGCTAAGCCAAGTTTCATAGCCTTTTCATGTCTTGACCGTGGATCGATATTCTATTGTAAGTAGGCCTACGTCCCGGTATGCTTGTTCATTTTCTGCATGGCTGTTTCTGTTATGAACTTACGCCCCTCTGAAATCAAGCGCATGAAAAACTCTCGGCTAACCTTAAGCAAACCAAAACAAACTATTTTGAAAGTAAGGTTTATGAAAAGATGAAGATCATTTTTTATCCAGGAAATAATTTCCTTCCAGAAAAGGTTGGAGAAATTGCAATCCCACATCAGATGTTTAGTGGTTTCAATACTTGTCTTGCAAAAACTGCACAAATTTGTTTCTTTTAATCCTATCTTGTAAAGAAAATTGTTTGTCGCTAAAATATTATGAATAAATCTAAATTGAAAATATCTTGTGTATGTGTCGATACTGCTAGTAAAAGCCATAGTATATATCTCATTCCAATTTTCAATAGGTACTGGTACAACAAAATCATTTACCCTGGCATTCCAGTATGCCTGTGATGTGGGGCATGCCTGCTGTCTTAGCTTTTCATATGCAAATTTGCAAACTCTTTGTGTATTCCAAAGTTCAGTCAACAGACAGTCACTCATCTCATTATCATTCATTGAAAAACCTTGCACTGTGCATTCTGGATGCTCCTAATTATACCATAATACTGAATAAAGTTACACTTCACATTGGGATGCTTTTTTTTAAAACCCTCAAAAGTCATAAATTGATTATTTTCAATTAAATCTGATAACAAGTTCACACCATCTAAACTCCAACTACGGTAATAAACACACTTCCGGTTCACCTTAATTTTAGAATTAAACCAAATAACTTTGTTTGTAACATCATATTCTGCACGCAATTTAAACCAGCCTTCCAAAATATTTTTCAAAAAGTCATTACTTGTGTGACATTTAAAATCAGAAATCTTAGATGGCTCGCACTGCCATAACCAGTTACTTGTTCCGGACCCACCAATTTTGTCAAGTTCTCTAGCAAAAAGTAATTTCCACTTGCCATTATTATCTGGGTTCATGAACCTTTTAACCCAAGATATTTTAACTGCCTCTTTAAAAAGAAATATATTAGTCATGTTCAAACCACCATCTTCAATTTTATTATACATTGTTTCTCTTTTAATCTTATCTTGTTTACCATTCCAAATAAATTTAAAAAATAGTTTCCCAACTCTCTTAAGAAAAACATCAGGGGGGTTAAATAACACTGAAAGAAGGTAAGTAAGCTGGGACATTGCAAGCGACTTAATAATGGCAACTTTGCCAATTGGGGTGAGACCCCTTTGTGACCAAATATTCAAAACTGTGTTCATTTTATGCAATTGACTTTCATAGTTTAAATTAAACATCTCTTGTTTATCCAAAGAAATATTCACACCAAGAAATTTTATTGGGCCTTTGGTCCAAGTAAATTTTGTGCCAGGAATCAAGATATCGTCTTTAAAGCTTTAATTCTTTGTCATTTCGATTATGCATGTTCTTCATGGTATACAGGGTTATCTAAAAACTACAAAAACAAATTACAAATTATGCAAAACAAGATCGTTCGTTTTATTTTGGATGTGGGGCCACGTACTCATATTGGGCAGAAAGAATTGGATTCGGTGGGTATGCTATCAAGTCAAGACAGAGTAGTTCAATTAAAACTTAGTCATGTTTTTAAAATTTTCCATAACTGTTGTCCTGAATATATGAAAATGCATTTTACTAGAGTATCATCTCTTCATAATTACAGTACCAGGGTAGTCCATTCAACTTTAAGGTTCCTCACTCCAAGGGCCAAAATAGCCTCACTTTCTTTAATAGTGCAATTCATCATTGGAACTCACTGCCAAATGAAATCAAGAACATCAATGATTTTAAATTGTACAAACAATCTGTCAAACAGTTGTTAGCTGATCAAGGGTCTATTTGATTTTTAGGGTTTGAGCTGGTCTCACATTTCTGCTTTTTGCGTCCTTTGTGCACGTTGTCTCTGTTCTTGTTTTTGTATGGCAGTTTGTTCCTATATTTCTCTTGTTTGTAAAGGACCCCAATGGAAATAAGCTTTTCCCAAGGCTTTTTGGGCTATCCTTGGTACTTGTGTTGATTTGTAATTTCGTTATACAATTTTGATGTGCAATATATTTTATTTTGTTATAATAATACTGTATATGTAGTGTAATTTGTATGTTATTCTTATAGTACCAAATTCAATCAATCAATTGAAAGAGAAATTTCCAGTAACTAAATAGCGCCACCAATTTGGTCATAAATAGGCACATTTTATATCCAAACAAGCTATAGAACTGCTATAAAAGTGAATAATTTGGTAAAAGAGGGGAAATTAAAGTTGCGAATGACTCAAAAGCATCTGTATACATTAGCATGATATCGCTTTTAGCTGTTTAAGCCTAAAATTTGGATCTACATTGGGTGTTTTTTAAAATAATAAATGATCCCATGAGTACGAGTCATAATGACTAATGAATGTTGAGGATGGTTTAAGGATGATGATGATGGTGATAGTGATGAAGATGACGGTAATGATAACGATGATGGCAATAATGATGTTAACGGTGATGATGACGGTAATGGCGACATAGATGATGATGCCGATGATGTCGATGGTGATGATGGAGTTGATAACGATACTTGTTGTTGTTGTTGTTGATGATAATAATGATGACGGCGTTGTTGATGACAAAGATGCTGATCATGATGACAATTCTGATGACGACGAAGACAACGATAGTGTTAAATGTAGAGAACAATGTATTATGGCGACATTCACAATTATGAATATTTATGTAGACGACGATGACCATTGTGATCACTACTTCTACAATGACGATGGTGATAGTGTTTTTTGTAATGTTCTTGCTGATGATAATAATAATCAGGCGGAAGAAGAGAAGGAGAGGGGAGAAGAATTAGAATTAGTAAAAGCATATCAGCACTGACTGACATTGTTTCAGAGAACTGTTTGAAACATTCATTTTACCATATCAGCACTATTATCCAATATCAGTACTAGCAGCCACAGTGATCTAACCATACAACGTTTTAGTCGTTGCCGGCGATTTTGTTGAACTGGTTGCGATTTGACGCTAGGGTATGCCAGCTACTTATCTGTGTATCGCCAAACCGCCTAAGCGGCGTCATCTCTACACGTTCCTTAGTATGAAATACTCTAATGCAGTATCAAGAGGAGATGCCATCAAAGTGGAGGACATGTTAGTGGAAAAGAGTAGATTGTGGGATAGGCTTTTACGACGGGAATTCATAACAATTTGTGGGGTTCTTAGCGGGTTCGCCGTCGGACTAGTCTAGAACTGTCAAGCTTTCGTCAGGAGTAGCTCTGACTTCTTCAGGACAAAGAATGAGACATGTATACCACCCCTTGTCTACTGATGACTCTAACAAGAGTCGTTCACTGAAGACTGCCCCTTGTCAACAGAGAACAAGCAGATCTCGCCTATCTGCTAATATACAGGTTTTGGTGGCTCTGAAAAGAGCCGTTCAATGAAGACTGTCCCTTGTCTACAGAGAACTAGCAGATCTGAAGAAGTCAGAGCTACTCCTGACGAAAGCTTGACAGTTCTAAACTTGTCCGACGGCAAACCCGCTAAAAACCCACTAATTGGAAAAGAGTAGGTTGATATTTGAATTTAAGTTGTTAATGTTTTGACTCCCCTCCGTCTCGTTGCAGTTTCCTGAAATGAAGCGTCGCGTTGAAGCAGGATACAACAAAGGACAGGTGATAGCCAGTTACATAACAGACGCAGGTAAATTCGTATTTTAAATTATCGTGGTCTTGTACCAGAAAGTAACATTGCAAAAGTTATACATAGTTTTTTTCAAGTAAAGGTGCTGAGAATTGTGCAAATTAATTGCCAGTTAGTGGGGTTTTTATCGGGTTAGAACTTAGAACTGTCAAGCCAGTGTTCTTTCCCCCAATATTGTCGATGTATTGGCATTATAACAGATGTATTAAATCATATGATATTCATAACTATCTGAATAATCCAAGTTAACATTGTTTTTGAGCATAATGAGGCTACCGTTGGACCCTTACCATGCTTACTTGAAACTCTCTATCTGCATTTACACACATCTCCTCTCTGCCTCCGTCTCGCACTCCTCCCCTCCCTCTCTCGTTTTCCCTATTGTCATCTCACCCCTTCCTCTGTGTAAGTCTCTCCTTTTCTCTACCTCTCTATACTTTACTTGTTCGGTATTAATCAATATCTCTGTTCCCGGGATCTATTCTGTGAAGGTTATAATGTATCCAAGATACACGCCCAGATTTATGATGCTATTCGAAGTGTTTTGTACAACGGAAGGGATGCAATTCTACAAGAATATCGGAAAATGTACCATGGATTTAAGCCACCTGTTAGGTAAGGATCGTTGCACGTAATTACTAGGATACACAACATGCTCATCTATCAGGGGGGGCACAGTTCTTTAACCCCAATACATATGCACATTCATTGAATTGAATACAAAAACTCATACTCTGCAACTTGAGGTCAATTTTTTCACTATGATTGTTTTATTAAGGGTGATTGAACTATGCCAGGGGGGTGAGGCGCCATTGTGTTCCATAGTGAATGCAATTTTATATGATGTACATGAAATTATGCTGGCTGTTATCTTTATATCGAGTATGGATGAGGTGGGATATCGCATGCCATGCTGTATGTGAGTCGTACAGGCGAACACCCGCACAGCGCAAGGGATAGGAAATATCACAATTTGTCAAAATAGTATAAGGAGGACAGAGGTAAACACCAAATGCACCTTTATTTTCATTATTCAACACTTTTATATAGAAGCAGCACATTAAGTTATTCTTTAAGCACTACCAATAATGTTTTGTTTTCAGATGTAATTTCTTTGAATTGACTAGGTGGGATTTTATTCTTGGATCTAATATGCAAGTTTACTTACTCGAGGTATGTATAATATTTGGTATATCTTATGCTGGTTTCATACTTTCTGCCACTGAGCGGCGTGACGCTTCATCATGCCGCTTGCACTTGTCTGCAAGCGGAGCGGTACACCGCTGAGCGGCAGCGGCATGACTCTGAAAGCCACTCCTGCGCAGTGAAGCAAAACCATATTCAGAGCGGCAGAGCGGCAAAGTGGCAGGCGGAAAGTATGAAACCAGCATTAATGTCGTGACCAGAAATTCGGAAAAACACATGTGTTGTCATTTATTGACAAGAAGAGCATGTCGTTGGTGGGCCTTGATTGAAAAGCATTGAGACACCGTGCTCGTGACAGTGTTCTAAAGCTTCCTCTGTTTGTGTAAATCTGACATAAAACTTACGGTTTTCTGATGACAACAGTCTCCAGCAAAATGTTTAGCAAAATTTAGAAAGATTTATTGTCCTACAATGAAATATTGCAGAGCTCTATATCAAATTTTAGAATTACATGCAACATTATAATCTGCATAATAAATGGACAGCTTGGAGTCTTTTTCATTTATTATTATTATTATCAATATTCAGGGATATTAACATTCGAATAAAGCCTTAATGTACGATTTTTTTTTTCAGAATATACCTTAATTTTTTTCAAAACCGATTTGTTGGCATATTTGTAATACTTACACATGTTCCAACTTAAATCTATGAGCAAACTGTCAAATTCGCCCTTTTTGTGGTAAAACGGGATAAATTTCTGTAGGTCCGACATCTTATCATAATTTTTAGATTATGATAATATGTTGGAACGATCTCAATTCGTAGTCTCCTACGAAGCCCGTTTGATTGCGCTCCCTCCACATGTGGAGGGAGTGTAACCAAACTGTCTGCGTAGGAGACTAACTCTGCTGCCGCACTCGCAGTCCTTATCCAAATAGTACGAGATATTTCGAGTGATAGAGGTGAAGTTAATGATGTTGTTTCTTTGCAAATTCCCAATGTTTTTCGTGTCCAAATGTATTGGAAACTTTCATAATGATTGCATATTATCATTTTGGAAGAAAGAAAAGAAAAATCTAAAAATTTAAAAAGATCGTACATTAAGGCTTTAATAATCGGGGATGACGGGTTTAGTGTAATGGTCTTCTTACTCGATCCTCACCACTTCGGCCCGGATTCAATTCCCGCGGTGCCACATGTTAGATTGGTTGCCGATCCATGCTCGTACTCGAAGGGTTTTCTCCGGGTGCTCCGGTTTTCTTCGTGTATCTTTTAGGGCTGTAGGACCCAACTATACGTGGTTCCTAATTGGGGATCCACTCTAACATATTCTCAGTAGGAACCATTCACTATAATTATACAACGTTTCTTTACATCTAGGTCAACGCTTCCCCCGATATGACTTCCCAGGGAGTCGGTCATTGGAGAACCATCAGATACGAACTCGCTTTATTTTCTTATCTGCATATTCTCGGATCTGACATAGGTGGTCACAGAAATCGGTGAGAATGTTTATTATGCTTGATTGTGTCATTCGCATGATGCTGTGGTTGGTGGTATAACGGGGTGTGTGGGTTGTGTTGTGCCTTTTGGGGTGGGGTGTTTATCTGTATATGTATGTTGCAACGTGAGTAGAATGGATGAGTCTTCACATGTATGTACGTTTGTTATCTATCATACAGCATTAGTCTGGGGGAGTGAGAAGCGAAAATCTACTTCATCACTGTGCAATAATTATCATCACGGGTATAAAATTGTATGATCCAAGTCTTTTAATTCGTTTAATATGAACAAGAACATCCAATAATTAGGTTAAAAAGACCAAACAATCGATATTTCAGGATTATAAACAATACCTTTTGGTAGGTAAAAACTGCAAGTAGCACTAGTAGAATGTAAAATATATAATGAAGAAGACAGAAGAAATGAATTTAGAATAATAATAAAAACACACGAGTAAAAAAAATGATTTGAGTGGGAAAAACACATGCAGATGCAACTAGGTCAAAAGGGTAAAACCAAATCTATGACCAGCCATTCCAAATGTTTTTGGTAAATCCCATAACCCATTGCGAGTACACCTGAGAACTCGTCATTTTACGTCACGCCGACTTGCAATGCGCAGTAACGATATTCGATAAACGATGTGCGCATCGGCGCAGAGCGGCGTGACGCAAAATGACGAGTTCTTAGGTGTACTCGCAAAGGGTTATGGGATTTACCGAAAAGGTCCATTCTAAATAGAAGACACAAACAGAATAAGCCCAATCGCCATTGCAACTTCCGGTTTTTGAGAGTAGTTTTGGGACACTTTGACCTCTGACATATCGGGGAAATTGCTGTAATTATTATTAATTAATTTATTATTTTCATAATGTTATCATTAAACAAATTTAAATAATAAATTTATCCAATAATAATGTTTTTTTGGTTTGATATTGTATTCTTGTAAAATATTTTAGATCACATTTTGTACGCACAAAAGCCAATTTTTCTGAATTTTCCCAATAAGTCAGAGGTTAAAGTGTCCCCAAACAGCAAAAACTGTCCCACAATGCATTGCAAACTTCCAATGCCGATTTCGCTTATTGATCAGGCCCTACTATGCTGTAAGGTAATGGAACTACAAATTACAAAAACCAACCAAAAACTTAATCAAAACAAAAGAAAAGTTGTTTTTTAAAACTCAATGAAAACTAAATCATTTAACGCTTGAATCATATTAAACTTTTAGTGTGTTTCATTTTTGGTGTCTGTGTTATTAGGATTTAGAGGTTGCGGGTGTTGTGCGTAGTGGAGGCAATATGAAGAATGAGTGATTTGTAGAATTTTAAGCGACCTTGCGATATCATGAGTGGACTATATGGTGCTCGTAAGTCTGCTAATTTCCCAGACTGCTCCTGCTAACATCTTCCTCTACTGTTGACACACTACTACTGCCAAGGAAAATTTGTCACTTTATCGTATATACATGTGTATATACATTTGTATAAAAGATACTATATCCCAGTCTCCCACTCATAGGCTGTGGGTTCGAGCCCCGGTGACGACATCAGTAAGTCACTTTATCCAGATTAATCCTCTCCAACCAGGTGTATAAATGGGTACTAGCTCTCTCTAATGCTGGGAAGGTAACATTCTCACTGTAGAGGAGATGTGGCGATCCCCCGGAACAACATTTCACGGATGACTCCGTCCTGTAAATAGTTCAGGCTCGACTCATTTACCTTTATCCGATATCACTCTGATACACAATAGAGCTCAATAGGTACGCGCGATTTTTTAATGTGTTTCTTGGTCTTTAATTTTGTACAGATTACGAAATAGTAACGTTCTCGTGTCCAAAGCCATGTGTTATGAACCAATATGCGAGTCATGCTCATTGGAGGTAAGATAAAAGCACTGAAATAAAGTTTATGATATGGGTAAAGAGTACAAGTTTGTGTTTAAGTAATTGTATAGTGTTCAGGTTTACTCATAGTACATGTACATGTACTACAGCAAACAATTAAAACCACACCCCTCAATAAACATTGTATGCATTTTCTGACGACTATGGCCCAAGACACATCACATCAATCATTTAGCAGCTGCTAGAGAATCGCAGGTAAAAAACGTATACCCTATACATACCAAAATAAACCATTGAAGCCCGGATCAGCTCCCTGGGTTCGCGTATGAGTAACTGAGTCAAATAAGCAGTTAGTTTTAAGTCCAGTGAGGTTTTGCTCAATTATTCACTAGAATAGATAATTACTGCTTACTTGGAATAAACAGTCGAGAGTGATGACATTTTTTTTATATACCAAAACAAGTTTAATTAATTTGTATTAAATACTGGTTTGTAACAAAAAACTTAATTAATTAATCAAAGATAAATACATAGATTGGCTGATTTAGGCCCACATTAACGCGGCTGTGTACTCTAGCCATTGTTTCTTTCTCAAAATTGAGTTTTTATGATATGTTTGTACCTTGTTATGTTTTTTATAAATACAAGGAATGAAAATCCAGATTTGTAAACTCCAACTGCAATTTTTAAGGATTTTATTTCACTATTCCACTCGTGTTTGAAATTGAAAAGGAAAGAAAATCTTTGTTGTACCAGCAAGTTACACGCGCGCAACAACTCATCGCGTTGCGTATCGCGCAATTTGTTAACGCACAAATACGCGACGCATACGCGACGCTTATCTGCATGCGCGGCGCATCTTATGGAAACACCACGGAAGCACAAAACCTAGTGGTCAAATGGCTCCGTTTTAGCTGATAAAATGTGGGTTTTTCAAGTTCTTTCCCCGATTTAAATATCAAGTTATGAATGGATTTCGCTCAAACTTCTCAAGGGCTGTGGATTTACCCGATGTTCACGTAATATAAGTTACAAAAACGAAAACTGTCGCATTCTCCTGTGAGATTCGATGAAAGTGCAAAATGTGACCACTTTAAACTTCAACGGCCATTATTTCAATGTTCATTTTCTCGGTAAAATGACGATTTAGGTACACGATAACTCAATAAATACAGCATCTATAGGTAAGCAAATATGATCATCGTAAAAAGCATGATCGACTCAAGAAACGGTTTTCTCATTTTTTATATTTTGGTCTATTTCCGATTTTGGGCATCATTTTGTGCAAATAGGCGTTTTTGAATTTTAAAAAGTTCATTTTGATGCCTTATATGGTCAATATCTCAACAAATAAGGCCAATATCAAAAAAATAAAAAAACCGTTTTGGAATGGAACCTCAAGATTGAGCTAAAAACAAAATAAATTATTTTGGAAAGAGTGTTTTTTGTTATGATGTACCTAACAAATATTGCCAAAAACTCACTTTTGGTGATTTTCTTCAAAATTGTTGTTTTTACCCCAAATCTGTATTTATATTAAGATTTATTGATGTCTTGCCTTCATAAAAATGTATACTTTTATATGTTTTGCGCGAATAATTACAAAGTTATTGCACTTTTACTACATGCATGTCTGAGAGTACACAGCCACCTTAAGTGTTTTAGAGATGCATTAATGTAATGAAAGTAAATATTACCAATCAATCATGCAATCGATTCATTGATTGACCAAGTTCATTATTACTTATGTAGATTGAACAACTTTTGATTACTATTTTATGGAACACTCTGAGGGTACACTATCAAGCTTGCACATAAAACTAGTTTAAAAGTATATATATATTCAATCAATCGTTTAGTTAACCATTCCAATTCATTGATTGATGGATTGACAGATCAAACAACAATCGATGAATCAGTCGATTTTAACAATCAATTAAAGTCATTATCTATTTTGAATTGACCGAAGGTTCTTTTAATATCACCAAGAGATGCGCCTATCATGGTATTTTTTGATATAATTATGACGTTTATTCAAATTAATTCTATTACAATTAAAACTATGTTCAATTTTAAAACGAATGCAAAAACGGTAATGATTTATAGCATTTTCATATACGAATATTTTATTTGCTAATAATCAGGAATGTCTTCTGTGTGGGCACTGCCTTACTACTGATCACGCGACCATGTTAAAGGACTCATTTGGAGAGCATTTAAATAGACTGGACCTGAGACGACTTCATCCAAAGCCTATGGTAAATTTTATCAACTATTAAGCTTACATTTTCAATAATTTGCAGCAGTAGTGTGTTTTCGCAATATTACATTATACATGGAAGAGGAACAAAATTAAATTAACATCTACATCAGAAACTAAGAAAGCTATCATCAATAAATAGCACCCGACCCAACAAGGCTGGGGGCTGTCAACAGTAGATATATTTCTAGTGTCCATTTATATTCAACATTATGCATTATTTTCCCGTACATTAAATTTATACCCGCGCGAAAAACAATAGAATCAAGATAGCAGGCACATTAAATAATAGCCTACATTTTAGATAGTGTTGGAGCATCAGAGGGTGGGTGGGGACCAGTAAATGTGCGCTCAAGCATTAGAATGACTAATGTCTTTGATAGATTGGTCTTACAATAGTATTTGTTTGCATATGTTTGTATCGGTAATTAATTTCCCAAACTCCATAATATTTTAATTTTGTCAATGTATGGCGTCTGGATTAATTTAGCTCTCATCAAAAGTACTCTATATGCTTGTAGCCGAGGTTTTACGGTATAAATATATAACAAGTTGTCTTCTTATATGGAAATGTTATTGTGATGTATTTATGTTTAACTCAAACAAATCAAACATCAGGATAATCAAGCTTCTGGATAAATTTCGTATCGTGTGTTTTATACGCTCTTTAGACCTATTGCTTCGTAGTTTTTGATAACGTACTGATTAATATTTTACATTTCAGACACATGCAGGGGTGACGGGCACATATTACTGGAGGGAATACGCCCCAAAACGCGAGAGGCTAAACCAAGCCTGGTTTGAAGAAAAATGCAAACAAGATACATACTGGTGTACATGATGAGGTCCTGGCTACTACTATCAGTGTCACAATTTTGGAACATTTTTAACTTTCTTGTAATGGTCTTTCTTAAAACGTGGTTTTCCAGCGGCATGCAAATAAATCTGAAGAAGGAAGTGGTTATCGCATGTAATGCTTTATGGCGAAAATATCTACAAGAAATTATCCCGGATGTTTTTTTTTAATGATATGTTGCAAAATCATCGTGATTTAACTTTTTCATAAAAAAGAAAAGAAATATAAGACATCATTTTTCGTTATATTATGTCGTCGGCCGCATCACATACTGACGTATTTGCAAAATACGCATTTCGAGAAAATCGAACTTGAAAATCTAGTGATTTTCATTTGCTGCATAATCTTGATTAAAATAATATTGTCGATTAAAACCAGTTTAACAGTAATGCAAATATACCACGTTTTCAATATAATTCACTTATCACTATCAGAGCATAACTTATTTTGCACAAAATCAATATTAAATAAAATACGTCACTATGTGAAAAGGACTAATGTCAATTTCGCCGTTCAAATGACAAATACGTCGCGCAAATACGTCAGTATGTGAAACAGTTGCGCAAATACGTCAGTATGTGAAAAGGACAAAACAGCAATTTTGCCGTGCATTGACAGATTCGCACAAATACGTCGCGCAAATACGTCAGTATGTGAAACGGCAAATTCTTCAAATTGCAGATACGATATACTGGGCTTGCGCAGTATAGGTGATCGGCAAATACGTCGTTATGTGATGCAGACATTTCAAGGTTTTGTAAATACGACATAATTAAATTAATTAATATCTGACTAATTAAACCACTTTGAGGCATGATTTTTGGTGAATATATAGAGTAGAACATAACAAACTAACATACCAATTTTCTAAAAAATGTTTAAAATGTCGAATACGTCAGTATGTGATACGGCCGACGATGTAACACTAATATTAATATATTGCACCTGATTCCAACAATACTATCATCAGTAGAAAGCACCTGAATCTAAAATGCTATAATTGAAGACCTGAGAGCAAGAAGACGGTAAGTCCATATTTGGCATTTTAGATATATGATCGTTTAAACCTTTCAAGATAAGATAATTTGAAAACCAAAAAAGCCATAATATTGATACTTCTTAGTTACATGGGTATAGGCAAGAAGAAGAATTTTGTATATCAACTAAGTAAATATCTGTAATATTGATCGATATTGAACAATTGTTCATTTTGGACTTACGGTCTTCTTGCGCTTGGGTTGAAACAAAATCTTATAACTCAAACCTGAATGCAGATGTTGAAAATATTTAATCATATTGGTCATCTATATGCAAAGGCGAGCAATTTGACACCTTGTTTGTTGAATTTGAAGGTTGTTTTAAAATTTGACTTCAGTTGACCTTTAACCGGAAGTGACCCTCTAACTCATTAACCAAACTCAAAATGTATAAATTACATATTTTCGTAATCGTTGTGATGAGACGAGTAATTTGACATGTCTCTTGACGACATTGGACAATTTTTCATTTTGATCCTCTTTGGAGAGGGGGCCAAATGTAAAAACAAAATGGTAAATTTTTTGTCTTCATCCAATAACTTCAAAACCACCTGTAACTCAATTTCGTCAAAAGTGGACTTACAGTCTTTTTGCGCTCTTTAATTGGTTCATAACATCTAATTCTAACAACGTTGAAAACTGTTTCAGATTTTACAGATATTTTCTCATTCATTTTGAAAAAAGTACTGATATGGGAGGTGAGTGAAAGCTGGAGCAGACTTTAGTCCTAAAGGGATTAGTTTATTATTTTATTATTATTTCATCTTTCAAGACCACATTATTTTGACACCAGACTGACAGTTTCGTATATATGTTATGGCTGACTTTACGTGTGATTGGTATCCTGTCAGGCTGTCATGCTCTTTGCTGGTGGAAAAACAGCTCTATCCTGTGGTACTTGCTTCATCAGAGAATCCCTCTTGATTCTTGCCATCATAAAATAGAGACAAAGAGCCTGCCATAAGTCACGTGTATGACCCTGTATGACCCTCTCCTCGAGAAAACCCTACACTGGGCATGGATAGAGAGTCGAGTACAGATGATAATGAGATACCAATTACTATGAAGGAGAATGTCGATTTTGTCTTATGAAACTGTCAGGTCAGTGTCAAATTTGATTTTGTAAAATCTTAAAAAATCTTGAAAACCTAATGAATCTCTTCACGAATCGTGTAAGATGTTCATTTATTGATCGTAATTATTATTAATGAATGATTAAAGGGTTAACGTTGTTGTTGCCATGGCTGCACCGTGATGTTACCAACCGAACTGCACCGGTCCTGTTCAGGTCCCTTAATAATGAATATTCACAATTATATTTGTGTATTGTATTCGACGTAAAGTTAAATTTTGTACCTTCATTATAATGGTTAGTAAGAGTGTTATTGTTCTCTATGGCCTTTTTCAAACGATTTCAGCAATTCAGAAGCAAAACTTTCTTTGATCTGCAAGCTAATTATCTGAAGAAATTGCTGCGTCTAAGACCTACAAGTTATGATGTCATTCATTTTGTCGGGGATCGGGATGATGTTGCAGATCTGGTATCATTGAAGGGGGAAGAACAGGAAAAGCGAACAAAGGGGAAAACTTTGGAGTATAACCCACAGGATACCCTGCTTATTTCCGACTGGGTTTTATTCATGATGAATCCAAAGAATAAATCCAACCTTCTTCACTATCATGCAAATGTATGGGAACGTCAAACTGGCAATCTACCATAAGGTGTGCAACTGTGCATCCCATAGTTAGAGGTTGCTTGCGTGACATTAGAACTTACAACAGCGGCAGTTGCGATCATTCCTGAATTGTTATGTGCTGTCCATAGAGAAGCAGATACCAGGATGTTTGCTCATATCAGCTATTCAGCAAATGCATATCACCACAAGAAATTTGTAATATATGCAACTGACACAGATATAATCATCATTGGAATGTATTACGCTGGACTGGAGAAATTATGGCTTCATAATGGTTGCTTAGCTACAAATTGAACATTGAACTATCCAAATGAACCTCTTCTAGAACATATGAAAATTGTTTAAAATATTAAAAAATTGGTTAAAATATATGTTTATCAGAGAAAATAGCCAATATCAATAACCACTTAAAAGTGAAAAAACGGCTTATTGAGAAATCGTAATCAAACATTATATTTAGTACACATGTCAATATGAAAAATTAAATTATAAGTTCCTTAAGGGCTGGGGTATGAACGTTTGGACAGTATTTATTTTGGGACATTAGAGCACATCAGACATATCGAATTGCATTCTGAATAAGAAGAATGTCATTCTGATATCAAATAATTTTGATTTTTGAAATTCGCAATTTAATACACATTTTATGGCAAATCATTAAAATTGATATTTTTGATATTTAACAGTACTTGAAGTAAACTTTATAAATCTGATGATTTATACTTAAAGTGTATGCAGGTGGCATGAAAAGCCGACGATCAATTGAAAATTTTGACCTTTCGTATTGAAGATATGGATTTTATTTCCCAAAACACCAAAAAAATTAGGTCTTTTTGGGAAAAAATCCATATCTTCAATATGAAAGGTCAAAATTTTCAATTGACCGTCGGCTTTTTCCCTGCTACATACACTTTAAGAATATATCATTAGATTTATATAATTTACTTCGAGGACTGTTATATATCAAAAATTTGAAAAATATCAAATTTTTATAATTTGTCATAAAATTTGTATTATATTGTGATTTTTAAAAATGAAAATTATTTGATATCAGAAAGACATGCTTCGTATTCAGAATGCAATTCGATAGGTCTGAGGTGCTCTCATGTCCCACAAAAAAATACTGTCGAAACGCAATAAACGCTCATTTTGGATCCCTTAAAGGGACCATTGAAAGAAAATATTATCTGGTATCAAAATAAAGCCCATAAAATATAGAACCAATATCTAAAACAATTGAAGAACTATCTATTTCAGAAATAAAAATACAATGAAAACAACGCACTCGATTTACCCCTTCCGACGCTACATCGCGCGTCATTGATCAAAAATAGAAAATTGGGCGCTTTCCGGATGACGTCATTGTGGTTACGCGTTTTGTGTTTTTGCCGGGATAATTTGACGACAACGATCGCGATATAAATATCAGATGCAATAATCATGATAATACAACCAATTATATAACTATTTAAAGGTCAAGTGTTGATTGTGAACATGTTATCAAAAAGAGGAAGTGGAGGGCAATTTTTATTTATCATTTATTATTTTTTTACAATACAAATGGAGTCATTTAGGCATATGTATTATTCCCGGACATTATTAGTTGTGTAACTTGTAGAGGAGGATGATAGGATCGAGGCTCTTAACGAGAGGATGATTAAAACAAGACAGGGAAATTGAAATGCTTATTGGACAGAAGCAATCTAATCAATTGACAATATTATTAACCACATTGTTAAGTTTTCCCTTATAATAAAGAAATTAGCATTAAACATTTCAGACTCCCTCAATGGCAATGCCATGCGAAAGGAAAAGGGCGGGGACGATCAATCGGGTTTTTTTTATCATCATCAATCATGCAGCTTCCTATTTTACTTCTTCATAAATTCAACCCCCGGTCAACATGACCAAGATATGATTCAGATGACGTTATGTAGGCCCTACATGGCATGTATAAAACCATAAAACTAATGAGTAGGCCTAGGCCTATGATGTAGTGACGATGACGAAGGGAATATCACATAAATAGCACATAAATTGCAGATGATATGCCGGCGCGAGCACCTCCCGTGCCTATAGCTGGGCTCCATGGGTAGGCCTATTATTATTAAAGGCCTATGTATTTTTTCCGTAGGGCCTACCTTAAAATATTCAAGAGATGATTATTTTTCCAAAAACCTGACAATTGGTAAAAAATCTCTTCTTCCATAAGTTCAATTTCAAAAGTGCTTATTTTCATACCCCAAACATGCCAAAGTAGATCTAGGCCCTTTTAGTTTGCAAATTTATTCCCCGACCATGTGTTATACGGGACATCGACACTTGCCAATATTATTTGAGCCGTTGGCACTGGGCAGTACGGCAGATGAAGAACATGACATGCAAGATGTTCTTGAAATAAATTATGAGGAGCGCCTATGCTACAAAAATGAAAGTACAAACATCAAATTGGAAATATTATAGGCCTACACTTATCCATGGATGGTTAGGCCCGGCGCTCCCGGGGTAGGCCTAGGCTATGCGAAATTGATGTCAGTCATTTCTAAAAACGAAATATACAGCCGGGCGCGCTGTATTTTATAACACTTACCCAATCAACATAAACTTTGTAACTGTAGGCCTACCTTTGATAAAACGCTCTGACACTTTGCACTTTCAAGTTTCAGTGGGAGTTGAGATTGGATTAGACCTATAAGCATTTCCGAAAACGCAAACTAAAGGCTGACAGTAAATATTGTTCATATGATTGTTTGGAGTGGTCTTTATATGTTCTCGTGGTTATAAATTATCTTCAAATTTGTTTCTCATTTTTCATAGGCTTTTTAAAATAAATAAAAATAAATTTCGGCTTTTATATAGGCCTATATAGCGCCTTTTCCCAGATCTCGGAGGGTTCAAAGCGCTGTAATTTCGCTGCCATGGTAATTATCACAATCAGATTGCATCATCTAGGCTGGATGCTGCCGCCGAACCTGGCGCAAACCTAGCCGCACTTGGATCATCCACCAATTCTTTTCAGCTCCGCAAATTTCATTGGGTGAAGGAAGTTTTTGATAACCAAACAACTAATCACCGATTTTTGAGAAGCAGGAGGAAACGGGAGATCCCGGAGAAAACCTGCGAGAGCAAGCATGAGTCTTTGGGCCGCGCGCTGGGGCTTGAAGTTGAACCCGGGACTTCAGTGGTGCACGGCGAGTAAACAACCACGCCAACTCGCTCTCCCGAGCCTGGCTTTTGTTTTGAACCTGGTCCTACAAGTGTGTCTCTACACGGATCGACCGTTTAAAGAAACAAACAAACAAACACACAATCACTCGCTTCCAAATTCAGCTTCCAAACTTCGGAGTCAGGATCGGCTTGCGTTTTAGGCCCGATGGTTATAAATTTAGGCTGCACGCCCGGGAGGTAGGCTAATTAGGCCTGAACAAAATAAGACGCATGTCATGGGCCAACCCAAAACATCATTGCCTTCTCTTGACTTCCTATCCTCACAAGATATTTCAGAGGAAATATACGTAAAGAGTTGCTATATCAGAATGCCTCAAAACAAATGATATATAGTCTCTTGCAAAAGCCGAGCAGCTAGCACTGACAGCTTTGACTTTGTCAATATGTAGGCCTAATCCCCGTTGTTGGCCAATTTTGTAGCTAGAATTTATATATATGCCTATCATAGTAGGCCTACCAATATCAGTCTAGTGTCAGTCTCATGGTCGGCATCTTGCAACAGTCATTGTAGCTTTGTAATATATAACTTTATATTACAATATCCTTTTTAATATACTTGTTAGGCCTAAAAGGCACAGAAAAGTTCATTGGTGTAAACACGTTAATGCATTGGTTTAGGACCAAATCTGGCCTATGCAGTGTTGCCATGCAGCGGAAAAGATAACCACTTTGACGTCACAGGGGTTGCCACGTGTCTCTGCACATATGAATTGGGCGGAACGACGCGACATTGGGCGCTTTGTCTTTATTTGCTGATTTGGGGGGTAAAATGAAAGAAAATTGCGTTTATCATTTTAGAAATGGATTCTATATGTTATTAGCTTTATTTTGATACCAAATATGTTTTTCTTTCAATGGTCCCTTTAAGGGCTGGGGTATGGACGTTTGGACAGTATTTATTTTGGGACATTAGAGCACATCAGACATATCGAATTGCATTCTGAATACGAAGAGTGTCATTCTGATATCAAATAATTTTGATTTTTTGAAATTTGCAATTTAATACACATTTTATGGCAAATCATTAAAAATTGATATTTTTGATATTTAACAGTACTTGAAGTAAACTTTATAAATCTGATGATTTCTACTTAAAGTGTACGTAGGTGGGATGAAAAGCCGACGATCAATTGAAAATTTTGACCTTTCGTATTGAAGATATGGATTTTTTTTCCCAAAACACCAAAAAAAGTAGGTCTTTTGGGAAAAAAATCCATATCTTCAATATGAAAGGTCAACATTTTCAATTGACCGTCGGCTTTTCCTACCAGATACATACACTTTAAGAATATATCATTTGATTTATATAATTTACTTCGAGGACTGTTATATATCAAAAATTTGGAAAATATCAAATTTTTATAATTTGTCATAAAATTTGTATTATATTGTGATTTGTAAAAAATGAAAATTATTTGATATCAGAAAGACATGCTTCGTATTCAGAATGCAATTCGATAGGTCTGAGATGCTCTCATGTCCCACAAAAAATACTGTCGAAACGCAATAAACGCTCATTTTGGATCCCTTAACACAATATCTGAATATAATACTGCTTCTAACTTAATAGAAATCGAAGGGGATGTATTTAATGTATCCATATACAGGCAAGAATATTTTTTACATAAATTTTGCATTTTTTATCCAGAATTTGATGACGTCATCCTTATTGCGCAAAATCTTCTTCTTTTTGCAATCCTGGAGAAAAAGACGACCTCTGAATTCATAATCCTGAGATTCCAGACTATCAATATAGATTGGTTATTGGTTTAAAAAAGCTCTTTCAAGGTAACCCAACTCATTTTTGTAGGCTTGGGGTACATACATCGAATGTATGGAGCCGGTATATAAACCATCTCCATACAAACAAGGTAATATAAAAGTTCTCCAGAGAGTCAGTACAAAATGTGTAAGGCCGTGTGTCTTGACTTGGGACCCTGGAAAAGTGGGAGGTGTGACACTTTTATTGAAAATTTCAACTTTTCTCTTTAATTAAACTATGAAGACAGCATCATAATCCTTGAAGTTTACATTCATTTGAAAGCTAATTTATTCTGCTTGAACATGATACCAAAAGATAAGTAATACGACATTGCTAATTAATTTTACGGACCAATAAGTTAACGAAGTGCAAAGTGGGAGGATCACGGACACGGATCTTCGGACACGGTACAATGTAATCTCTATGGGAAAAATGAATTTTTATAGGTACCAACTATGATCCACTTGAAATTGTTAGTAATTTAATATTGTGTGGTTAATAGATGTATTTGAATGGACTTATTAATAGTTCTGCTGTATTATTTTATGAATTTTACTTTAATTATACAGATTAATGACACTTAACGAGCTGCTAATTAAGAGTAAAACGATGATGCGACAAAAGCTCTGACATTCAGAAATTGTGTTGGGAGTTTGAACCACTGTGATAGAAGTCAAATATGCACCCCTCATTAATGCTGTATTTTAGAAGCAAGTAATTAATAAAGAATTAAACAAACTGTTGGCCTGTAATGTTCTAAATTATTAGATTAATGACACTTAACGAGTTGTTAATTAGCAAAGGCTAAAATAATTTTGCCATCAAAAACGAGTCTGATCATTAGAAATTGTATTCATGAACTACTTTGAAAAACTACATTATCCTACAGGTCAAACATTATACTCCCTCTCATTTATGCTGTTATTGTTAAGCAATTAATAATATTAAAAATAAAATGCAACATTGTTTAATGTAACTGATAATTTAATTATCATAATCTAAGTCAAGGACAGAGTTGACACAGTGTCAAGAACTAAAAGTAATGGCCCATAACAAGGCCCCACGACAGGGTATTAATTCCGATTTCGGAGTCCGATATTGGAGTTATCGGAATTGCAATATTTACTTGTACTTATTCCGAGTTATCAAAATTAATCGGAACAATCCGGAGTTATCGAAATTAGTCGGAACAATCCGGAGTTACCGGAATTAGTCGGAACAATCCGGAGTTACCGGAATTAGTCGGAACAATCCGGAGTTACCGGAATTAGTCGGAACAATCCGGAGTTACCGGAATTAGTCGGAATTAGTCGGAACAATCCGGAGTTATCAGAATATGTCGGAACAATCCGTAGTTATCGGAATTAGTCGGAATAATCCGGAATTAGTCGGATTAATTTGGAGATATCGGAATAATCCGGACTTAATGGAGTTAGTCGGAACAATGCGGAGTTAGAGGAATTAGTTGGAACAATCCGGAGTTATCAGAATTAGTCGGAACAAGATAGAGTTATCGGAATAGTTTGGAACAATTTGGATTGAATTGTAGAAATTAGCCAAAACAATATGTAGGCCTAGTTGAATTAGCCAAAACAAATCCAGATTTTTGGATTTAGAACAATAAAAATTAGAAGGAAACCTTTCTATCCCATTTTTATATGGCATGAAAATTTCCAACATAAAATCTTTCCTTAAAAAGGCAATTCGATCTCATTATTATGTTATCTATAGGCCTATTACAAGCTAGTTGCTATATGTAGTGATTCCAGGATTCCAGGGTCTGTGCTGTGGCATATATGGCTGACCTAATGATGAAACTCCCAATGGGGGTAGACGTGTGCCTCAGAACAGTAGTAGAGACTTCAGCTTCATGATCTACATTTTAAACCACACAGAGCACCGACCCTTTTTTGAGCTTTGGGTTAATAGTTTGTGCTGGTTGAGGCTAAGCTTTGGCATAACAGGATCTTCACTTCAGACTGCAGTGTAGATAGGCCTCAAATAATAAAAGCCTAGGGTTCATGTGGTCTCATACTCAGATTTGCAACTGACTAGGCCCCACTGTATCACAAACGCTGCAGTGTAACAGCTTCTTACCATGCAGCTCCATGCTTATTGCTTCTCCATTTATCCATTTTAAATAAAATTATTCTTCTTTCCCCTTTATAACTCATTGTTTACACAATATTCAATGATTAGATAGCTTATGGACTTTTAAAACACTATTAAAGACTGTTAATATAATAACTAGTGCACCTTTAATGGCAGTGTACACACATTCCATTATCATGTTACCATGTTAACCTCTGGCCCCTAGCTCGCCCTATTTGATCTTTTGTAGTTAAAAGTGGGAAATTTGAACTGGCTGTGTACTTGCTAGTATTTACATGTTAGCCATAAACATTATTTACACATGCACTGTAAAATTATTTTACAGTGCATACTCAAATTTATAATAAATTATCTGATGAAGTAAATACAAAATCCTGGTACAAAATCTATATAAAGAACATGGTATGGTGGTTATAATTATTTGATTTTGAAATACCCTGCTTCTGGCTTTGCTTATATATGTTTAGAGCAAGTTTATACAAGTTTATACTGTTTGACACGCAAAAGTAGTATAGTGATGAAATTCCTAAGTGTTGTTGTTGTTCCTAATTTTCCTGTCATTGTTTTTGGACATGCTATATATAGTATACAGCTATGACAATGGTGACATTTACGCATATATAGAATTTGTTAATTTGTTCGCAGATGGATTGTACCATGGAAGAAAGACACCCAAAGACATTAAAAAAAGAAACTGCTAAAAGTGGCCCAATTAACTTGTTTTCTGGATTTAAAGTTAATTGAGAATAGTGTTTGAGTCTGAACTAGTAAAGAAATCAAGGAAAATTTTTCTGTTATCCAAGATGTTACTGATTCCACTGTATATAACATTGTTGTCTTGATCTCTTTTATTTTTTTGGTTAAAAAGCGAAATTGAAATTGTAGGCCTTTAATATGCATGGGGATTGCAGGGAGGTATAAGGATAATTTACTGGGTTGGCAATTTAATCTATTTTTGCCCTCAAATTAGGGAAAATAATTTACTGGGTGGGCAGCAATAATTAATGGCATCCAGGTGTTTGGATTTTTGGAAATGTAGACCTGGTTTTGTGTGAAAGTTGGCTTTGATGTGAAAAGTGGACTTTACACCCCCCCCATCCCCACCCCCTATGCATCTTATAGGCCTATATATATATATATATATATATATATATTTAACATATTCATGTTACAAAAATTATATATCGTATCGTATTCACTTTGGACATTTAAAAATCTTACACTATATCACTCACCATTTATACTCCTATAGAGAAAAGTTATATAGATGGGAAGGGTAATGTTTTTATCCGGTATTTTACAGTGAAATAATGATTTGCCTTTTCATCTGTAACTTCTTTGTCACAGACAAATATCACTCACATGATAAATATAATTTTGCCTGTTTTGGATGAATGGCATTTTCTAAAATGTATTGAAATTATTTGATAAGAATATGAAAATGTGTTAATATATAAAAAAACAATTTCTAAAATGTATACATAAATTATTGCAAACCAAGTATTTGTCCAGGTATTTACTACTAATTTCAATGTTTACAAGTATTTCCCAGTATCAGAGATGCTGCCTTTCCTTCTCATGTCTGAATTCCTTCTTTTATTAAGTCAAAATGTCCGTACTTTTAAGTTATCTTTAGCCCATTTTTGAGACTTTTTATCCAAATTTACACATTGTTACAAGCTATTCCTATAGCATGAACTCTCAGAAAAAAGGTGCTACTTAGAACCTTTTTTTTTTCCTGTATGTAGAACCCTAAGCAGTAATAAGGTTCTAAAAAGAACCTTAAAAGGTTCTAAAATCCATTGGGTGTCAATTGGGTTCTTTCAACTTCTTTGTAGAACCAAAAAAGGTTCTGTAGCCAAGAAAAGGGTTCTTTGTAGAACCTTAAGCTTGAAGAACCCTTAAAGAATCTTAAAGAAAGAACCCTCAAAGGGTTCTTAGTAGAACAGAAAAAAAGTTTTTTTATCCAAGAAAATGATTTTTAGGACCAAAAAGGGTTAACACTACGTTTTACTTTTCTTAACTTTGTGATGAGTCCCTGAATGAATGAATTATTTAGAATACCCCAGGCCTATTTAAATCTTTAAGGTTCTTTATAGAACCTATTTAAATCTTTAAGGTTCTTTATAGAACCTTTTAAGGTTCTTTTTAAAACCTTATTACTGCTTAGGGTTCTACATACAGGACAAAAAAGGTTCTAAGTAGCACCTTTTTTTCTGAGAGTGTGTGTAAATAATTTTTGTTATGTTGAATCTTTGTTTTCCATATACCATGTATACATTTCCTAAAAGCTCTTTTGTTACTTTTGACGAGATGGTGCCGGTGGTAATACTAATTCAAAAACTGCTCAATATAAGTAGTTATAAGTGACCCTTCCTGCATTCTTATAAATACTGTAATTAAAACATTAAAAAATATGAAGCTACCGGTATAGTATTGAGGATGAAAGGCTTTTTTAAAATACTTATTCAATTGAATATGTCGGTCAGCAGACAACAGTGTGAGACAAGAAATAGTATTGCCCAATACGCACTGTATACAATATGGAATGTCATAACTTCATGCATCTTGATCTACATTCTACATGTAGTAGATATAAATAGCGTTTGAATTACGCGGCCCTGTGGTGAACCTGGCTAGGGGTCAAAGGCTAATAGCATTTTCAGAGCTAGTGTAACCATAACCATGGTAACATGTGTAAATACTGGGGTATATTTATATAAATGAAATGTAAATTTCCCTTTTCATGTGATGAAAGAAATAACGTTTGAAAATATAACATGTATGCCTATAATCCCTACAAAAAATATTGGGCAAAAGAACATCTGTAAGTATATTGCACTGTGTTTTTCTAATATTGGGAGTTTTACTATTGATGATAAATCAAATGGCACAGACAATCTGAAGAAAATAATATTAGACTAGACTTGAATTAGTACTGTTTTGTATTCATGAATTTCATATAGGTCTCAGTTATGTGTAGGTCAAGAGTAAATAATATATGTTGTTGCTCTTCTGGGCCAAGTTTTCAACTTGTTGTTGACCACCATTTTTCAACTGCCTCTCATCAAATGATCCCCGGAATTGATCCTTCAATCAATTAATTTCGCGTCCACTCCTCAATTTCTGGGATCAGTCCATATTTTTTCCCTCTATTATCATATTTAATTTTAAGGTTAGGCCTAATGTTGATAAACAAGTTAAATTTTCACCATGAATCACTTGCAAGTATTTTTGTAGAACTTTAAAAGAATCTAACCCTTGGCCTTCATAATCTTAAATATAAAAATAAGGGCCTCATCATTTTCCTGTTAGATACTGAAAACTGCTAGCACTGTCAATATCACATGGAAACTGCAGTATTTTTTTTTTTCATTTAGCAAAAAATAAATAAATGTTGGGACATGAAACAAATTGTCAAATTATGTGGCCTCACCAAACACAGCACCCCCCCATCATTGAATGCTATGTGAAAGTGAAGACCTGAGCGCAAGTAGACTGTAAGTACAAAAATGATATATCGATCAATATTATAGACATTTACTTGGTTGATATACAAAATGATTCTTTTTGCCTATACCCATGTACCTGAGAAGTATCAATGTTATGGCTTTTTTGCGGTTTCCAAATTAGCTTATTTAAAAAAGTTTAAACGATCATATCTCACGTTTAACTTTTCTTATTTCTAACAAACTTGAAATTGCTTACCGTGAGGAAGCTTTCTTCCAGTATTCTCTTGGACGTCGTCAGCCCCAATATCTCAAGATGCCAATATGGACACTCAGGTCTTCAAGTGTAGACATGCATCTTGATCTACATTCTACATGTAGTAGATATAAATAGCGTTTGAATTACGCGGCCCTGTGGTGAACCTGGCTAGGGGTCAAAGGCTAATAGCATTTTCAGAGCTAGTGTAACCATAACCATGGTAACATGTGTAAATACTGGGGTATATTTATATAAATGAAATGTAAATTTCCTTTTCATGTGATGAAAGAAATAACGTTTGAAAATATAACATGTATGCCTATAATCCCTACAAAAATATTGGGCAAAAGAACATCTGTAAGTATATTGCACTGTGTTTTTCTAATATTGGGAGTTTTACTATTGATGATAAATCAAATGGCACAGACAATCTGAAGAAAATAATATTAGACTAGACTTGAATTAGTACTGTTTTGTATTCATGAATTTCATATAGGTCTCAGTTATGTGTAGGTCAAGAGTAAATAATATATGTTGTTGCTCTTCTGGGCCAAGTTTTCAACTTGTTGTTGACCACCATTTTCAACTGCCTCTCATCAAATGATCCCGGAATTGATCCCTTCAATCAATTAATTTCGCGTCCACTCCTCAATTTCTGGGATCAGTCCATATTTTTTTCCCTCTATTATCATATTTAATTTTAAGGTTAGGCCTAATGTTGATAAACAAGTTAAATTTTCACCATGAATCACTTGCAAGTATTTTTGTAGAACTTTAAAAGAATCTAACCCTTGGCCTTCATAATCTTAAATATAAAAATAAGGGCCTCATCATTTTCCTGTTAGATACTGAAAACTGCTAGCACTGTCAATATCACATGGAAACTGCAGTATTTTTTTTCATTTAGCAAAAAAATAAATAAATGTTGGGACATGAAACAAATTGTCAAATTATGTGGCCTCACCAAACACAGCACCCCCCCCATCATTGAATGCTATGTGAAAGTGAAGACCTGAGCGCAAGTAGACTGTAAGTACAAAAATGATATATCGATCAATATTATAGACATTTACTTGGTTGATATACAAAATGATTCTTTTTGCCTATACCCATGTACCTGAGAAGTATCAATGTTATGGCTTTTTTGCGGTTTCCAAATTAGCTTATTTAAAAAAGTTTAAACGATCATATCTCAAGTTTAACTTTTCTTATTTCTAACAAACTTGAAATTGCTTACCGTGAGGAAGCTTTCTTCCAGTATTCTCTTGGACGTCGTCAGCCCCAATATCTCAAGATGCCAATATGGACACTCAGGTCTTCAAGTGTAGACATGAATTAAAGATGTGTTGTTTGAATTTTCAAGCCAATCCTCTGCAAATTATTTTAGGGACTGTGCATGATGAGTGATTCGTAATGTTCTGTTAAAATTGCTTGCTCCTCCCTTTCATTATGCCAAAAAATCCTTACTGCCCTTTTTAACATGCTGAAAAATCTTTGCCACGCCCCTGCCAAAAAAATCGTTGCCCTTTGTTTACACATGTTAGATTTTGGGAAACCCCAATTTAAAACCTGAAATTATCATGTGATGTGAGTGCATCAAAAAGAACATTTTGCATATTTGAGCATTTCATGATATGTTTTACACGGCTTTTTAGGGTTTAATATCGAAATGGTGCCAAATATCTTTGCCAAAAATCGCTCGCCTCACCCTTTTAGCCTGCCACTTTTCACCATTCTATGGGTATACATAATTATTGAACCACCCCTAAATGCAAGTGCACTGTGCACATTATTTTGGGCATAAAAGGTGAAAACCGCACGTCTGTGAAGAAATCGTACCATCCTGTAAATTAAAGGTGGGTAACCTGATTGACAATCTCATCCCCCACTTTACCTTATCAAAATGCTGATTTTGGATCAGATCTAGATGAAAGCTCATATTTTCTCGTAAACTTATTGAATTTGGCGTTCCAAATTGGTATATTTCCGAAGAAATCGTCAAAAAACTGCAGAATTAGTCTTAAATATGGTATACCACATTTGAGACTAATTAGGCAGGTTTTTGATGATATCTTCGGAAATACACTGATTTGGAACTTCTAACTTTAATATGTTTATGTGGAAAATAGGGCCTTTCACTTGAAATCAATATATTACATGATCATGATGATTATCATTTGAAATAAAAACACTGTAGACTACCAATATCACGCTGTATAAATGTCAGTAATTCCATTAGAATTAGTCACATTTACAAAAAACATTTACATGTTCCTTTTGCATGAGTGCTTGGAAGGATGACATTTTATGTTATATATAAGTTTTTGATTATAATTTTTATATATTTTTATAAATATATCAGGTCACCTTCCTTTAATTGTCAGGTCAATCAGGAGATATTGGTCAAATCAATACTTTGATGTAAACACATCATAGCAAACATGACAAAAATAGCCCTAAATTTAAGACCTAAATATTTCCATCAAAATGACGCGTTTGAATAACACCCCCCATTTTCCTCGCCAATTCATCTGTGAACATTTGATGAGTGCATAAAACCTGTATGGTATTTTGAGGGCAGTCAATGTGACACACGACCAGCACACGACTGGGCTATATAAATATTATCAATATTTCCCAATGGGACATTTACTCTAGGTCAAGACACTGGCTTGATTTTTATATTCCACAACTGACTAAACTGAACTCATTGACTGACTCATTGACTGGAAAGTAATTGTAGATTTGAAAATAGCTATGAAGTTAAGAAATTTAAATCACTAAACATTGACTATATAGACAACATGCTCCTACTTTTCAAATTGATAAATATGATATTTACAAAAGCTATATTACAAAAATACTAAACACCGAGCTGAAATTTAAAAGGACATTTCAATTAAAATTGATGCAATTTTGGATTCACTACAGCTATATTTGACACCAAGGAAATACCAATAAGACAGCGTTCAAACTTTGACTTACATTTGGCGGACAAAAAAATGAAAAAAATGGGGTGAAAACAATAATTCTTGATTGTTTGTATGTTTCCAAAGATAAAATAGCATCTAGTTTCAGATTTTGGCACTTAAACCTCCCTATTTTTGTAAATATTTTTGAGGGAAAAAAAAATCGATTTTTTGTCCGATTTTGGCCGAAAATTGCCGTTTTGGGTTGACAAAAATTTTGACTTGCTAATTTCCTGTGAGTGTATGAACATGAACACTATCAAATAGTGCTTAATTTTTTTATGCTAATTGGGTAACAACGGTACAATTTTAAAAGCATTGAATGGGATCCATATATTTCTATATTTTTGATGACAATTTTGGTGACAATTGATTTGGAAAAAAGTATGATATTCGCCTCATTTTCTATTTGAAAAGGCCATATCTCCACAATGGTATGAGCTATAGGGATGTTTTAAGTGTCATTTTGCTCAGTATATTTTTCAATAGCTAAATGGTGATATAACATTTAAGTAAGCTAGATTTACAGAAAAGAAAAGAACTTGCAGTATGCTACCCCAACCCTAAGAATTGTGAGGGCATAAAAAAATTAATGGATTTTTGCTACCAAAACTTGTAGTTCACTAGACCTTCCTAAAATCATTACAACCACTTGACCTTAGAGTAGTCTATACTGTGTATGTAGGCCTAGTGGTAATGGAGATGTAGCTTCGTAGCAATATACTAAAATTTCACATTACAATACATTAAAAACAATATTGAACACAATTCAATAAACAGACACATTATGGAGGAAAATGCTGGAAGGTGTATGGCAGCTCTTCCGTTGATATTATAAGTTACCAAACAATGAAATTTGAAACCTAAATAAAAATGCAAGACAACAACCAATTTGAGACAATGATGATGCTCAATGAGGACAAATTAACTGAGTTTTATATTCAATAACCCATAACCTAACATGAGACAATGGTGCTCAATCAGGACAAATCAATTCTATATTCAATACATATACAAGTGAATCATTCCCCTTGCTCGTGTCAGATTATGTCAAATAATGCGTCTGCTGGCCCCATGGATTCCACTGTTCTGTTTGTGCGTGCACAACCTATAGATAAGAAGTTTTATGGGGCAGAAAAGATCTATTTGCTATAGTAATTTTATATTAGCCTGACACCTCTTGCATATTGAGATAGGTAGGATATAATGTGATCAGATGGGCACAAGGATCCTCTCAGTAATAAGTGCTATCCCTTCATGCATTGCAGTGGATCTAAAAAAACTGAAAATAACCAATAAGAGCACTCAGATATTGGGGCATGTGGATAGCTTCTGAAAATTTATTTAAAGCATTGAGCTTCTGTATTAAGGTGGCTGTGTACTCTCAGACATGCATGGAGTAAAAGTGCTATAACTTTGTAATTATTCACGCAAGACATATAAAAGTATACATTTTTTTTTATAAAGGCAGGACATCAATGAATCTCAAAATAAATACAGATTTGGTGTAAAAAAAAGGTACATCATAACAAAAAAACACTCTTCCCAAACATTTTTGTTTTGTTTTTTCTTAATCTTGGGGCACAGTATTCCAAAAACTGTTTTTTTAGTTTTTTGATATTGGCCTTATTTTTTTTCTAAGTAAACACTATCCACTTGAAGTATGCATGTCTATTATAATGCTGCAATTTAATCTTTGTAAAGAAAATCTGATGTTGAAACAAAACGAGTTTATATGTTTCCTCATTCCTTTCTCAACAACACAATCATGTTTTCATCACTTCTTGTTTGTACTCTATGATATTGAAACTGAAGAGATTATTCATCATTCCTCCTAAATTGATCAAGTAAAAATCCCATTGAAATGTTTGTGAAACGGGCAAAGCAGTGCACATTGCGAATATAATTATAGAATCATGACCATGCCCATATGTAGCCCAGCTTGCTTGCGTAATGTTATGCCTTATTTGGCAGGTTAATTCGCTGTTCCCATCAACAATGTAATCCATTCTCCTCTGTCTTCAGCTGTTCACTTTAACCATAGACCCTGCTTTAACTCCACAAGCGACTGTCTGTCCTTCATCAGGCATTTCCATTTTTGCGTGTTCTTTGTTTCTTAATTCCTTCCCTCCTTCCGCTATTCCATCTATTCCAGTCCAATTCTTCTTTCTGATTGTATATAAATCTTATATGTCTTCTGTCTTTCCAAAGTACTGTTTTCTCCACACCCATATTTCGCAAGCTTCCAGTTTCATCACATGTATCCTCTTTCTGCAGTGTCCATGTCTCAGCTCCATGTCAGGCCACACTCCAAACTACTGACTTACTACAACTCGTATCTGTTTATGTCCTTGTAAGCTTTGGAAAGCAGAGTTTTCTTTTGTTTGTCATGCCAGTCTTTGCTCTAGTCTTCGAGCTCTAGTACGACTCTTCCCATGCTGAGTTAATTGCTTTTTCTGCTGTCCATTTATGGTGATGCTTAAAATTTTGCCCACATCATGTCTCCACTACTTTGAACTTCTTTACATGAATTTTCATGTCATATTCTTTCAATCTTCCATTCAAGCCTTCCATCAATCTTTGTAGACCTGTACCATACTTGCTTGGCCATCTGCAAATCGCTCATCATCCAATAACTCTCCTCCAAAACTACACACTCTTGTGTTCTCCCCATCCTATTTACTCTACATTATCATCTATCATCAATTAATAATATAATGCAGAAGAGATCAGGTACAGTCCTGGGTTATAGTAGACACCCTTGACACACTCCTCTCCCATCTACTTGGGTTTGAAACTCCTCTGCCACTTGTCCCATGTATTGTTAGGTTATTTAAAATATTCAGCCACTTCAGTTAAACATGGCCAACTCTAATCCCCTTCAGAATGTCAGACAATGGCTTACAGCTTCAGTTCACCCTGTCTAAGACTGCATGTCTAACTATTTGCTAACACAGGGTAGAAAAATAAAAACATGCTGAAGTATCAATCTCATTCATGCCCTTTCCCATGCAGGAATGATATTTAACAAAGGCACCATTAATTAAGATAAATCTTCAATTTAAAATTGGTCACGGACGGATAAAATAAGTGTCACAGACGGACATTTTAATTTCCGGGGTCTATTTTAAAGATGACTAATCTCTTGATGCTCAATCTTTGCAAAGAAACAAACATTAAGTGGTTGAACATATATAAAGCAAAAGATGCATTCAGTTCACTTTCATTGATACTTTATTCACTACTGAAAATGGTGCTTGGTGTCAGGAATATTGGTCCCCAGCAATTTTGAGACACTTTCAGGGGGTCTATTTTAAAGATGTACAATCTTTATGATGCTCAATCTTTGCAAAGCTACTAACACTAACTATAGTTAAACATATTATATAAAGCAACAGATGCATTTCGTTCACTTTCATTGTTGCTTGATTCACTACTGAAAATGATACGTTACTCTATTGAGGACTGTGAATTACCTTCAATATTGGTGCACAGTCATTTTGGGGCAATTTTAGGGGGTCTATTTTAAAGATGAACAATCATTTGATGCTCAAATTTAAACACACATGGTTAACACAAATATAGTAAAACCAAGTTAGAGTTCTTTTGATGTTTTATTTGTAAGCTGTCGAAATATAGGCCATTGTACTAAAATTTGTGATGAAATGTCCGTCCGTGCCAAAAATTCTGTCCGTCCGTGACAAAAATGGACATTTGTTGTCATAACTAAGAAAAAGTTTGGAGTTGCAAGATAATTTTTCTATGGCAATGTGCAGTTACTAGAGCTGCTTCAACTAAGGGGTAAAAAAATAACAATTTTAAAAGTTGCTACTCTGGTTAGCATTTGTGTCCGTCCGTGACACCCAAAAGTGTCCGTCCGTGACAAAATTTGTCACATTCTCCTGCAAAAGATGAAGCGTGTTTCCAATATCTGTGTATCAGGTAATCAAACCATGTATCTTGGCTATTATTTGTCCTGGAGAGTATTGGTAAGTATTGATAGTTTAGATAGAAATGACAAAAGAGTACTCAAAAGTAGGGGAACCTATTTCTATCTCGTCCGTCCGTGACGCAAACATATCTTTCGTTCTATTATTTGTCACCCTTCTAACAAATCATACCTGCCAATTTTTAAAATTTTCAATAGGGCTAATGATACTCTTCATCATAAAACATAAAACAATGAAGTAAATGTCAGCAGTTGTTTTTACCAGGCTGCTTTTCTATCAATTTTGAAAATGTCCGTGCTCATGGGTATTATAAATGCATTGATCATGACAGGTTTTTGGAAAATATCAATATCGGACAAAACACTCAAAAAGTGTTTTTTATGTTTGAGTGGTTGGGTGTACCTTAATTTTTGTTGGTGTCCCAGTATTGTTAGCGTATGTGTGCAATGAATGTGTGCGTATGTTAATGTTGGGTGTGAGGGGGCGGGCGGGTGTAGCGCACATGTGTACTGTTTGTATATTTTGTGGTGTGTGAGGTTGGGGTATGTGAGTTTGTTGATGGAGTGTCGTAAGTTGATGGGTTGTGCAGGGTAGGGGTACGATATCCCATTGAATTAGACCTATCAATTGCATTATTTCAGTGTAACCGTAACCTCCTTGGGGGAATAATACAGAACATGAAATGCTTTATGCATGGCTGGGTGTGTCATTTTGGGTGCCCGGATGTTTTGTGTACAGGGTTGTGCGCGTGCACCCCTATATGACATGTCAGCTTGAATTTTTAATCACAATAAACATACAGAGATAATTGATAAAAAAAAGTGTGCCATTTTTCAGAAATAAAAGATACTTTAAATGATGTTTGTGTGTGTGGAGTGGGTGTGGGGTTGTCAACTTGTCTGTTGGGGTGACGGGTGGGATGTATGTATGTGTGTATGTGGGGGGGGGTGAGGTACGTGCGACCGGTGTTGGGGTGACAAGTGGGGGAGGTGAGTGTTTTGGGCCCATGTCCCTGGGTATGTTAAGGGTGCATGATGTCCCTGTGATGGTTCGTTTAAATTGCCCAAGGGACCGTTCATTATTTCTACCGGAGGGGGGCCGGGAGCAGACAGAAAGTCACTGCCGAAAACTATATGACCCCCCTTCTCCGATAATAAAAACCATATGACCCCCTCCGAGCTACATGAAAATCATATGACCCCCCCAACAAAAAAAAAGAAAGGGTATTGCTGTGGAGTAGTGGGGTCTTTGTAATTTTGGTTTACAGGGATGTGCCACGCAGACCTTTGAATGCTGACTTTCTCTGTACCATTTTTCACCATGTAGCAGTGATGTCAGTGTGCATTCATTAGGCACAGTAGCTAGTGGACGCTTAAAAGTGCTGCCGTATGCACACAAAGTCATGTAATGATGCGCAATAGATGCGCGCATGTCGGATCAGCTGCCTCAACACATTACGTCACTGCCACATACCAGGCTGAAAAATTATGCCTTTACTTCTTGCTGTTTTTGCCACCCGGCTATCAATTTTTCACAAAAAGCACCTAAATTTACCCTAATTGCAGTAATTGGGCACTTTTCCCCAAATATTGGTCTCTACTGAATAGCCACCCATCAATATACCATTATCACTGAAAAGGACCCCAAAATCATGGCACATCCTCATATACCTTCAGTTAAAACTCTTCTTTGGAGTATTCAGGAGGAAGCACAACCAAGTACCAAGTACCTTCAACCAGGTAGACAGGGGCGTAGCCAGCTTTTTGGTCAGGGGAGGGCAAAATAAAAAATTTCGGGGGGCACATACATCATACAATACTTACAGACTGCTTTATTTGGACGATGTGTGCGTGTAGCGCGCAGAAAATTTGGTATTTTACACTATTTTTGGCCATTATCAGGATAGAAATGGCTTTATCTTTACACTCAAGAATTTTGTATTTTACACTATTTTGGCCCATGATTGGGCTGAATTTTGTCAGAGGGGTACTTTTTTCAGAGGGGTACTCATTTTTTGTCATGATGGGGGTATTCTGCACCCCCCTTCCCCCCTGCTGGCTACGCTACTGCAGGTAGCACCCCACAGGGTATTTTAACTTTTATTATTTTTATTTTATTATTTGTTTCACATGCATGTACACAGTTTTTGGTTCAAACTGCCACCCTGGGCTCCAGCTAGTACATGTACTTCAATACTACAGGTCCTGAACAAACCACAGTGATATTATTCCATTAAACTGAGTGATTAAAGTTACAATTTTTTTGCACAAGAACAATCTTTCAAGTGGCAGGTGAAAACTTGGGGTCAATATCATTATAATTCATTAGTTTTATGTAATTAGGCTAAAATGGCTGTAAATTGATTGACAATTTAGAGTTGGATGAAATGCTACTTTTAATGAATTAATTTTATTTTTTAATTTAAATCACTGACTTCAAAATTTCTTTTGTTAAGAGGTTGTAATTTAAATCAAATCATACAGAATTTATAAAAAAAAAATCAAATATTAAGTTTAATTTCTTCATTTATCAAACTATCAAGCTGATTTATTGATTTTCAGTCTCTTTAATTGTAAATATGCATCAACTTCTCAATGTACCCTATACATGTTGATACTGGGTGCAGTACATTGCCCCCTTTGGTGCATAATGAATGAGTTGCGAAAACCATGATGCAGTCATGGTCCATGGCAAAGGCGATTCGACCTTTGTGGCATTAAACCCAGTTAACAGGAAATTAATCCAGTAAATCGATTCAGTAAAGCAAATAAGCTCATGCATTCGATCACTAACGGCAGGTAACGGCAACAAGCTTCGGTCGATTACCCCAGCTGCAGCGTGTGTAAACTCTAATTTGCATAGAGGCTGTACGTGAAATTATTGATTGGCTCCAAACAAAGGATTTGAACCGGTGCACGTAATCATGGCGCAGTGCAGTCCATTCAATCAAATGTTGTCATCAACCTATTTGATCGCAGTGCATTGTTATGTGTGTGAGACGAACTGTCGCGGTTGATTGCAATCAAACAAACGATGTCTTATGTATTACTTTGTTCCGTGATGAAAATCGTGATGTTTTATTCAATCACTCTTGAAAAAAGTATTTCTTTTGTAGGCCTATTACTTTGTTTTGTGATGAAAATCGTGATGTTTTATTTCATCACGCTTTAAAACAAACGATTTCTCATGTATTACTTTGTTTCGTGATGACAATTTTGATGTTTTATTTCATCACTCACGAAAAATTGATTTCTTATGTATTACTTTGTTTCGGGATGAAAATCGTGATGTTTTATTTCATCATCACGCTCTAAAACAAACGATTTCGTATGCATTATATTTGTTTTGTGATGAAAATCGTGATGTTTTATTTCATCACGCTCTAAACAATAATTATAGTTACATGCATTTCAAGAAAAAAATCTTATTAAAACGGTAGGCCCTATGTTGTTTAGAAAAAATGTATATAGAAAGTGATGATGATGATGATGTCGATGATGATGATGATGATGATGATGGTGATGATGATGATGATGATGATGATGATGATGATGTCTCCAAAAGTGTCCCGGTTTGTTTTTCTTGCCCTAAATCGTGCGTATCTATTAATAAGGCACTTCAATAATCAATAATCAGTCCCGTGACGGCCTCCACTAACTAGCTACTAACTTGGGTTTATGGGCGCTGATATTTCATGTTCACTGTCACCTATTTATCAGAAAAGTGCGACCATTTGTCAATCACCTACAGTACCCAATTTCGGCATACTATATAAGAAACTCATCATGATGATTGCCAGAGAATAGTTAAAATGTAGCTTGTACCGTTTTTTGTGGCATCCTTCAGAAGTGAGCGGTCCGATACCAATATTTTCGGTCAAATCTCCATTCAATTAACACGGGGAGTTGGCTAGCTATGCCTTGCCCTCACTCATATTTTACAAAAGTGCGACTATTTCTGAACATCTAACCTAGCTGTAATTTTAGGTCATGTTAGAGAAATATATTTGCTAGAAGTTTGGAGAATAGCTAACATATTGGCTGGTTATTTTTCACACAGTGATGTTAACTAGGCAAGTGCCCATTCTTCCAACGTAGATCATTTGTAGGGGTCACGCGTCAATGGTGAGAGCACTGTGTATTGTGTATAGGAAAACGGACAGTAACTGCAGTATGCATGCACACACCCCTGTACACCCCATCCTAAGGCTAGGGTGTCTGCGGTTTGTATGTGTTCACTACTCACTGGCAGTCACTGCACATTCAATGTCCCGAACATTTGTCTAATTTTAAAAAGATGTTTTAGAATTAATATTATTATTATGATGATTATGATGATGATGATGATGATGACGTTATTTTTCTATAATGTATTTGAATACATTGCTCTTCAGTTAACTAGTGACACTTCTCTAGTCCCTGGCCCTGGGCACAACTGTGAGTTACATGTAGTGTGTCACACACACACCCCACCCACAAATACCCCCACATGACTGCTGACATGTGATACATGTAGTTTTTACCTTCAGAGTTACCTGTTCAAGTTACTGTCATGTCATGGTGGTTTGGGCGAGTCTTTGTAGTGTAACTAGGGTATGGAAATGACACCTACTGTGGGGTTTGATAGTGGATGTGTATAGGGGGAGCGGTGTGGGGTGGTGTAGCTGTCTCTTTTCATTGTAAAAGAACATAGTCTGACCACAGCAATTCTGTGCAGCAGCGTGATTATTCTTAATTCTCTATGACGAAAATGGCAGTATGTATATTTATAAAATATGGTTCAAAATTCTCTTTAATCAGCCAATTTGTATTGTAGATTTGAAACTTGATTGACCCCTAACACCCTCCCCTGGCATGGACCCCGGGCATGGACTCGGGTCTTATTTATGTTGGACTCGGACTCTCTTATCATTTGCCATTTGCCATGTAATTATATAACTTAACTGCATGTAGGCCTAGTATTGAAATGTAATACAGCTTGGTCAAATTTTGCTATTGAATTGCCAAAAATTGACATTTTATAATTAGCTTACAATATAATATGCCAAGTGGGTGTAAGTTACACTGTAACTGTGAACTTAACACAGAAATACATCCAAATCATGTAGTTTTGGTGCAAATTTATGTGAATTCACACTGTGGCAGGTAAAAAACAAGCAGATTCCTCCGAGGCCAGACATAAGTCCGCTGCGCACTAGGACCAAAGTGTCGGCCGACACGCAAAGCGCAAATCTAATGGTCAGGGGTCCAGGGGCAATGTTCCAGATGGGGTCCAGGGGCGAAGCCCCGAAGCTCAGGATATTTGAGGTGCAAAACCATCTGACCCCCCCTTTCAATAACTAAAAACCATCCGACCCCCCCCCTTTTGCCTGACCAAAACCATCTGACCCCCCCCCATGTATTCTCCCACCCCCCGGTGGAAAAATGAACGGTCCCTAAACTCATTGGGATTCAAAATTTTGAATTATATGGACTTATTTGGAATATTTGGGAATTAACATGGACTTTTAGGGACTTACGGGATATATTAGGAGTTCAATTGTTTGAATAATACGGACTTACAGGGATTTACCGGACTTATTTGGAGTTACTCAGAATTAGAGGGATACTTGGGAATTAAATGGACTTATATCGACTTACTGGACTTATTAGGAGTTATTTGGAATTAGTTCGGAATAATATGGACTTATAAGGACTTACCGGACTTATTTGGAGTTACTCGGAATTACAGGAATATTTGGGAATAATATGGACTTATAGGGACTTACCGGACTTATTCGGAATTAGTTGGGAATAATATGGACTTACAGGGAACATTTAGGAATTACTGGAATAATGGGAATTACACCCTGTCATGGGGCCTATAACAGTTCCAAACACTCGGAAGCTCCGCTCTGTAGCATTTGTTAACTGTGATGGAAAACTGAATGTCAGAGAGCTTTCATGTTATTGTATGGCATGTTTATAAACTGATTTTCATGCTTGTAAGGTTTGCAGTTTTAATCAGACACCAGCAAAGATCAAAAGTCTTCTACATGTACATCTAAAGCACCAACAAAAAAGTGTCATTGAAACTGAAGAAATGTCAAACATTATTGCCAAGGATCAGTAATTGCCATTAAACCATCAAGTGATTCATATGATTACCACTTGTTTAAAAGTTGCATCAGAAGGCATTATTACAGTCAATGAAGTAGCTTTTGTTCATTCTGACTATAATCATACATTAAAATGTCGATTGCAGATCAAGCCAGGAAGCAGCAACTCCACGGCTTTGGAATTTCACTCATAATTATCAAGTGACTACAAGAGAAGGGTGTTTGAAAGTAGATGAAAGACCAGCCATTGTACCAAAGCAAAATAGTGTACAATATTATGTTGGTATTGACCTTTCACAGAGCAAGAAAAAAGCAAATTATTAGTGTGTTCTTCAAAATGCAGACCATGAAGACATTTTGTGTTCATTATCGTGACTGCGCTTTGATTCAGGATATAGTAGGATAAACAAGATGGGTAAAAACTGAGGATTAAAGCATGTTAGACAGGCTCATAGTTATATAACTTGTATTTTTGGTGTTTAGAGAGCATGTGTGTATAACCAGAAAGCACTCTGGACATGATTTTCATACTATAACAATGTGACGATTTTTACAGCGAATTTTATGAAGGTAATTTTCATCCTCATGTATCACGATTACCTTTATAGGGATACCTGTAAAACTATACATATTTAGAATGCTCTTGCCTTGAATAATCCAATTCTGGCATAGATTTTACTCAAGGATGTATCTCATCAGTGGACCAAATTTTTTGAGTCATACACTTTTTTATGGAAAAATCACCGATATTTGTACTTGTTACTTCTTAACCCTTACCCCTATCAAGAAAATAATGTCATTTTTGAATTCCTTGGAGCAAAAGCTTCAAAAATATGTATACTTTTAATAGGGTGAGATGTTTAGTTCTTGCGAAGCAAACGTTTGAATCAAAAAAGGCGTAAATTTCTTGAATTTTGTCGGTGTCACGCAAAAGGTTCCCAACTTAAGACACGCGGCCGTAAACGTAAATACAGTCAGATTGTCATCACTTTTTTCTACATCTTACCGCATTCCTTCCCACACAAATGTTGATTTAAGAGGGTCACACGAGTGTTGGAAAGCCACCTGCACTATGGATGTAAAATTTTACGGAGTCTAAATGAGTTAAAAAACGATGAAAATCTCACCATCTCTCAACAAACACCTTCGTAAATTGTTTATTTATGTCAGCATGTTGACTTCCCATCATGCATCATATTGACCTTGGTCTATTCATAACTTCGTGGCGCTTCGTGGCTATTTGTCACGAACTACAATATCATTACACGCAGTAGCGCTATGTCTCATTTATATTCAGTTGCAATATTTTAAACACGACAGGTTGTTTCTATATGAAATAATATAATTTTGTCTACAATACATGTTTATTTTTATTCCTTTTAGTGACTGCACTTATATGATAATGTAGATCTAGTTCTCTTAGTCGTATTGATATTATGGGTTCTTACGCTCATTTGTGGGTTAGCCTCTTTCGCGTCGTTTAATTCGTTTATATTGGCTACCCGGACTTGGCTAGCGGGATTTCTGAACTGTTAATAACGACTGCGACTCAGGAATAAAAGTTCACAGGTCATTGTAGTTCCGGCGTAAAAATCATGTGCGAATCATGTAAACATGGCTTCTTGAGCTAGTTAATCTGTGTTTGTCGGGAATTCTTTTCATTTTTTCTCCCGTTTACTTAACGCATGCTTACTACCAAATGATTAAGACTGCTCCCTAATATGTTGTGACAACATTAAAGCAAAACGAATGAGTGTAAGTATTGTCTGAGGTTAGATATTAGTGAGGTAAGCATATCAAAACAACCAATTCAAAACTCGTATTCATGTATTTTTAATGTACATGCGTGTGTGAGTAAGGATTGTGAAAAGCCGTAACTCACACATACGATGGGTGTAGGCTTGGGGCTAGTGACAGCGGTGCATTGTGTAATGGGAAAGAAAGGTACCTATCGATCATACTTTTTATACTTAGTCTGAGTCTGAACTTTTGTTCATGACTTTCATCTTATTGTTCACATGTCTTGTCTTAAGGTTATTAATTATTTTAAACTGTTGTGATTTGGTAGTTCACAGTTCCTACGAATGGTAGTGAGCTTTGGCAAAAACTGCATTGCTCAATTCATAGCGAGTGTGTAGAAGAATTAAAATATCACAGATATACTTTTATACGTGCTGCGGTTCTTGAATTACGTTGTAAAGAGGGCTGAAACAACAGCACTTTTGTCAAACGTACATAACTCATTAACAACAATAAATTAAGGTGTTATTTTTCAATAATATATTGATCTAGATAATGGTTTTTAGGTTGCTTCGACCAACATGCAACAATACCTCGTCTACCCTTAAAAACAAATCCTGTCAAAGTTAACTGAATACATACAGTACTACTGCTCATTTTATTCTGCAGTATCCATTGATCTACATGTTGTGTACTCCAAAATCAGGTGAGTGTAATGAATTGAGACCGCACCACAGAAAAACTAGCTAAGCATGTCATTTCTGTTGTATTAACCCAACATTCCGAGTCGGTGAATATCATAGGTCACATAACATGCATTCAGCTAGAAATTCTATACGGTGTCAACATGTGAAGTAGCGGTGAGTTCGTATACATTAGGGGCTGTGCAATAATTATCTGTCCCTGTGTGCTCAAATTAAAAAAGGTGTCCCCGTATATGCTTGTAAAAAATTCTCCCCTACCCCTTGGAGATTCCAAATTTTTGCGATCACAATTTGCAAACCTGAGTTAAAGTTAAAGTTTGTGTGTGTGCATACAACTTATTGGATCACCCCTGTGTGGATTTGCCGTGTGTAGATATGCGTAAACATAGATTGTTCCGTGCATTTAATCTAAGGTTTAATCTGGCCCATAATCAAAGAACAGAATTTCAAAAATGGTCTAGATTATGCTAGACACGCGAGTGTAGCGAGAAGGAACACTTGCATAGTTTTCCTATATTTATTTAAAAGCTGACCCATGCCTTTGTGCAAAATCGAGCCCACCTTTCCGAAACTTGACCCCCCGCCATCGGCCCAGGCCTCATAATCAATGTACAGCCCCTTATATGGAAACATCAAGGTCAATATTTTAAGCATTTTCGTATTCAATTGTCAAGTGCAACTCGTGAAAAGTTATCCAGATGTGAAGTGACAATCAGCAATAGCTACGGTAACAGATCGTTATATTACCGAACATATTGCAAGGTAAATGATAGTTTTCTTTCATAAGTTTTAGTTTAAAGTTTCAAAAACTACTTTGGTTCATGTAGAGGTTATCCGTGTTCTATAAGCTGCATATCCTACCAGCGACTCCTATACCTTGTTTAGGACTTTCAAAAGAAGTACCTGCATGTGCAACCATGACTATTTCAAAATCGCCCGCCAAAGTTATGCAGGTAACTCCGAGGTCGTGCATTGAATTAGTTTGAATGAGGAATACTACGGGAACCAGCACCTTTTGTTAGAAGTCACGCTTGAGTAAAGTGGATAACCTCTATTCCAGTAATTAGATTTTTAAGGGCTGGGGTATGAACGTTTGGACAGTATTTATTGTGGGACATTAGAGCACATCAGACATATCGAATTGCATTCTGAATACGAAGAATGTCATTCTGATATCAAATAATTTTGATTTTTGAAATTCGCAATTTAATACACATTTTATGGCAAATCATTAAAATTGATATTTTTAATATTTAACAGTACTTGAAGCAAACTTTATAAATCTGATGATTTATACTTAAAGCGTATGTAGGTGGGATGAAAAGCCGATGATCAATTGAAAATTTTGACCTTTCGTATTGAAGATATGGATTTTTTTCCCAAAACACCCAAAAAAATAGGTCTTTTGGGGAAAAAATCCATATCTTCAACATAAAAGGTCAAAATTTTCAATTGACCGTCGGCTTTTCCTCCCTGCTACATACACTTTAAGAATATGTCATTAGATTTATATAATTTACTTCGAGTACTGTTATATATCAAAATTTGAAAATATCAAATTTTTATAATTTGTCATAAAATTTGTATTATATTGTGATTTTCAAAAATGAAAATTATTTGATATCAGAAAGACATGCTTCGTATTCAGAATGCAATTCGATAGGTCTGAGGTGCTCTCATGTCCAACAAAAAGTACTGTCGAAACGCAATAAACGCTCATTATAGGTCCCTTAAGCCTCAGCCAATCTTTTTATAGGATAAGCATCGGAAGTAAAATTGCGTGTTATAAAGCATCACTTATTGCACTATAGGTGTGCAAAATCTTTTCAAACATAAATATCATACTTCAAAACACGGTTGTTTAATGGCATGTTGAAATGTATTCATTTGTAAACAAAGTTGAACACTGGTGGAGCTATGTCTCTCCTCAATTTGCACACAGGCGGTGGTGGATGCGATATCGTCATTTTTGACGTCGCCATTGGATTAACACATAATCATGAAATCTTCACAAACAATTCTAAATTTGTTATGTGATGTCAAAGCAAATTAACCATACTCTAAAACCGTTGGGGTACTACAATGTACCACATTGTAAGTATGTTGTTTTTCAATTTATAACTACTAACCGTGTATTTTGAATGGGGCTATCAGCCTTGTATTTTCACCAGCCTCGAACGTCACGTGCCGCGTGTCCTATGCCGCCTGTTTGCACACAAATATATAGCTTATAGAATAAAAGTTATCCCCCAAAGGCAGAAAAAGATGAAAAATTTGATGAAGAAAAGAAAAAAAATAAGTTAAAAATATGTTTAAAAATGAAAACCTGAGCGCTAGAAGACCGTAAGTCCACTTGGCCCCTCAACATGTATACACTCAAGTTGCGTATAGTTTCGTATAGTTCGGTAAAGTTTATACATGTTCAGGGACCAAAACAAATCTTTCACAACCTTTCATGATTTTTTTCACCCTGGAACACGTATTAAGCATTATAAAACCCTAAGAAACTATACGTAACTTCAGTGTATGCATGTTGAGGGGCCAAGTGGACTTACGGTCTTCTTGCGCTCAGGTCTTCAAATGTAAATGTATATTAGAGTGATGTTGGTATTGTAAAGGCATTGGAAATTATGTAATGTTTTGTAAAAACCGATCAGATCAAACAACCGTGAAAAGTTGATGTTACTTTCAACAACTCTTCCTAAGCGTAAGCGTATATCAGCGTTACGCGTGAGCACATAAAATTCGTCATATCTGGAATCTGTGTGCGTATCACGCTTACAAATTGAATTCGGTATTTTGGAAGTATCGGATAAAGATTTGCCGTTTCCGGCTCGCGTCTGCGTGGTTTACTTCGCTCGGGCAGCTGCCCTGGCGATGTAAACCACGCAGAAGACGCGGACTCATCGTTGTTAATCGGTGATGAACAACGGTGAAACATAAAGAATAGATTCCGACCTTTGTAATACTTGTCAGCTTTCACAGGAAAAAAAACCTCGAAAAGGTAGTAAAAAACTTTGAAAATGTATAATATTTGAACTTTCAATATCGTTTTAACCAATAAAATTACTTCAGAAAAACTGTACTTTGTTCTACGTCAAAATATCCTCATAGCGCAGCAGGAGAAGTAGATTTGTTCACTTCGCAAAGTGAACGATTTTACAGTCTGATTGGCCAATGAATAATTGATGAACATACCTGTAGAAGTGCCCAAGTTCTACTTTTATTTTCTTCTGCATCCAATAGTACTCCTTGGTGCATTCAAATCATTATTTTTGTTTTACTCATCGATTTCCGCACTCGAGCACTTTTCGCCCTTTATGAAACTATTAATGTCATGGTTCACTCATTCAGAACGTTTTGCAAACACTTTTGATTGTCTTCAAGGTATAGTCAACAACGGGATTTTTACCACCTCTATGTTGGAAAATATGGCGAACCATCACAAGCGCAAAGCCAATGCAAAGACAAAACGTCGTTCTCAGTCTTCTGACTACCCGGCGCCAAATTCAACGAAGCAGGTTCCACTGGAAAGAGCTAACCCCTTCTTACTGTTACAACGAACTTACAAATCAACGATTTGTTATATTATTGCGTTGATCGCGTTGATAGACCTGTGGTTATGTCTACATGTTGTTCTCTTATGGAGAGACGTTGAAATGGGTTATCGCTCACAAGCGTTTGTCCAAGCACCATTAGTAAACTTCGCAGAGATCCCGGAACGATTGAAAGTTTTAATTGATAGTAGCACTGTTACGAAAGCCGGTGAAGTAAGTTGCTTATATCTGACGTGTCATGTCAAAAGGAAACACTTTTGGGCAGGATCGTAAATGGAGAAATGGTCAAACATCTGACCGAGGGTGATTTTTTTACAATTTGGGTTTGTTGCGAATTTGAGATGTTATTAATGTTAAAAATATTGTCTGATAGTTTCAGACCAGAATATAACTGGCATCCTGTATTTTTGAGACATTTTCAAGGTAATTCATACTCTCAACATTGTCAATAATATTTTTAAAAGGCTCATATCTCAATTTCCAATTTTATAATACCATAACTTACGAACTAAATATCTTCGCTTAGGAATGTCCGATTTCATTGGGAAAAACGGCGTTGTGGAGCAAAATATATCATTATTTAAAATATGTAAAAACCCTAAAATTGATAACCTGCCCAAATGTGTCTCTTTTTGACATGACACGTCACATATACTCTAATGTTATGAGCGTGGATGATGGAGGAATGGAGAGAGGTAAGGACCGTGAGAGAATGAGTGGGAGAGGTTGAAACGGATTCGACAGAGAAAAAAAAAACCATAAAATTAAATACAAAGACTGAGAGAGAGAGAAACATTGGATAAAGTTCAAAAATGAAAGCGTCTTTTTATCGTTTCTATTGGTAGCATTGTATACAGACGGTTTTATCACGAATGGGATGCCGTTATGCCAGGCCAGATGAAGACTGGAATTTATTATGGACTCAGCTGTATCCATTCAGCCATAATACTATAACACGTCATCCTGAACTAGAACTACTCACAAATGTACAAAATATACCTCCTCGGAGTAAAGTAGGTGGATCTGCTTTTTTTACTTCTTCCCATGCACTGCAATGACTTCGTGTTTTTTTAACTAAATTAGTATTATTTTCTGCGTACGTTTTCCTGTCTATTGGGTATTGTTCTTACCTTTGACTTGGGACATAACCATCGTCATCATCTTTTTTGTTTTATATATATCTCAATCAAGATAACATTTAGGTGTTTTATTTTACTTCCACAGGTTAATCATTTTCCAGGAATGGGTTTTTGCTTAACAAGATGGTATTGACCACTACTCAACCCAGCAAATATATCCCTAAAACGTTTGTTATGCCGAGAGATAAAATGCACTTTTTGAATCAGGTATGAACATATTAGTGCGTATGTAAGTTACTTTTTTGACCAGTCAAAACCTTTTACTATTAACAATTTCAGGGCAGATATTATTAATGTCACAGTCAGGCCAATATCATGTGATGAATTGGGCCGTTTATAGAGGCAAAGCTGGCCATCCCACAATTTGGATCATTAAAACAATCATCATAGCGCTACAGAAGAAGCAGATTGTTTTTTGTTTTTGTTGTTGTTGTTGTTGTTTTTTGTGTTTTTTTGGCATTATTGCTGTCTACATGTGCATGAGAAATTTGGAGAAATTTGACATGAAATATTGTAGCCTAAATCATACAAAGTTGCCGAAACACGGGATAGCACACTTAACCCAGTACATTATCTCAAATGAAATATGTTTGCCAATTGATTGTAGATTGGAGCACTAGAATCTGATTGAGGGGTATCGGTCAGGCGATCGTTTTTTGTTTGTTTTTTTTTGTAATTTTTGTTTGGAATTTTTAAGCTTTTAACCCTTATGAGCAGCGCGCACGCACCCCTACGTGTATGAGGTTCTCCAATGTTCGACTCATGTTGATGAACACGCTCTATAAAACAACTATAAAATTAACTCTTTATATTATTTTCAGATAAAGTCAGCGAGATACAAGCACCAATTGTGGATTGAAAAAGGCCAAAGCCACAGAGGAAATCAATTGAAGGAAATAAAAGGTTAATTATCACTATTTCTAACTTAAACATCTTATGAGAATCAAGTTCCAATTTGCTAGAAAAAGTTTGTGTGGAAAAGTGGAGGATAAAAGGAAGGAAAAATGACCTCTAAAGTCATTACACATAATCAAATGATAACAGCACTTATCCAACACCTATCCCCTCCACACACACACACACCGACACACCTTTTAAAAAGTAGTTTCGTTCTCTTAATTTTTTCATGATTTTAGGGTTTTTTTTGTCAGTTTCAACCCCCACAACTCAAATATATTGAGCATGTTTATCATTAAATATTATAGTTGAAAACAATAAATTATATTTATTCTTCAATTGTCTTCATTTTTACAGATTTGAACCTTGACCAGAACATCCTCGTCCAAGAATTTATTTCCGATCAATTCCTCATCCATGGTCACTCATTTCAGATAGGCGTCTTCGTGTTATTTACTTCTATAGAACCATTGCGATTTTATATTATTCAACATGAATTTAGCCACAGAATTGCTCCCGCGAAATTCTCTCTTGATGATTTTAATCATACCAGAAAGTATGTAACAGACGGTCATAAACAAAGCAAGCAACCGCATACCGTAAGTTTGTGATAAGTTAGGCTACTCTTACAATTATTCACCGTTGTTTGATGGCATGTAAAACTGAGTCGTTTTTAAGAAAAGTTAAACAATGATGGCGCATTTATCTATTTAGCTATAAATAGCTATTTACCTTGTTTGCATCTTTACAAGGTGTAGACACTTGTATAATGGTATTATAACATCAGCAAACAGACTAACAAACTATAAAGGAATTTTCAACAACCTTTTTATCATGAAATGTAAGGTATAACTCATATTTTTGGCTAATTTAAATTCAAAATATATGTAAATAGCGCCCTCAATTTGTACATTAATGTAAATTATCACAAAAAAGCAGAGAAAGATGAATAATTCGATAAAGAAACGACAACCTACTAGTATATTAACAATTGCTACAAAATATATATGTATACTAGTATACATTTTAATAGTGTGAAAGTTGTAGGTATTGTTCAGGTCTAAAATTGAACAATATAATAATGTTTTGTTCGAAAAATTAATAAATGAGCAGATCAAACAACCGTGTATTAATGATGATAATGGTGATGACCAAAATGATCATGATGACATGGACTATGATGATGAAGATGGTTATTATGGTGACACGAATGATAAAGTTGACGGTGCTGATAACGGCAATGACAATGATAACAATGATAACCATAATAATGTTATGATGATATTAACCATCTCATATCCCTGGTCCTAATGAGCCATATATTGTAATACGGACCACGAAGAGAGTTGTTAAAACCAGCTAATATATATATCCTATATCCAGTGATACCAAACTGAGTACAAACGTTCTTCGCATATCGCTATGGCGTCATATTGTGAGGATACTCTAGCAAAATTGGAAAATTCTGGCTATGTACAAACGTATACGTAGAATTGTGATTCGGTTAAGGGGGTACTACACCCCTCGATAAATCTTTGTCTATTTTTGCATTTTTCTCAAAAACTAATAACACAGTGGTAACAAAACTTATGTATATTATAGGGGCAAGGAATCCAATTATTACACTGGAATTTCAGTGACCCAAGACAAGCGGTTCGTTATTTATGATAAGAAATAAGGTACCGCTAGGATGTACCTCATTTCCGACCATATATACTGAACCGCTTGTCTTGAGTCACTGAAATTTCGGTGTAGTAATTTGGTTCCTTGCCCCAATAATATACACAACTTTTGTTACCAGTGTGTTATTATTTTTGAGAAAAATGCAAAAATAGTCACAAATTTACCACAGGGTGTAGTAATTCTTAAAAATTCTATGAGCATGGAATTTTTACCTGATTTTCTCTTAAACATGACTGCAAAATACTAGTTCAACCTAACTACTATTAGTCGATATAGCTTGCAATAATTCTACAAGAGCAAAAAATAAAAAAAATAAATAAAAAAAAATTCAAAAAATCAGAAATCGGATTTTACTGTAGAAACCTAGAGGTTCTACCCACAATGTGCGTGCTGTATGTACGTACGCCTGTCTAATGCACGCAATGCATCTGAAGCGATGCAAGAAAAGCGTGAGAAACAAAGAGGCACATTTTGCGCATGTGTTTGCAGGGGGAACCTCGTTTCGGAGCAAGATGGCGGAACCATGCAAAGGGCGATCAGTGTCTACAGCAGGTTGATGTTTAAATTTCATTTTTAAAATTTACAACTCTCCTCCGTTTCATTTCAGTTTCCGGAAATGAAGCGCCATTATGAAGCAGGATACACCAAAGGGCAGATGATAACAAGTTACATATCGGACGCAGGTACGGTAAAGAAATTATAATTTGTCGGTTTTTATGTAACAGACAAGATTGTAAAGGTTACATTTATTTTTCATATAATTTATGCTGAGCATTAAGGTTTTGCAAACATTGTCTGGGATTGTCGGATTGACAGGTTTATTAAATTATATTGTTGCAACATCCAGAGTAAACTGTAATTTTGTTTTTTAATAAATCATTCTGCAGTCAAGGCTATATAAAATTAATAATGTTATTGAGAATAAAAAGATTACTGTTGGGACCCTTGTACTTTATACCCAGCAAACAAAAAACGTTTTCGACATCATTCGCAAACGGTTATAAAAGGTTGTCAGAAAACGTTTAAATGTCGGGTTATATAAAGGGTACATTAATGGTATAAAACGTTTTCATAACATTAAATAACATTTGTTGGTAATTTACTGCACAGCAAATACAAATGTTTTACAGAAAATGACATTTAAATGTCGGGTTATATAAAGGGTATAAAAACGTTTTAATAACATTCCAAAAACATTTTTGAAAACTTGGTACAAATCATTCTAAACAGAACGTTATTTTGGGGTTGAAAAAACATTTTGCAAAAAATGTGTGCTCAAAATATTTACAATAACGATTTTAAAATGTTTTCACGACCTTTATATAACCCGACATTTAAATGTTATTAGAACGTTTTGTAAAAAACATTTTAAGAACATTTCTGTGTTTGCTGGGTGCAAATATTTTAACATAATGTTATTTAAGTGTTGACAATATACTTGGCCAAAAATGTTTGTAAAAATAGTTTGCAGTGACATTTCGAAAACATTTTAAAAATATTGTTGTAGTGTGTTTTCATACAAAACGTTTTAAAACGATTTCATGACCTTTATATAACCCAACATTTTAATGTTATTAAAACGTTTTTACCTAAACCAAAACCCAAAATATAACTTATTTAAAACGTTTTAAAAACGTTTTTGTGCTTGCTGGGTATAGAGTGTACCAAAAGAAATATATCGTAAGAAACTTTCATGTTTAGCTATCTTATTGCCGGAATCAAATTCAACTTAAAAATAAAACAGCCAGCACACACCTTTTGAATTTTGTCAATTGACTGGCCCGTTCTTTTTTATAGCAATTTGGAAATCACACCTAATTGTAAATCTGTTCCACGGTGTCACACATCGTAAACACCGTGACAATACATGATACAGATCATTGATTTAATTTGAATCCGCGGAACGAATTGAAAATGAGGCATTTTCACAATTATTATTATTTCAAGAATAAAATATTTTGTCACAATTAAAGATAATATCAAAGAAATATCATGATAGCGGGAGCAGCGTGGCACACTGGTTAAGGTCTTTGCCTTTTGTGCAAGAGGTCCCGGGTTCAATTCCCCGCAGGACCAACAAAAATAAAAATTCCGCTCTCCCCGTGGCTCACCTGGTAATGGCGGGGCAGATGACCCATGACAAAAGACCTCGTTACAGTCGGTTCCGATCAGGGTGATAAGCCCGATTGTTGGATACACTTGACTGTCCTGCAAAAATTTCCAGACCAGCTATCTACGGCGACCCCCTTCGTTCACCAGGTCACTTGTGCCTGGCCGAAGTTTCGTCAGCGTTATCGCCTAGATTTCAACTGTTAATGCCTAGATATGCGCGACATAAAAAATAGCTGTTCGGTCATGCTAGATTCGGGCTTTGAAATACCCAAACTTTATGTGTCGGATAAGACACCCTGTATTATAAAAATGAATGATGTTGTTTGTACTTCATAAGTTTCCCACTTTCCCTGTCTCGGTCTCCCCGTTTCTCTATCTCCCTTCACTGATTTGTTCCTTAATAATCGATATCTCTGTTCCCGGGATCTATTCTATGCAGGTCATAATATATCGAAGATACACGCCCAGATTTACGACGCTATTCGATCCGTTTTGTACAGCGGAAGGGATATAATGCTACAAGAATATCGGAAAATGTACCATGGATTCAAGCCAACTGTTAGGTAAGGATCGTTGCACAATACGTAATGCGACTTTGTCACTACTTCTGTTTCTATTACTATTCCTATATTTGTGGGCTTTTTTCTCCACAAATCTATGTCTTTTGTTGGAGAAAACATGATCATAGGCGTATGGGAGTGGAGGTTAAATAGTGGCGAAGGCATGTTTTTGGAACACGGAGACACACACTTTTTAATGTATTGACACAACAGCATATTATCACGTAAGAGTAGTTTTTTAGCATATGACCCTTCCGCCTTAATTTTGGACTGAAACATTCGTACTTGGCTTATTTTGTTAAAATGTACTATAATTATTCCCCTGGACATGTTACATACCGATGTCAACTTACAACTTCAGAGAACAACATGAAAGAGGGGGACTCTCAGACTCGAAATACCGTTATAAAGTTACCCAAAAGTTGTAATGCGCATTTATCTTTGGCATGGGTTTAGGCCTCAATTAGTCTCATTAATGCGATCAAGCAAAATCAGTCGGAACTGGGAAATATTAAATTTTCAGTTTCTTATAGGATAGTAAAAAGCATTAACAAATCTGGATTTTGCAGAAAACCCCATTGAAATTAAACAACCAGTGCCAAAGATATGAGCAATTAAATAGTTTCCAAAACAACAGGAAACAAAAGGAAATATTTCCTTTGTATGGCTATATCTCAAACCAATTTCCGAGTTCCGACTGATCACATTTTAGTCCAATTTAGAACTTTTCTCGTAAAGTCAACGGGACCATACACCCCCCCCACACACACACACACCCACACACACCCACCTTGTTTATTGTCCTCGGTTGGCCCTAGAAGACAATGTGGCTAGAATCTGGAGCGAGTTGGAATTTTATTTGTATGAAAGAATGCTGGTCATTGTGCTTATTGAGTTATAATAAAGTGATACGTATGAATGTTTGTCTCATGAATGTACGTCCGTGTAGCATCGCAATCTCTCTAATATTGGCAGAACAGAGGCTAGCAACAATGTGCATTTTATTCTAATCCGTTAAAACGTTGCTTGAGAAACAACACGCATAAATGTGTGTAGTTTATTTTATTAATTTAATTTTTGTTTGACAAATTAAAATATTTATTTTACTCATACGACTTGAATTTTCACCATCCAGGCTGAAGGCTTGATCATAAAATATCTGTTCCACTACATTCTCGCGTAGTATTTGGATTCAATCTCACTCCTCGGGATCAAAGCCAGCCCTTCAACATATGATGGAGCGACGACGGCTCTTGTCGTATTCCACTGCTAAAACTTTGATCCCGATAAGAGAGATTGCATTAAAATTAAACATTGAAATGCAATAGTGAAGATCGCTTGTGATCAAGCCATCAGCCTGGATGGAAAAGGCCAATGTCATGTGAGTAAATAATTTGTGGATTTCAAGTTGTCAAACATAAATTAAATTGACTTTTTTTTACGATCCTACTGGTGCATCTGTTTACGAAACAGTTATTTTCTAAACCGGGTTCTAAACACTCTATCACAATGTTTTGTCTTGTCAGCTGTAATTTCTTCGAATTCACTAGATGGGATTTTATTCTTGGATCTAATATGCAAGTTTACCTACTCGAGGTATGTATAGTATTAGTATAATCCAAATGTCTCGAAATGTATTGACATTCATTGACAATTCATATGACTGGTTGAATTTTTTTGGTGTCGTCCTGTTGCACCGTGCTTGGTGCCCGGGCTTGGTGACAGTGTTCTGAAGCCTCCTTTGTTTGTGTTGGTCGGTTATTCCTTGCCGAAACTTTCCTGATGGTACCAGTTTGTAACTACTGAATAGGGAAAATGTTACAATTTATAGATTTTTACTGAATGGGGGTAGCATGTGTTCACTATATTGCGGATATAGTTTTGTTGCTTTTGTTTGAGTTTCCGCCAGATACACGGGTTTAATGGTGCAGTTTTATAAGAACGCCAAAACAAAAATTATCAAGTAAAATTTAGCTCATGTGTGTAAGAGTAAAACCTCTATCTTTTATAAAATCATCATTGACACGTTATAGGGCTAAAGTAATAGTTGTTAGTCTGCCAAATTCGAAAGAGTTACCACAGCCCACGGTGCCTGCGCAGGCAACATGCTGCCTGGCTCGGCAGTGTTTCCTGAGCAGGCAATCGGAATACGTTTAGTTTGGTAATATGTGACGTGTCATGTCAAAAGGAGACACTTTTGGGCAGGCTATCAATTTTGAGGTTTTTACATATCTTAAATATAGAGATATTTTGCTCTACAGCGCCGTTTTCCGTGAAGCAATCGGACATTCCTAAGCGAAGATATTTAGTTCGAAACTTATGGTATTATAAAATTGGAAATTGAGATATCGGCCTTTAAAAATATTATTGACAATGTTGAGAGTAGGAATTATCTTGAAAAATATCTCAAAAAATATAGAAGATGCCAGTTATATTCCGGTCTGAAACTATCAGACAATATTTTTAACATTAATAACATCACACATTCGCAACAAACCCAAATTCTGAAAAAATACCCCCTGGCAGATTTTTGGCTATTTCTCCATTTACGATCCTGCCCAAAAGTGCCTTTTGACATGACACGTCACATATATAGTACCATCGGCGCCCCGATAGGTACCGATGACTCTTTTTTTAATCGTAACTGGAACGTTTAAAAAAACCCGATAACATGACAATAAATGCTCATTGTTATACTTGAAACAAATTATTTATTACATTTTCAGTGTACGATATAAAGAGCCATCGATACATATCGGAGCACCGATAGATCTGTAGTCCCAAACTATACGTGTTTTCTAGCATGAGAACCTGAACAGATTCTCAATAGGAATGATTCACTATTATCTGATGTTTCGCTACATATTAGGTCAACGCATCTCCTGAACTGAATTTCCAGGGATTACGTCACCCAAGAACCGTTAGATCCGAGCACGTTTTATTTAATGTGCTGCATATTCTCGGAGCTGACATAGGTGGTCGTGGTGCTCACGGTAACCGGTGAGGACGTTTAATATGACTTAATGTCTCAATCTCATGATGATGGGGTTGGGGTGGTACAGTGATGTGTGGGTGTTGTGCGGTAGGGTTTGTTTGTTTGTGTGTTTAAACGGTCGCTACGTGTGGAGACACGCTTGGGCCCTGATGGGACCAGGCTCAAACAAAATGCTCAAACCGGGCTAAAAGCCTGTATAAGAATGTTAGCCTGTATGGAAAGAGAAGTGTGAAACAGATTTGAAGACAAAGAACAAGGAAAAGAAAGCCACTCCCAACAACCAAGTTAACTATTTTACTGTCAGCCTTTGAGTCAAGAAAAAGGACGGCCAATCTGATGTGCCTGATATTCCTCTACTGTGACACTACTGCCAAGAATAAGACAATCTGCCACTTTGACGTATTCCACTCACGATTGAAAATATGCCGTATATAGGCCTACATTGGTAACAAAACAACTAACTTGCAAGGTAACCGAGCAGTACGGGTTCCAACTCATAATCGGAAGGTTACGGGTTCGAGCCCCTGCGACGCCATCGTGTTGTGCCCTTGAGTAGGGTCACTTTATCTAGATTTACTGACATCTCCATCCAGGTGTGTAAATGGGTACTGGTATTCTTAAATGCTAGGAAGTAACATTTTCGCTGTGGAAGATGTGTGACAATCCCCCACACACTCTTGTTCCGGCAGTTAACAGTCGCCAAGTATAAGAAGAAAAAATTAAGATTTTTAAACAATTAATGTTCAAAGGCGTGATTTTGCGCTTAATCGGCAAAGTTTAACGTATGTTAAAAGACTGTTAAACTCGAGCGTATAAAGGTTACGTTAAAAGGCGTTAAACTGTGTAATGTTTAGTGGAATTGTACTTTACCTGTTTAACGATACATCTCGCGCCACGGAATTTTAACCAATTATTGTTTAAAATGACAAAAGCAAATGGCGGCCACGAGTGAATGCTGGTCGTGCTGCTTATGAAACTTCGTTTAAATAGGTAGGTTTGAGTCAATCAGGTTGCACCAAACTCGAGATTCGTTTGATAAGTTATGCATAGACATCGTTGAGACATAAATGATGGATATTGATGCGTTCATTTGCTAGATTTAACAACGTCATTGGGATTGACATTCTAGCGATACTGTACTGTACTGTTCTACGTGCACGGTACATTATGTATATCACCAATGTGTGTACCGCTATGTTCAGTTTTGGCCATATAACGCACAATAGCTTACAATGTAGACGAGATGCATTGAAGTATTGGTATGCTGGATACCGTATCGAGTGTGTGAATTTATTAGCGTTGATGTATTGTATTTTAGCATTGTATCGTAATGCATGCGAGAGAGAAAGGCTTACTAGATTTTAATTTTTTACTCGGATACATTGCCCGGATACATAGCGGGTTGAACTGATAAAAACAACAACTTTATGCATGAAATTGTATTTTTGAACGAATCTCACAGTTGACCAAGATCTGATGACTTCAAATCTATCATGAATTATGTTTCAGTATAAAATTTTTAAAAAAAAGAAAGAAAGAAAGTCCAAATCATAATTAAATCTAATACAACCATTGATTAAGCAGTTGTATTTCTTAAACAATCCTTAGATAAAATAGAACATATAAATCATTATCTGTTTAGAGTTATTAAGCAAATATTGATTAAAAGACCTTAAACAACCTAGTTGGTTAAGCACTTAAACTTTCAGCTGGTTAAAGTGCTATATACATTTATTGGTTAAAAGTTTTAACCAACTATCGATTTGAGCCTTAAACAACAAGAAAATTAAGGGCCCTTAACCAATGTTTCGACGAGAGGACCACGTAACTAACACGAGTTTAAGATTGATTAAGATTGTTTAAGACTTTTTTAATTGGCGAAATAAGAGTGCAGCAATATTTCACGGTGAAGTCTCAGAGGTTGATTCAATGTAATCCCAGCATGCAGTATGATATTATGTACAATGTGATAAAGGAGCCATTTCAACACCATTTCACATTCAAATTTATGTACAAAATAAGAACCAGTAGTTTTGATGGAATATTCATCGCGACTTTTATGTTTTGAATTGATAATTGGGTACGGGTAATGTTTGTACATTGCTACCAAGAAAGTTAAAAAGTCGTGTGTTTTTAAAACAATTTTAGATATTTTAAATGCTTGGGAAAAGAAGGTGGAACCAGCAAAGTTTTCTTGCACATGCATGCATGCAGACCCATAGCTTATTTTGTTGTATAACAACCTTGACCATGCACAGCAGGAGCCCAGCATGATATTTTCTGAAAATAACCATGTGTTTCTCAAACATGCTGTCAGTGGCTGCAATGTATTCTGGGCTTACATTTAAACAACCTCTGGTGAAGTCTGGCCTAATCGCTAACGAAATAGAGATGGGCACTCCGTCCTGTAAAAAGTACAGGTTCGACTCCTTAAGGTGGTACTACACCCCCTGATAAATTGTGTGACTACTTTTGCATTTTCTCAAAAAATAACTACACACTGGTAACAAAAGTTGTGTATATTATAGGGGAAAGGAATCCAATAACTTCACTGAAATGTCAGTGATTCAAGACAAGTGGTTCATTATAATAGAAATGAGAAATGAGGAACATTCCCCTGGGGAACATTCTAGCGGTACCGTACCTCTTTTCTTATTATAAATAATGTACCACTTGTCTTAAGTCACTGAAATTACAGTGTAGTAACTGGATCCATTGCCCCTATAATATACATATAGTTTTGTTACCACTGATTTTTTTTTTTTTTTTTTTTTGAGAAAAATGCAAAAATAGTCAAAAATTTATCAAGGGGTGTAGTATCACCTTAACCTACAAAGTCTGAAATGAGCCCATAACCTGCACAACCGATATCATTCTAACACATAATAGAATTGAATATGTTTCGTGGTCTTTAATTTTCAACAGATTACGCAGTAGTAACGTCCTCGTGTCCAAAGCCCTGTGTTATAAACCAATGTGCGAGTCATGCTCATTGGAGGTAAGATAAAAGTGTGCACATAAATTGATGTGTAAAGTGTTCAAATTTGTGAAATGTTTAAGAAGTGTAAAGTGTAAAGTGTTCATGTATTCTCATTTTACATGTAACAGCTATCAATTACAAAGCAGATTTGATAAAATGATCTAACTTGAAAATCGCTGTTAGTTCGAATTATAACATTAATTATTAAACATGCACATTTAATGAATATTTCCACCTAGTCACTAACAAGTAAAAAGTTAGTAGCTCTTGGAATAATTTCACAAGAGCAAAATGAAAATCATTGGGGCCTCACCAACGCCCCTCCCTTTGTGGTTATCTTTGATGGTCAGTTATACCCCCGGTTAAGGTGCTGGGGTAAAAATTGTATCACTAAAATGAGCGCAAAGGGTTAATTAATCAATGATAAATAAATAAATTGGTTGATTAGGGCCAACATTTAGTGTTTTACAATTGAAGTTGTACTAATATGAAAGTATAAAAACATTACAAATCAACCGTTCAATCGATTCGTTGAATTTCAAAGTCCATAATTAATTACTTTTGAGTACTATTTTATGGAATACTGTGAGTGCAGGCAGATAAACCTAGTTTGAAAGTAAATCTTATATTCAATCAATCTTTGAAGTTATCATCCAATTGATTGATTGACAATCGATCGATAGATTAATCAATTGACCAATTAGTCGATTTTATCAATCATTTTTTTAAACAATATCTATTTCAAATTGGTAAAGGTTTTATTTTCAAGGCGCCGAGAGATGCACCTTTTAGTACTTCAGATGCACCTTTTTTTACATAATTATGACGTATTATTCAAATTAATTTCATTCCAAAGTAATAACAAACTATGTTTAATTTAAAAACAAATGCAAGAATATAATGAATTGTTTATATAATACATTCGAATATTTCATTTATTAATATCAGGAATGTCTTCTGTGTGGCCACTGTCTTACTACTGATCACGTGACCAGGTTAAAGGACTCCTTGGGAGAGCATTTAAATAGACTGCAACTGAGACGACTTCATCCAAAGCCTATGGTAAACTTGATCAGCTGTTAATAGGGAGGGGTGTTATTTGGCAAATTTTTTACTTTTTAATGTGAGGACCCCCTCATATGGAGTTAACTGTACTGAACAATAATATTGAGGAGAAAAAAAAATAAAAACATACTATAACCCCCCCACCGTACATACCCTCTGAAAGTTTTAAGCCAATGTGGTCGAATTCGGCAACCTTGCACAATATTAATACACTACCAAATATGCATTAATATTATAATGGACAACAAAAACTAGGTAATTTCAAAATGCTTCTCCTCCTACATGTTACACCATACAATTACGTAACTTGCACATATGTAATGGCTATATCCAGTGCCCATAGGGTGCAAACAGAATTGGGGTCAAAGGTCATAAAGGGGGCATTTCCGGTTTATAACCAATGCCTTCAAAAGGCTTCTTCTGCCACATATTACATAGCACAATGATGTCACTTACACACGTGCATCGCCTTTACACAGTGCCCATAAGTTGCACACGGAATTGGGGTCAAAGGTCACTAAGGGGGTAAAATCTTACAATTGCATTATCTCGATATATGTAAGGGGTATGGGGCTCAAAGTCGGTGACAACAAATCTCATGACCAGGGGACCATTTTACAGGGGTCAGGTCAAAGGTCATGCAGAGGTAAAATTTTAGAAATGCATTTCCTGGACAACTGTAAGGGGGTACGGGGCTCAAACTTGGTGACAACAAACTTAATGATCAGAGGAACATATTGAAACACTTTGCAGGGGTCAGGTCAAAGGTTAACTGGGGTCAAATCTTATAATTTCATTTTCTGGATATCTGTAAGGGGTATGGGGCTCAAACTCAGTGACAACAAATCTCATGAACCGGGGAACAGTTTGCACGGGGTCAGGTCAAAGGTCATGCAGAGGTCAAATTTTCGAAATGCATTTTCTGGACATCTGTAAGGGGTACGGGGCTCAATCTCTGTGATAACAAACTTACTGACCAGGGGAACACTGTGCAGGGGTCAGGTCAAAGGTCATCTGGGTCAAATCGTAAAATTTAATTGTCTGGGCATCTGTAAGTCGTATGGGACTCAAACTCTGTGACAACAAATCTCATGATCAGTGGAACATTTTTGGTGCAGGAGTCAGGTACCTCCAAAACACTAACATGCCCCAGCTAGGTTTGTGGTCTATGACCACCATTTGCCACTAGTTTAATACTGGTCTAGACTTCTCCGTAGTCCACTTGCCCATTTTGCATACTCTGGCTATTACATTTAAGCATAAAACTCTGATTTGTTAAGTTGTGTGCAATTGATAGATTTTACCATTAACCAACTATTAGTACACAACTATCTATGGAATGCTGCGCTTTCGTGCTGGCGCGAAAGTGGGTACCACCATGCTTAGTGCTTGTGGTTAAATTTGATTGATAAACCATCATAAACAAGTATGATTGACAGTGTGTTTTAGAGAACGAAGTCTCGGGGTAAAATTCTGCTTAAAAGTCAAAGTACATAGGGTCATGCGCTATGAATTGGGGTATAGGAAAAGGTGACGGTGTTACATTTTGTTTCCCAAACATTTTGTCACAGATCTCAAGAACGGATAGGTGTACTGAACTGGTTTTGGTCTTATTTTCTTGCTAATTAATCTGGCTAAAATTGTGGAAGGTAAAACTTTCATACTATTTGTACTTTGTGAGATATTGCCAGTCAAAGGATGTTAAGTCAGGGGTGGTGGAGCCTACGGACGAGGAGCCTACGGATGAGGCATGTGTTAAAGTATAGGGAATATTGTTTTGTGGTGAATCTCAAATATATTTTTTACTGTAACTTTATAACCCAGCAAGGTATTGAGATGGATTATGTACGGTACCATTGTTTTGGTATATATGTCTAGTAGGTAATGTGACCAATTTTACTTTAAGCTATAGTTTAATTTGTAGTTTAATGTGCTGCATTCTGTGTCATGGGTTCTAGGCTTTTCCTATATACGTTACTGTACTAAGCATGCATTTATGCTCCAAAATGTTCTGAATGTCATATTTCTTGAATAAGTTACCCTACTTCTGTAAAAGTTATCATTTCTTAGAAGGATATTTGATGAGGAATTCAAATATCCCATTGGTTTTTGTGTAGGACATGAAGGAAAAAAGTTTTGATTGAAAATATAATAAAAATCATAAAAATTTTGTACGACTTTTGAACACCCTGTATCTCAGTTAGGCAACATAATTCATTATTACAAATTTGCTTCTTTTTAAGTCTACAATGTTATTAGCACATCTAAAAAGGTTTTAACAGACCAGGTGTTTATGTTAGTATAAGAGAGGAACAAAATTGTATACTTTTTGAACCAACATTTAACTTTTCCACCCTATGACATTTGTGGCACCCTGTATATTGACCAAATGTTTGCATGTGTGTATTCCTGGTGCTCTAAACTTTACAGTGATATATAATTTTATAGGGTTTTGATGAACAGAATATGAATTAGATCAGTTTAAGTACAAAAACATGCAACTTGTTGAATTTTTAGTATGTAACGCATTTGGCCCCCAATTCATAGCGCACGACCATAGTCGGATTTTTTACACGGGCTGTCGCGAATAAACTGGTAGATTCCAAAATTAGAATTGTTCAGTATTAAAGTGAGCCATATGTTGCATAAGTATACTTACTCTTACTGTCACTAATTATATAATCTCTTTATGACCATTTTACTATTCATTATAATACACATCAGTATAATTTTGAATTCCAACAGGATGCGTTCATCATGATTAATAATAACATATTTTTATTTAAGTCAAAATTCGACTATGGTATAGTCTAATACGTTGGTCATAATGTTTGATTACAATCTGTTTTAACATAATCATAACACTTGCATATCGAGCTAATCTCGTAAGACGGGTACACATATCATGTAAGTCTACGATTTTTATCGCTTCCGTTGTATCAAATCGTATTTTGGCAGTGAGGTCACTTACAACATGTACCAAAAACAAGATATTATTAGTTATTAGTTAAATTAAATTCGGAGCACTTTGATGTTTTTGTTCAGTCTGTGGAAGAGTTTTTTTGAATATTTCAGGCCGATTGTAAAAATTGTCAATAGCAATCAACAAAATACTACTGTTCTGAATCAGAGCTGTGCCACGAGTGATTAAAAGGGATGTGGCATTATTTCAACTGGAATAGCCCGTTGGCTCATACCGAAAATCGTGTGTTTTATATCCTCTTTAGGCCAGTGCCAGCGCTTCGTTGTTTTTGATAACGTACTGATTATTTTACATTTCAGACACATGGAGGGGTGACGAGCAAAGAATACTGGAAAGAAGACATTCCAAAACATGAACGGCTAAACCAAGCCTGGTTTGAAGAAAAATGCAAACAAGATACATATATTGGTGTACATAATGAGACCCTGGCTAATATAAACTACTACTAATATGCGATTAGTTGTGATAACTATAACAATCACGAAAATAGAATCAAATGGATACGAACCTACCCAGTGCTTTTAAAGGAAACTTTTCTTTTAAAATTGCAAAGAGCTCATGGTTTATATTTAAATAAAGAGTGTGTGGGTGTATATGTGTTTAGTCTATACATGTTTCTGCAGATGAATTAAAATTTAAGTTACAGTACTATATAACCCAGATAGCCAGACCTGGTTTGGGCCAACATTGGCATTCGCCGGCACGGTTGCGGTTGTTGAGCCGACGTTGCACCAACGTCGTGCCAACGTCACATGTATGCATGTGATGAAGTACTTTCAAGGATTTGAAAGTCCACTCAGTCCCAAAGTCAAATACCATGAAATTTTAAAGAATTCCAAAATTGATTTTTTTTTTATGGGAATGTCATTTTTAAAGCTGGGTTTTGTTGGAGCTGGTCACATACTTGTTATAATCTCGCTTATTATAATAGATTCCGAAAGAGATATCGGTGGTGCAGAATTTGGAATAGAAACAATTTCTGTACATGGTACATGCAAAGTCACTTCTAAAAATAACAATTGACTGAAAGAGCAGTTATAATGTACATTTTCAAGATGAAAAATTGGCACAGTTGAATGATGTGTATTTTATCTGTAGAGTTGTCAGATATTAAAATGATTCAGTTCAGACTGAGAAAATAAGTATTATTGAGCTTGTGTAAAGAATTGTGTCTAAAAGGTCTGGCCACACGTTGGGGTAACGTTGGTTCAATATTGGCATGATTGATCCATCATTGAAATGACTTTGGCAAAATGTTGAAAGTAATTTGTTGGATCAATGATGGGCCAATGTTGGATTAACATTGGGCCAATGCTGGCTTAATGTTGGCAGAATGTTGATCAAGGAGAAACATTAGTTTGGTCAATGTTGGCTCAACGTTGGCCGTACGTTGGCAGACGTTTGTCCATGGAGCGATATTGGTTAGACAAACGTTTGCCCAGCGCTGGCCCAACGTAAATGTGTACGGTGAGGCAACGTTGGGCCAATCAGGAAAAAAAGTTGATCCAACGTCAGACAGACAACGTTGGCCCAACAATCTAAACATGTTGGACCAACGTTGGGCCAACGGAGCATTGTTATCTGGGAAAGGTCAAGGTGTGGATTATTATAACGTTGTTAAATATGTTTATACATATACATTTTTAAAAATTTCTTCAGCATCTGATTCTAATAATGCTATCAGTAGATAGCATCTGATTCTATAATTGAAGACCGCCTGTACAGTACGCCATTTTTGGTCTGGTTGTCAGGACGTCAACAAGTCTTTTTTATTTTAATTTTGTCTTCAATTATAATAATGCAATTATCAGTTGATAGCATAATTCTAACAATGCTATCATAGGTATGTAAGATCTTGATTTTAACAATATTAGCATAATAAGAATCCATCTTATTGATAACAACATTTGACCATTGTGACTTCAAGAGATCGGAAAATCACTTCCATCATATTTTGTATCATATCAATTTTGTTTCCATGAGGAGTGACATATGTCAAGAACTTATAAAGGCACCTAGGCACTATAAAAGACAACCACATGGGCCAATCAGTGGTTCACAAGAGCTTAGGGACAACAAGAGTGAATGGGTACAGTAAACCATCGGACACAATAATTAATGCTTATGCACTCTGCTCTTGAAGGTTGGTGCGCCGTTGTCAGATATATCTCCGACTACTCCATCTGGTGGGCCAAACATTATCTGCAATGTGGAAGAAGGTCCTGCCAGTATGTATGGTTCTAGAAACTGGTACTGTGATACACGCGGGGGGCACTCAACATTAGAAATGACGGGTATGTGCCTACCGGCGTTGCGAAGTAGGGGCCTATACCAAAACGTTGTTTTAAAAAAAGGGGGGGAGGGAGTCATTGAGTATAAACAAAATGAAAAGGAGGCCATGGGAAGGAGAAGAAGAATAGGAAGAATATTCTCGATGTGCATTCGATAGTATTTTTGTAATATGATTGTTAATAATATGTACATGTGTTTATAGTTATAAATTAATATAGAATAAAACTATGCATTTTTAGATGGGTGCGGGCAGCTTACCGCGGTAGGCTTCGTATTGAGTTGATGTGATGGTGTTTATTGATCAGTCTCACACTCTCGTGATAAAACAGATTAGCTGATAGCAACTAATTGGGTCGGCGGCCTGCGGTATAAAAAAAAACCCAATGGATTCGCGATATGCGTCGGGTCCGTTCTACTGCAGGAAACCATATAAATAATATTGTCAGTTTACCTTAGCTACTGTTCATTGTTCCTTTGTTGAAATAGGTAATTGTTTTTTTAAGTATTGTCTAAACTTTCCGAATCAGTGATTGCGATGAAATAAAGGTCAGCTCAAAAATTGACAAAGATGCTGACCTTCTGCGTGGCGTTGTATGGCCGGCGTGTAGTAATGGAATCCCGTATAGTACTAGCGTGAAACTGAATTAAGTGAGTAAAATAGCAAACTCAACCGTCTGCCAGCATTAACATATGGTGCCCTATTGGGCCATTTAATTTTAAATCCACACTGGAAGATTTTGGAAATATTTCCACGCGGGGAGTGTGAATTTCAAATAGAATGAACACATTGGGCAATTCCATTAGAATTTCATACACTTTCAGAGCCTATTCCGCAGATATTTAAAAGGAACTGCCTAATGTGTTCATTTCATTTGAAATTCATACTCCACTTGTGAAAGATATTTCCAAAATCTACCAAAGTGGTAGTGTGAATATGAATTTTAAATGGAACAGCCCATTGGGACTATATCAAGTGTTTATGGTATAAATGTTACTGTTTTGACTTCAAATTCAGGTAAGTAGTGTATAATTGAAGACCGAATTAAAAAGACTAGTTTGCGTATGACGTCCTGTCAACAAAGACTAAAGATGATGTATTGCGCAGGTCAGCAACCAATCACGACGCAAACTAGTCTTTTTAATTCGGTCATCAGTGTTTTCAATCCGCACAACAAATAAGTGTTTTATTCTTATCTGTGATGAAGCAGGTGAAAAGAAATTTTCTAAGTCAATTGCAATGTTTTTATTTGTCAGATCTAATAAACTGAAACTCAGTCAGAAAAATTCCTGCTAGGATTTTTGTTAGTTAATGCCGAAACCATTTTATTTTCGTCATGCAGGACAAATGACACAGTCAATATATGAAACAACCAAATAAATTTACAAAAATAGCTATATCAAATGTTTACATCGATAAATATACTGTTTCCCAAACGAATGATAAAAAGGGTCAGGATATTAATCCCAAAATATTTGAAAACTTAGTTAAATCTATTCCCACTCCACATACCGTATCAAAATAGAATTAACATTATTCCAAAACAAATTTACAATCTCACATTCTTAATAAATGTTTTTTTCTTTTGACTTCGTTCCTTTTTGGGTTTTACAAGCTGTATCAAAATGAGTTTTCATTGATAATGGATGAACCTGACATATCAAAATTCAACATAAGATCCAAATAATTTGTAGATAAATTGTAAAACATGGTCATAAACTATTCATTCTGGACATTTCATGAGTATCCAATGCTGTATTTGGTAGAGGCAGGCTTTTCAATAAACATCTAAATTGACGGGTACCAATCATTTTGATACACCCTGTAAATCACCGTTTCTTTAATTTTCATCCAATAATGAGGTCTTAAACAGTGCTTAGACATGATTTGAGTTTGTTTAGAATATACAGGGGTAAACATGAACGGTACATTGTTTCTTTTACGGTCTTACGGTCTTACGGCCAAAACCTGCACAAAACTGTTTTATTATCAACTTCTTTGAAATTTGCAAAATGATAACAGCTTCAAAAATATTATGAACGAATAAATACTTAATATTTTGACTTTTTACCCACCCCGGATCAAAACTTGAATGCCAAATATGACTTAACAGGTGTGGAACACTGACAACCCCACAAGACATGAAGTCAAGAACCACTTATTCCTTAACGTAATTATATAAATATAAATATAAATGTTGTTTGATTTAACGTGCGCTTCAGCGAGGCATGGCCCAATTATCAGCACACTTCAACAATTATTCCGCTGCCATTAGGATATATCAGAATCATTTCCGCTTCACCAAGTCCGCAACTGATGCGCAGGTACTCTCAGCGACTTAGATTGTGATTACCCCAGCAGCTCCCCATTTTACACCTGGGTGGAGTGAAGCAATTGGGAATTAAGCTATCACACTGGCCGTGGTGGGGCTCGAACCCGCAACCTTCCGATCATGAAGCTCGCGCCCGAACCATTGGACCACCGTGCTTGGACCACCGTGCTTGGACCACCATTGGACCACCGTGATTATCAACATTATTTTCATAATGTGTTCGCAACGCATATCCAAACTTTTAACGAAATCCATTGATCACAAGCTTTCCAAAATGAATTGAAAAAAAAATGGAAGCAATACAACAAATATTTCCCTTTAGCTCAGAATAAAGCAATTCCTAATAAGAATGCTTATTTTGACCTTCACCATTATGCACTGTGAATTGTCTACCTACGATATTTATTTTCAGAAAAAATCATTTTGAATAAGGCTCGCTGCATCAAATTTGAGGACAGATTTGGTCAAAATGTAGCGTAGCTTTAATACTCTTTGGTGCAATCAAATCATTATTTTCTTTCCTGTAGTGTAGGTGTATGTGAGCTGTTCGATTTCCGCACTTGAGCACTGAAGACGAACACATTCTTTTTTTGAGAACCAAAAGTGACTTGATCCTTTATAAAACTATAGCTGTAAGACAAATTGCATTATCCTGTGATGCTTTTTTTTATTGTTTTCAAGGAATATTTTGGGATTTCGAACACATCTATGTTGTAGGATATGGCGATCCATCACAGTCGCAAGGTCAGAGCCAATGCAAAAAATAAACGTCGTTCTCAGCCTTCTGACAACACGACGCAAACTTCAACGAAGCAGGTTCTACTGGAAAGAGCTAACATCTTCTTACTGCTACCACGAACTTACAAATCAAAGATTTGTTACATTATTGCGTTGTTAGACGTGTGGTTATGTCTACAGATAATTCTCTTATGGAGAGACGTGGACATGAGATGTTCATCGCAACAAGTATCACAAGAAAACTTTACAAAGATCCCGGTACGATTGAAATGTTTAATGCATCGCAGCATTGTCAGGAACGGTGAAGTAAGTAAGATTTTGGTATGGAGGTACAGTAGAGACTCCAAATTGACAAAGGGCAAGTGCCTAATATTCAAAGACTTAGTGGCATGGGGTAAATATGTTAAACAGGCAAATACATCCCATGTTGCTAAGAATGAAAAAAGGTGAAGGGCAATTATAACACTATTGTAAAAAGAACAATCAAACATAGCAAAAATAGATTTTGGGTTTTGGTTTAGGTAAAAACGTTTTAATAACGCTAAATGTCGGGTTATATAAAGGTCATAAAAACGTTTAAAACGTTTTGTATGAAAACACACTGCAATAATATTTTTAAAATGTTTTCAAAATATTATTGCAAACTATTTTGTGCAAACATTATTTTGCCAAATATTTTGTCAACACTTAAATAACATTATGTTAAAATATTTGCAGTTGTTTATCAAAAATGTTTTTTAAGGTTAAGAACTAAGTTATTACTCTTACGACCCATTATTCAAAATCGCGCACTGTGATTTGTTAAAACACGTCACGTGAGAGCCCATTATTCTGTAATAATGGGTCACGCGCCTTAACACATTCTACGCACAGCATTACGCTTCGTTGCGCGTGCAATATTTCCGCGATACGCGCTGTCACTTACGCGTACGCGCTCCACCTTGAAGTAAACAACTTAAAATATTTGTGCCAAAAATGATATTATCTCTTTAAATCGCACTATTTTCTGGTAATAGAATAGAAATAAAGGGTGCAGCATTATCCTTTACACGCAAATAATGTGTCCTCGGCAGTAAAACGTTTAAATAATGGGTTCGGCTGCGTCTCACCCATTATTTACGTTTTTGCTGCCTCAGACACATTTTTTGGGTGTAAAGGATAATGCATTACCCGTTATTTCTTAAATAGAATGTTGACGAAGTTTGGTTAATAGATATTGGTGTAAGGGTTTTGCAGATTTTTATCCCAGTAGATAAGATTACTTAGACTCTTCCGAACATTTTTTGTACACACTTTAGCCTTGTAAATAACCAATTTTTCCTTGGCCTATAGCTTCTCTACTAATAGAGATAGAGAGAGGGGAGGAAGAGAGATAGCGTTGCGGACAGGTTATGGGGAAAGAAGGGGAAATAAATGGGGGGATAGAGAGGGTGAGGGAGGGTGAGGGAGGGCGACAAACAGAGCCTGATGAAAACAAGATAGTGGGAGAAAAAAGCATTCAAAATGATAAATTAAACAGTCATTTTTTTTCATTGGTAGCCTTGTATAAAGACGGTCTTATCACGAATTGGATACCGCTATACCACGCCAGACGAAAACTGGGATTTATTATGGACTCACATCTATCCGTTCAACCATGATCCTAAGAAACGGCATCCAGAACTAGAACTACTCACGGATGTAAAAAATATACCTCCTGAGAGTAAAGTGAGTGGATAAATGTGTGTTTTAATTATTCCCCGTTCATATGCACTTGCGAAATTGCGTTTCTAGCTACTTTTATTTTTCTGCCACCTTTTCTCGATATATTCTGTCTCTTGTTTATTTTTCTTATCTCATCAAGCCCAATCTGCATTTTAACTTCCGATATTTGAGAGTAGTTTTGGGACACGTTGACCTCTGATATATCGGGTAAATTGCTGTAATTATTATTTATTAATTTATTATTTTAATAATATTATCATTAAAAACATTTAAATAACTAATTTATAAAAATCAACATGTTGGGGTGGGTTTGTTTTCATCATTGTAAAACATTTTAAATTATGTTTTGTATGCACAAAAAACAATTTTTCTGAATTTTCCCGATAGGTCAGAGGGTAAAGTGTCCCAAAACTGCAAAAACTGCCCCACAATGCATTGCAAATGCAGATTTGGCTTATTGTTGGCTACAGAACCCTCATCACCTTATTGTATTGGTTTGTATTTCAATCAAAATGCAATTTAATGTTCATATTTAACAATTACAGGCTAATCATTTCCCAGGAATGGGTTTTTTGCTTAACAAGATGGTATTGACCACTGTTCAACTCAGCAAATATATCCCTAAAACGTTTGTTATGCCGCGGGAGAAAATGCACTTTTTGAATCAGGTATGAATATAATAATGCGTTAAGTAAGTATATGGTAAAGCTTCTCTAGTAAAGGTTAATAATTAACCTCTGTTTATTTGGCAAAATCCCATGAAATTAGCCCTGTATTATTCTGGAATCATGGGTATAGGTAAAGATCGACGGCTTTTGTCGCTCTATCTCTTTTGTTCGACACAAATTAATGAACAATCCCTATTTATAATTAAACAATAATAACTATAAAAATCATTTTTAGCTAAAGTCAGCAAGATACAGGAACCAACTGTGGATAGAGAAAAGCCAAACTCACAGAGGAAATCAAGTGAAGGAAATAAAAGGTGAATACTCAATACTTCTAACGTCTACATCTTACGAAACTATTAAAGATCTACTTTGTCACAGAAAATATGTCGAATCGTAAGTGAAGTTGTGTGTAGTTCGTGCTGAAGTTGAAATTTGTGCTGAAAAGCTGAAAAACTGGGGAGGGGACATGTAGCCTAAACAAACAAGCTAACGATAACCATGATAACAGAAAAATAACACCGCTTTATTTACACCCCCCCACACACCCCCATACACCCCCACACACAAGTATTCTCTGAAATTCTAGAAAATATAGTTTTGTAACATGTCCTAAATTTTTAGCTAATTTAGGTGTTTGGAAATATTCGCACTTTTGTGTTTTAGGAAGGATATGTAAACGACAGATAACACCAACAAATATGAAGAAATTATTTCCAAACCGTGTTAAGCCTGCAACCATTATACTTCTCATTTTCAAGAATGCTGGTTAACAATAAGCAGACTATTGTCTCATTTCGTAAACAAAATCCCACCCAGTATTGTTACCCTGCGTTTGCTTTATAATCGTTCACCCAACTGAAACTATAATACCAGCTCATATTGCTCATTGCACAGGTAAAAAGAAACATGTGTAGTGTGGATTTAACCAGAGAAGATCTGATTTAATCAGTTGAGCTGTTTTCAATGAGTGTTATCTTGGTTTAATAGCTTTTAATGGGGTTTAAGTCCTGCAAAGGTCGTGGTGAATTCTACTGTAGACATGACTGCACCATGATTTCGCAAATACGTTAAACATGCTTTTGCGGTCGTTTGCAGACCTCCAGAAACCAAAGACGGTCCCCCCATTGCAGATTGGTCCACGGTTTAAATGCGAAGTGCGAGGGTGTCCACGTTTGCTGACAAACACCTACACCCCCTTTAAACACACCCAACCACCACCCCACCCCACCACCACCCAACCCATCCGCATATCATTTGTAGTTACTTAGGCTTCTTGTAAAGAAATGGTTCGTCCATTTCAGATTTTATTTTGTTCAGCTTTAGCATCCACAATTCGAAATAAAACCCTTGTTGTACAATATGCCGAAATAAAATGTGTATTTTTTCGTTTTTGCAGATTTGAACCTTGATCAGGATATCCTCGTCCAAGAATTTATTTCTGATCAATACCTGATCTGTGGCCACTCATTTAATATAGGCGCCTATGTGTTATTGACGTCTATTGAACCATTGCGATTCTACATTAATCATCATGAATTTAACCACAGAATTGCTCCCGAGAAATTCTCTCTTGATGATTTTAATGACACCAGAAAATATATCTCAGATGGACACAAAAAATCCAAGCAACATGAAGAGGTATGTAGGAAACTCTCACAATATTTATGGCAATAATGATGATGGTAAATGGTGATGGCCACAAAGAATATTCACACCGTGTGTCTGTCCCAATTATTGATAATGATAATGATAATAGTATTGACCACGAAGATGACAATGATGATAAACATGACGTAGACCATAATACACGGTTATTTGATGTATACAGAATTGGCTTCATTGTTAACTAAATGCAAACTATAGATGGCGCTCTTTATCCTAAATCATATTTCTCTATTTGGTAGGTGATTAATACTGCCATTAAAACAGCTGGAATAGTTGAAACAAGCAACAAGGAAATGTTGTTAACATATTTTATCAAACTATAAAAGGAATTATTTGTATTAAGAGCTTGTCCTCGGTTGAGTGGTTTAAATCTTATTTAACTGGTAGGAGGCAAATCGTCAATGTTAACCAGGTTGATTCTGCCCCACTTGATATTTCCTGTGGAGTTCCGCAAGGCAGTATCCTTGGTCCACTCCTCTTTCTCTGCTATGTGAACGACATGACCACCAGTGTCGACTGCAAATCACTTTTATATGCTGATGACAGTGTCTTGCTTGTTTCTGATAAAGATCCCCAAAATATCGTTGATAAACTGAGTCTCGAATTAGACTCTTGCAGGCAATGGATGATAGATAATAAGCTCTCCCTTCATCTTGGTAAAACTGAGGCCATCTTATTTGGTACCAAAAGGAAGCTAAATTCAGTTGATAGTTTTACTGTTGCTTGCAATGGGGAGCTAATTAATACCTCTCTGTCTGTGAAATATTTAGGGGTCACCCTAGATAACACTCTTTCCGGTGAATCAATTGCTTCTAATATTATCAAAAAAGCAAACGGGAGACTCAAATTCTTGTACAGACATGCAGACTTTTTATGCATGAAAACACGCAAGACACTGTGTTCAGCTTTAATTCTTTGTCATTTCGATTATGCATGTTCTTCATGGTATACAGGGTTATCTAAAAACTACAAAAACAAATTACAAATTATGCAAAACAAGATCGTTCGTTTTATTTTGGATGTGGGGCCACGTACTCATATTGGGCAGAAAGAATTGGATTCTGTGGGTATGCTATCAAGTCAAGACAGAGTAGTTCAATTAAAACTTAGTCATGTTTTTAAAATTTTCCATAACTGTTGTCCTGAATATATGAAAATGCATTTTACTAGAGTATCATCTCTTCATAATTACAGTACCAGGGGTAGTCCATTCAACTTTAAGGTTCCTCACTCCAAGGGCCAAAATAGCCTCACTTTCTTTAATAGTGCAATTCATCATTGGAACTAACTGCCAAATGAAATCAAGAACATCAATGATTTTAAATTGTACAAACAATCTGTCAAACAGTTGTTAGCTGATCAAGGGTCTATTTGATTTTTAGGGTTTGAGCTGGTCTCACATTTCTGCTTTTTGCGTCCTTTGTGCACGTTGTCTCTGTTCTTGTTTTTGTATGGCAGTTTGTTCCTATATTTCTCTTGTTTGTAAAGGACCCCAATGGAAATAAGCTTTTCCCAAGGCTTTTTGGGCTATCCTTGGTACTTGTGTTGATTTGTAATTTCGTTATACAATTTTGATGTGCAATATATTTTATTTTGTTATAACAATACTGTATAAGTAGTGTAATTTGTATGTTATTCTTATAGTACCAAATAAAATCAATCAATCAATCAATTGAAAGAGTAATTTCCAGTAACTAAATAGCGCCACCAATTTGGTCATAAATAGGCACATTTTATATCCAAACAAGCTATAAAAATGCTATAAAAGTGAATAATTTTGTAAAAGAGGGGAAATTAAAGTTGCGAATGACTCAAAAGCATCTGTATACATTAGCATGATATCGCTTTTAGCTGTTTAAGCCTAAAATTTGGATCTACATTGGGTGTTTTTAAACTAATAAATGATCCCATGAGTACGAGTCATAATGACTAATGAATGTTGAGGATGGTTTAAGGATGATGATGATGGTGATAGTGATGAAGATGACGGTAATGATAACGATGATGGCAATAATGATGTTAACGGTGATGATGACGGTAATGGCGACATAGATGATGATGCCGATGATGTCGATGGTGATGATGGAGTTGATAACGATACTTGTTGTTGTTGATGATAATAATGATGACGGCGTTGTTGATGACAAAGATGCTGATCATGATGACAATGCTGATGACGACGAAGACAACGATGGTGTTAAATGTAGAGAACAATGTATTATGGCGACATTCACAATGATGAATATTTATGTAGACGACGATGACCATTGTGATCACTACTTCTACAATGACGATGGTGATAGTGTTTTTTGTAATGTTCTTGCTGATGATAATAATAATCAGGCGGAAGAAGAGAAGGAGAGGGGAGAAGAATTAGAATTAGTAAGAGCATTTCAGCACTGACTGACATTGTTTCAGAGAACTGTTTGAAACATTCATTTTACCATATCAGCACTGTTATGCAATATTAGTACTAGCAGCCATAGTGATCTAACCATACAACGTTTTAGTCGTTGCCGGCGATTTTGTTGAACTGGTTGCGATTTGACGCTAGGGTATGCCAGCTACTTCTTATCTGTGTATCGCCAAACCGCCTAAGCGGCGTCATCGCTACACGTTCCTTAGTATGAAATACTCTAATGCAGTATCAAGAGGAGATGCCATCAAAGTGGAAGACATGTTAGTGGAAAAGAGTATGTTGATATTTGAATTTAAGTTGTTAATGTTTTGACTCCCCTCCGTCTCGTTGCAGTTTCCGGAAATGAAGCGTCGCGTTGAAGCAGGGTACAACAAAGGACAGGTGATAGCCAGTTACATAACAGACGCAGGTAAATTCGTATTTAACTTATCGTGGTCTTGTACCAGATAGTAACATTGCAAAGGTTATACATATTTTTTTTCAAATAAAGGTGCTGAGAATTTAGCCAGTTAGCGGGGTTTTTATCGGGTTAGCCGTCAGACAAGCTTAGAACTGTCAAGCCAGTGTTCTTTCCCCCAATATTGTCGATGTATTGGCATTATAACAGATGTATTAAATCATATGATATTCATAACAATCTGAATAAGAGTTAGAGTTTGAAATAAAAACCCTTTAGAGTTTGAAATAAAAACCTTAAAAAAAAAAAAAAAGAATAATCCAAGTTAACATTGTTTTTGAGCATAATGAGGCTACCGTTGGACCCTTGCTTACTTGAAACTTCTCTACCTGCATTTAGAGACATCTCCCTCTCTGCCTCCGTCTCGCACTCCTCCCCTCCCTCTCTCGTTTTCCCTATTGTCATCGCCCCCTTCCTTTGTGTAAGCCTCTCCTTTTCTCTACCTCTCTTTACTTTACTTGTTCGGTATTAATCAATATCTCTGTTCCCGGGATCTATTCTGTGAAGGTTATAATGTATCCAAGATACACGCCCAGATTTATGATGCTATTCGAAGTGTTTTGTACAACGGAAGGGATGCAATTCTACAAGAATATCGGAAAATGTACCATGGATTTAAGCCACCTGTTAGGTAAGGATCGTTGCACGTAATTACTATGATACACAACATGCTCATCTATCAGGGGGCACAGTTCTTTAACCCCAATACATAATGCACATTCATTGAATTGAATACAAATACTCATTCAGTTATTCTTTAAGCACTACCAATAATGTTTTGTTTTCAGATGTAATTTCTTTGAATTGACTAGGTGGGATTTTATTCTTGGATCTAATATGCAAGTTTACTTACTCGAGGTATGTATACTATTTGGTATATCTTATGCTGGTTTCATACTTTTTGCCGCTTGCCGCTGAGCGGCGTGACGCTTCATCATGCTGCTTGCACTTGTCTGCAAGCGGAGCGGTACACTGCTAGGCGGCAGCGGTATGACTCTGAAAGCCACTCTTGCCACTCAGCCAAAATCGTATTTTGTTCTCATACGTCTGAGCGGCACCGCTACCAGTTGACTTGAATTCAACTCCCAGCGGTGTTGTCACCGCAACAAAGCGGTGGAGTGTCCGATATATCGGCTTGCCGCCGGTCACCGCTTACGTTTCTGGTGCGACTGCGCAGTGAAGCAAAATCATATTCAGAGTGGCAATGTGGCAAGCGGAAAGTATGAAACCAGCATTAATGTCGTGATCAGAAATTCGGAAAACACATGTGTTGTCATTTAATGACAAGAAGAGCATGTCGTTGGTGGGCTTTGATTGAAAAGCATTGAGGCACCGTGCTGGTGACAGTGTTCTGAAGCTTCATCTGTTTGTGTAAACTATCATTCATGGCATACAACTTATTCCAGCAAAATGTTTAGCAAAATTTAGAAAGATTTATTGTCCTACAATGAAATATTGCAGAGCTCCATATCAAATTTTAGAATTACATGGTGCAACATTACAATATACATAATAATTGGACCGCTTGGAGTCTTTTTCAATTATTATTTATTATCAATATTCAGGGATATTAATATTTGATTAAACGATCTTTTTCAGAATATACCTTCATTTTTTTTTCAAAACCGATTTGTTGGCATATTTGTAATACTTACACATGTTCCAACCTGCAAACTGTCAAATTCGCCCTATTTGTAGTAAACGGGATGATTTTCTGTTGGTCCGAAATATTATCATAATTTTTAGATTATGATAATATGTTAGAACGATCTCAAATCGTAGTCTCGTGGAGGGAGTGTAACCAAACTGGCTGCGTAGGAGACCAACTCTGAGGCCGCACTCGCCGTCCTTATCCAAAAATGATGTTGTTTCTTTGCAAATTCCCAATGTTTTTCGCGTCCAAATGTATTGGAAACTTTCATAATGATTGCACATTATCATTTTGGAAGAAAAAAAGAAAAATGTAAAAATATCGTACATTTTAAGGCTTTAATTATCGGGGATGACGGGTTAGTAAAATGGTCTTCTTGCTCGTTTCTCACCACTGCGGCCCGGATTCAATTCCCCGCGGTGCCACATAGATTGGTTGCCGATCCATGCTCGTACTCGAAGGGTTTTCTCCGGGTGCTCCAGTTTTCCTCTTGTATCTAAAATCGGACCTCTTCCCATACCATTATTAGGGCGGTAGGACCAAACTATACGTGGTTCGACCACTTCAACATATTCTCAGTAGGAACGATTCACTATAATTATACAACGTTTCTTTACATCTAGGTCAACGCATCCCCCGATATGACTTCCCAGGGAGTCGGTCATTGGAGAACCATCAGATACGAACGCGTTTTATTTTCTTATCTGCATATTCTCGGATCTGACAAAGGTGGTCACGGAAATCGGTGAGAATGTTTATAATGCTTGATTGTGTCATTCGCATGATGCTGTGGTTGGTGGTATAACGAGGTGTGTGGGTGGGGAGGGTTGTGCCTTTGGGGTGGGGTGTTTGGTTGGTGCAACGTGAGTAGAATGGATAAAGTCTGCGCATGTATGTACGTTTGTTATCTATCATAAAGCATTAGTTTGGGGGTGGAGAGAAGTGAGAAGCGAAAATCTACTTCATCACTGTGCAACATTTACTATCACGGCCATGCGCGTATTTTTCCGGCTTTTGGGGCGCCAGCCCCACGGGGTAAAAGCAAGGGGCGGCCAAAACGAAGGGGCTTTTCACTTTTTCAAACGACCCGAAAAAATATTGGGTCAACCTTTTCGGGCTGTTGAGGAAGGGGCGGCAAAATTGAATTTCCTTCAGCCCCCGGGGTAGGAGCGGCCACGGTACGCCACTGACGGGTATAGAATAGTATGATCCAAGTCTTTTAATTCGTTTAATATGAACAAGAAACAATCGACGTTTCAGGATTATAAACAATACCTTTTGGTAGGTAAAAACAGCAAGTAGCACTAGTAGAATGTAAGCTAATGTAAAATATATAATTATGCTGCTGCATGTGCCTCATTTCGCATAGTGGCTGGGGATGGGTGCCGGACTCATCTGGGGTGGGGGTCGCTTTAGGTCGTCCCCGAGTGACATGGTTATGGAATGATCTCTGTATTAATAAGCCATGTGACTTGGGGATGATATGGAGTGGCCCCAGCTTGGGGTGGGTGTGGTGCTTGTTACCGGTTGTTGTGTGAGGTGGGACACATGTGGCGGCCGACGGGTGCATCCTTTTGATATGGATGTACACATATTTCATATGTAATGTTCGAACCTTTTGATGTATTTTGTTTGACCCCTGGGCACCCATGGAACAGTGTTTTTACACTGATTGGGTATCCCCAGGCTAAAGAAGATGTAATAAATAAATAAATAAATAAATAAATAAATAAATAAATTTATAAATATATAATAAAGAAGACAGATAAAAATGACAAGCACAGAATGAAATGAATTTATAATAATAATAAAAATAAAAATCATTTGAGTGGGAAAAACACATGCAGATACAACTAGGTCAAAAGGGTAATACCATATCTATGACCAGCCATTCCAATTGTTTTTGTAAATCTAAATAGAAGACACAAACAGAATAAGCCCAATCGCCATTGCAACTTCCGGTTTTTGAGAGTAGTTTTGGGGCACTTTGACCTCTGACATATCGGGTAAATTGCTGTAATTAATATTAATTAATTTATTATTGTCATAATGTTACCATTAAACAAATTTGAATAATAAATTTATCCAATAATAATGTTTTTTGGGTTTGATTGTATTCTTGTAAAATACTTTAGATCACATTTTGTACGCACAAAAACCATTTTTTTCTGAATTTTCCCAATAAGTCAGAGGTTAAAGTATCCCAAAACAGCAAAAACTCTCCCAAAATGCATTGCAAACTTCCAATGCCGATTTGGCTTATTGATCAGGTCCTACAATGCAGCAAAGGTAATGGAACTACAAATTACAAAAACCAACCAAAAACTCAATCAAACCTAAATCATTTAACGCTTGAATCATATTAAATTTTTAGTGTGTTTCATTTTTGGTGTCTGTGTTATTAGGATTTAGAGGTTGCGGGTGTTGTGCGTAGTGGAGGCAATATGAAGAATGAGTGATATGTAGAATTTTAAGCGAACTTGCGATGTCATGAGTGGACTATATGGTGCATACTGCAGTTACTGTCCGTTTTCCTATACACAATACACAGTGCTCTTACCATTGACGCGTGACCTCTACAAATAGCGTACGTTAGAAGAATGGGGATTTGCCTAGTTAACGTCGCTGTGTGAAAAATAACCGGCCAATATTAAAAGTACTCTTCTAAAATTCTAGAAAATATAGTTATGTAACATGTCCTAAATTTTTAGCTAATTTAGATGTTTGGAAATATTCGTACTTTGGTGTTTTAGGAAGGGTATGTAAACGGCAGATAACACCAAAAAATATGAACAAATTATTTCCAAACCGTGTTAAGTCAACAATCATTATGTTGCTCATTTTCAAGAATGCTGGTTAACAAAAAGCAGACCATTGTCTCATTTCGTGAACAAAGGTCCACGTACCATTGTTTCCTTGCGTTTCCTTTATAATCGGTTACCCAACTGAAGCTATAATACCAACTCATTGCGATACCGCACATATAAAACAGACACATGTGCACAACCAGAGAAGATCTGATTTAATCAGTTGAGCTGTTTTCAATGAGTGTTATCTTGGTTTAATAGCTTTTAATGGGGTTTATTAAGTCCTGCAAAGTTCGTGGTGAATTCTACTGTAGACATGACTGCATCATGGCTCGTTGTAATTTCCCAGATTGCTCCTGCTAACATCTTCCTCTACTGTTGACACACTACTACTGCAAAGGAAAATCTGTCACTTTGTCGTATTTCACACATGATTGCACAGATGTGTATACATTTGTATAAAAGAAACTATATCCCAGTCTCCCACTCATAGGTTGTGGGTTCGAGCCCCGGTGACGACATCATGTTATACCCTTGAGTAAGTCACTTTATCTAGATTAATCCTCTCCAACCAGGTGTATAAATGGGTACTAGCTCTCTCTCTAATGCTGGGAAGGTAACATTCTCACTGTAGAGGAGATGTGGCGATCCCCCGGAACAACATTTCACGGATGAGTCTGGCCTAATCGCCAGAGAGATGGGCACTCCGTCCTGTAAAAAGTTCAGGTTCGACTAATTTACCTTTATCCGATATCACTCTGATACACAATAGCTACGCGCGAAATTTTTTTTAATGTGTTTCTTGGTCTTTAATTTTGTACAGATTACGAAATAGTAACGTTCTCGTGTCCAAAGCCATGTGTTATGAACCAACGTGCGAGTCATGCTCATTAGAGGTAAGATAAAAGCACTGAAATAAAGTTTATGATATGGGTAAAGAGTACAAATTTGTGTTTAAGTAATTGTATAGTGTTCAGGTTTTCTAATTGTACATGTACTACAGCAAACAATTAAAACCACACCCCTCAATAAACATTGCATGCATTTTCTGACGACTATGGCCCAAGACCAGAGGATGATTTAAGCACTTCCCACCACGCCACTGTGTTGACTTGCGGTTAGCACAGCTGTGTGAGTGAACATGACACGACTGCTCGCACATAGCATTGACGGCCATGGTTAAATTTGAATTTGGACTGATATATTTACAATAAAAACGCATTCACAATGCTGGTCGATTTCACATTTTATGTTACCTACAGAAGGTGTGAATTATCCTTCATGCATACATCACTTTAGATCTGAAATCGACCAACTAATAATGACACACGCACAATTCTTAAACAACATCTTTTGCACAGAGTTCAATGGGATTTGAAAAGTAAAGTGGCAGTTGAAACTCTGGTGATAACACGTTTGCAGTGCATGATGGGGCTTCCTTAAATCATCCTCTGGCCCAAGACACATCACATCAATAATTTAGCAGCTACTAGAGAATCGCAGGTAAAAAACGTATACCATATTCATACCAATATAAACCATTGACTGAGTCAAATAAGCAGTTAGTTTTAAGTCCAGTGAGGTTTTGCTCAATTATTCACTAGAATAGATAATTACTTGGAATAAACAGTAGAGAGTGATGACATTTTTTTATATACCAAAACAAGTTTTATTAATTTGTATTAAATACTGGTTAGTAACAAAAAAAACTTATTAATTAATCAAAGATAAATACATAGATTGACTGATTTAGGCCAACATTAAGTGTTTTAGATGCATTTTAATGTAATGAAAGTAAATATTACCAATCAATCATGCAATCGATTCATTGATTGACAAAGTCTATTATTACTTTTGTAGATTGATACAACTTTTGATTACTATTTTATGGAACACTCTGAGTGTACACTAAGCTTGCACATAAAACTACACCAGGCACAAAAAGAAACTCGTCAGTTATATTTATCCTTGCTGTTCAATAACTTGATAATTCTGAAATATACATTTTGTTAATTGGACTTTGCTTTCTCATTTGACACCCTGTTCGTGAAAAACGAACAAAAATTGACCAAGATATGCGCCTCCAAAGCCTCAAACCCCAAAATCAAAGGTTGCATTTTCAATGATTTTCAATGGGAAAGCATCGTTGTATTGTACACAAGCACCACGGGTCAATCAATAAAGCACACAATGTAACAGGCACAATTGAATTGTTAAAATTGCAACTTTTCATTTTGGGGTTTGAGAGTTTGGAGGCGCATATCTTGGTCAATTCTTGCTCAATATTCACGAACAGGGTGTCAAATGAGAAAGAAAAGTCCAATTAACAAAATGTATATTGAACAGCAGGGATGAATATAACTGACGAGTTTCTTTTGTGCCTGGTGTAGTTTAAAAGTAAATCTTATATATTCAATCAATCGTTTAGTTAACCATTCCAATTCATTGATTGATGGATTGACAGATCAAACAACAATCGATCAATCGATGAATCAGTCGATTTTAACAATCAATTAAAGTCATTATATATTTTGAATTGACCGAAGGTTCTTTTAATATCACCAAGAGATGCGCCTACCACGGTATTTTTTGACATAATTATGACGTATATTTAAATTAATTCTATTACAATTAAAATTATGTTCAATTTAAAACGAATGCAAAACGGTAATGATTTATAGCATTTTCATATACGAATACTTTATTTACTAATAATCAGGAATGTCTTCTGTGTGGGCACTGCCTTACTACTGATCACGTGACCATGTTAAAGGACTCATTTGGAGAGCATTTAAATAGACTGGACCTGAGACGACTTCATCCAAAGCCTATGGTAAATTTTATCAGCTATTAAGCTTACATTTGTTATAATTTGCAGCAGTAGTGTGTTGTCGCAATATTACATTATACATGGAAGAGGAACAAAATTAAATTAACATCTACATCAGAAACTAAGAAGACTATCATCAATAAATAGCACCCGACCCAACAAGGCTGGGGCTGTCATCAGTAGATATATTTCTAGTGTCCATTTATATTCAACATTATGCATTATTTTCCCGCACATTAAATTTATACCCGCGCGATAAACAATAGAATCAAGATAGCAGGCACATTAAATAATACATTTTAGATATTGTTGGAGCATCAGAGGGTGGGTGGGGAGCAGTAAAGGTGCGCTCAAGCATTAGAATGACTACTGTCTCTGATAGATTGGTCTAACAATATTTGTTTGCATATGTTTGTATCGGTAATTAATTTGCCCAAACTCCATAATATTATAATTTTGTCGATGGATGGCGTCTGGATTAATTTAGCTTTCATCAAAAGTACTCTATGCTTGTAGCCGAGGTTTTACGGTATAAATATATAACAAGTTGTCTTCTTATATGGAAATGTTATTGTGATGTAAGTTTATGTTTAACTCAAACAAATCAAACATCAGGATAATCAAGCTTCTGGATAAATTTCGTATCGTGTGTTTTATACGCTCTTTAGGCCTATTGCTTCGTAGTTTTTGATAGCGTACTGATTATTTTACATTTCAGACACATGCAGGGGTGACGGGCACATATTACTGGAAGGAATACGTTCCGAAACGTGAGAGCCTAAACCAAGCCTGGTTTGACGACAAATGCAAACAAGATACATACTGGTGTACATGAGGTCCTGGCTACTACTGTCAGTGACTCAATTTTGGAACATTTTTCACTTTCTTGTAATGGTCTATCTTTTAACGTGGTTTACTCTATATAGGGTCCACAACTTATAAGTTCTTTTAGGGCCTTTTCCTCCGTCATCAAACACATCATTCTGTCAAGGCTAGCGCTAAAACTACATAGGCCCCAGACCTATATGGTACACTAACGGGCCCTACCCCATAGATTTATACTTTGCCCATCTTGTCCCCAGAGGTCAAAGGTCACGGGCCCCAGATTTCGGAATGGAGAACCCTTTTTTCATATTCGGAATTCAGCATCGAAGTGGTTACGTAATTCTCTTGGTTACCGGATCACGCTACTTTGGTATGCCTTCGAGTGCCATATACTTTATGTGGTGATCATTTCGATCGTGGTTCATTACTCTAGCGCGTGATCCCGTTGACATAGTAACATTACGTAACTTCGATACTGAATAGAGAACCTCTTTTCATTTTCGGAGTAGAGAACACGGTGGCTTATATCGGAATAAAGAACCTTCTTTCGTTTTCGGAATAGAGAACCCATTTTTTCATATTCGGTAGTTCACCACGTAAACATATGGCTCAAAATTCGGACAGATAGTATCAGTTTGTGAATGAGGACATCGTATAAGTTCCTTGTACTACATATTCGGAATAGAGAACCCTTTTTCATATTCGGAATAAAGAACCTTTTCTGTTTTCGGAATAGAGAACCTTCGTAATAGAGAACCTTTTTAATTTTCGGAATAGTGAACCTTCGGAATAGCGAACCTTCGGAATAGCGAAGTTGCCCACTACAACAGGTTGATCCATGACACTAATTAACTCATAAATTATACTTCACGTCTGGTTGGCCGACGACCGTATAAGTGCCCTGAAAACGTTATACACGCAACGTAATATAAATTCTGATTATACATTGTATAATAAAAACGATTTTCAAAAGTTTTATTATGAAAAAGTACCACAACTGTTTAAACATTTTTTTAAACAAATTTAAATTAAAAAAAATAAATAACAAGTTCAAGTTCAATTTATTATCAAATGTGACCCGTTTCATAAAACCAGGAACAAGTCGTATTTTTGACATTTCATGATTTGAATAAAAATGTAAGCACTGGGCAATAAGCTTTAAAATGATACCAAAAATATACATAGTATCAATACTTTTCAAGATAATTATATGGATAATTTTGTAAATGGTACCTTGATATTTTTGCCGAATTGCTATTCTGATTAATGTACTAATTAGTTTCCTTGCACAGGCTTGAATTGGGATTAACATAGTTCAACTGTTATTTATTGATTAAATAAATGTCTTTTTAATAAGTACTTTCAAGGATTTGAAAGTCCATTTAGTCCCACAGTCGAATAACATGAAATTAAGAATTCCAAAATTGCATTTGTTTTTATGAGATTGTCATTATGAGAAAGGCCTATAACTCAAAAACATGTCTGGTGACTTGTTCACAAATACATTCAGCCTTTGGCCAATAGTATACGCTGGCAAAGTGACGTAGTTAATCGGATTAACTACTATAGCAATAGATGAATACTATTTTGACTATATCGCCCCGCACTACAACGTTCATGCGGTACCGATGCATTGAACCATAGATGTCAACGAAATGGTAATCACTTGCACCTGTAAGATTAGTCTCTTTGAAAATAGCGGTATTGTATTCAATTTATTATATGATTGAGGCCAGGTGATGAGTGCAATCTGCTGTAGTGCAGAGCGATCTATTCAAAAATTGTATTCATCTATTGCTATGGTAGTTAATCCGATTATGACGTCAATTCGCCAGCATATTACAAATATGTTTCGTTATAAAACGTTACAAATACATAAATAACACAACACAATTTATTTTAAAATATAAGTGCAGTGAGATAAACAGTATATTGATGACTTAAGTTGTTTGTGTAGATATTTACCATTAACTACACTAATTTCTTATAATGAATGCATGAAAAACAAATAAGGCTAAGCCTGCTAAAGTGTTCGAGTCATCCGTATTTAACAAAGAATAAAACTTCTGACGAGTTGGACGAATTGAAAACCCAGACTGGCAGGTATCTTGAACGCAAGCTGGTAAAAAAAATGCAAATGAGAACAAAATATGTGACCATCCACCACAACTGAGCCCGGATGTCGTCAGTGCCACTATTGAAAAATGCTCCATTGAACTTAACAATAAACAATAGGAAACAAAGGATTTATTGACTGTTTTATTGATTTTTCACTACTTAAATGTCAAGTACTATATGATATACATCATTTTAAAGCTAATTTCAAGCAGAATATTTTGGTTGAATATCTCAAAAATGATGGTTGGCGACTGAGGGCTCAGTTGTGCTGGATGGTCACATATACTCAATATGCCCTGTTTCGCAAAGGACACACGCCTGACATTCTCTATCAATATTCTGAATTCTACCAGTCTCAATAAATAGTGAGTGACTCGAACACCTCAACCGGCTAATTTCAACAGAAAACTGCTATATTTCAGGATAAAGGAGAGGTTTTTTTTTAATTCCCTGTACTTGAGACTGGTGGGGAAAAGACACACAACAGAGATGTAAGCCACGAAAAACTCCTGTGAAATGCATGAAAATGCCCCAAAAAAGAGCCAATCCAAAGCAACCGAACAGGAATAAAATTCTTGAAATAATGAAATTACATCAATCAATCAATCAATCAATCAATCAATCAATCAATCAATAAATAAATAATCTCTGGTACAAAAATAATAACCACTAGCCGCCTGCTCTTAATCAACTACTGTTCACACAAGCAACTCACACATCATGGAAGTTATTTAAAATTAAAAAAACATGGAGATGGTCTGTGTCTAGTTCAGAAAGTGAATGCACATGGCAAGAAGCCCGGGCAGCCAAAAAGCTGGGAAATGACAAGCACAGATCAGCCCAACAGTTGCATTGACAAAATAAACAACAAAACCATGAAGAGGAATCATTATTCATAATTAATTGTACACAGTAGTTGTAAAAAAGAAGTGAAATCTCTTATACCAGACCAATGTTTTTTAAAATCAAACGTTTTATACCCTTTATATAATCCAATCTAAAGGTTTGCTGTACAAAGGTTTGTGTCTGTTGGGTGAACTGCGTTGTAAGAGTGTCAGATTATTTTGCTCATTCAATGTAAAAACCGTAGTTAGGTGTACTTAAGGTTATTACGGTAATTATTTTAAACTGTTCTGATTTGGTAGTTCACAGCATCTTACGAATGGTAGTGAGCTTTGGCAAAAATTGCATTGCTCAATTCATAGCGAGCGTGTAGAAGAATAAAAATATCACAGATATACTTTTATAGGTGCTGCGGTTCTTGAGTTACGTTGTAAAGAGGGCTGAAACAACAACACTTTTGTAAAACGTACATAACTAATTAACCACAATAAATTAAGCAAGTTTGCAGAGTATACGATTTGTAGAATGAACCTTTGCAAAACATCAAGGTGTTAATTTTCAATAATATATTGATCTAGATAATGAAAATAGATTTTTAGGTTGCTTCGACCAACAATACCTCGTCTATCCTTAAACTATGTTCTTGTTCTGTGCTATGTCCTTGTTCTGTGGCCCATTCAGTGATTTGCTCATCCGGACGATCGTAAAAAAATCATCAAAATTCAGATTTTGGTACCTTTGTCATTGAAAATAAGTGCACATCCCCTCAGCATGTATAAATAAGTAATTTTTAAATAAAAGGAATGTCTGGATTTCCAAGTTTGCTTTCTAAAAACAACTGGAATTCTAGTTGCCAATGTTACTGGAAAAAGCTTGGAAATGCAATTAAATGAATAAAAAATCACAGATTTGTCCAAAATGAGCCTCTCAGAATGTGGATTTTCTTGGATTCTGGACTATCTTTTGCTGGATTTTTTTTGCCTTTGGACACTTTAAAAGTCTGGATTTCCAACAATCATGACTGGACAAAAAGTCTGTAAATCCGAACTCTTCTATAAGGGGTGTGCATCTATTTTCTCGAATAGCCCATTATTACATTCAAATTATATTGAAACAATACCAACATTGTCTATTTCAGTCAATTATTAGTCACACTAATTAATGAATAATTCAATAGCTACACCTCGTTGTTACCAACCGAATTGCACTGCTCCTGTTTAGGTCCCTTAAAAATAAGTGCACATCCCCTATGAGCATGTACCGGTACATGTATAAATGAGTAATTTTTAAATAAAAGAAATGTCTGGATTTCCAACTTTGCTTTCTAAAAACAACTGGAATTCTAGTTGCCAAATGTTACTGGAAAAAGCTTGGAAATGCAATTAAATGAATAAAAAATCACGGATTTGTCCAAAATGAGCCTCTCAGAATGTGGATTTTCTTGGATTCTGGACTATTTTTTGCTGGATTTTTTCCACCTTTGGACACTTTAAAAGTCTGGATTTCCAACAATCATGACTGGACAAAAAGTCTGTAAATCCGAACTCTTCTATAAGGGGTGTGCATTTATTTTCTCGAATAGCCCATTATTACATTCAAATTATATTGAAACAATACCAACATTGTCTATTTCAGTCAATTATTAGTCACACTAATTAATGAATAATTTAATAGCTACACCTTGTTGTTACCAACCGAATTGCACTGCTCCTGTTTAGGTCCCTTTAAAAATAAGTGCACATCCCCTATGAGCATGTATAAATGAGTAATTTTTAAATAAAAGAAATACATGTATCTGGATTTCCAAGTTTGCTTTCTAAAAACAACTGGAATTCTAGTTGCCAATGTTACTGGAAAAAGCTTGGAAATGCAAATAAATGAATGAAAAATCACGGATTTGTCCAAAACGAGCCTCTCAGATGGATTATCTTGGATTCTGGACTATTTTTGCTGGATTCGTTCGCCTTTGGACACTTTAAAAGTCTGGATTTCCAACAATCATGACTGAACAAAAAGTCTGTAAATCCGAACTCTTCTATAAGGGGTGTGCATTTATTTTCTCGAATAGCCCATTATTACATTCAAATTATATTGAAACAATACCAACATTGTCTATTTCAGTCAATTATTAGTCACACTAATTAATGAATAATTCAATAGCTACACCTTGTTGTTACCAACCGAATTGCATTGCTCCTGTTTAGGTCCTTAAAAAATAAGTGCACATCCCCTATGAGCATGTATAAATGAGTAATTTTTAAATAAAAGAAATGTCTGGATTTCCAAGTTTGCTTTCTAAAAACAACTGGAACTCTAGTTGCCAATGTTACTGGAAAAAGCTTGGAAATGCAAAAAATGGATGACAAATCACGGATTGGTCCAAAATGAGCCTCTCAGAATGTGGATTTTCTTGGATTCTGGACTATTTTTTGCTAGATTTTTTTCGCCTTTGGACACTTTAAAAGTCTGGATTTCCAACAAGCATGACTGAACAAAAAGTCTGTAAATCCGAACTCTTCTATAGGGAGTGTGCATCTATTTTCTCGAATAGCCCATTATTACATTTAAATTATATTGAAACAATACCAACATTGTCTATTTCAGTCAATTATTAGTCACACTAATTAATGAATAATTCAATAGCTACACTAATTAATGAATAATTCAATAGCTACACCTTGATGTTACCAACCGAATTGCACTGCTCCTGTTAAGGTCCCTTAATAATGAATATTCATGATTATATGTGTGTACTGTATCCGAAGTAATTAATGAATAATTCAATAGCTACACCTTGATGTTACCAACCGAATTGCATTGCTCCTGTTTAGGGCCCTTAATAATGAATATTCATGATTATATGTGTGTGCTGTATCCGAAGTAAAGTTAAAATTTTCAGTATCATAATAATGATTACTTATAGGGTTATTATTCTCATCCTTGTAAAATGGATAAAATCCATAAACGGAGATTTTGTTACATATAGTAGCTGCAAATGTAAAACAGAGTAGTCCACTTGTAGGGTAGTGAAGGTCCCATATTCTGTAATGAGAATTAAGAAAACAATACATTAATAAGAGATTGGTAAAATAAATTAGCCTTTTCGAAGTATGGTGTACACAAGAGGGCAGTCTTCAAGTTGGGTAAAACCCGGCAATTTCAAAAGACTTTACCCACTTCATGCAGCGCCATCATATTGTGCTCGAAAAGGCTAATAGAGGTAGTATTGGTGTTTGTTGTTTTAACAATTAAATAACAACAATGCAACCAAATATGGGTATTTATATCTGAGACTACTATAACTACACCAGGCACAAAAAGAAACTTGTCAGTTATATTCATCCTTGCTGTTCAATAACTTGATAGTTTTGGATTATTCTGAAATATGCATTTTGTTAATTGCACTTTGCTTTCTCATTTGACACCCTGTTTGTGAAAAACAAACAAGAATTGACCAAGATATGCGCCTCCAAAGCCTCAAACCCCAAAATCAGAAGTTGCATTTTCAACGATTTTCAATGGGAACGCATCGTTGTATTGCACACAAGCACCACGGGCCAATCAATAAAGCACACAGTGTAGCAGGCACAATTGAATCGTTAAAATTGCAACTTTTCATTTTGGGGTTTGAGAGTTTGGAGGCGCATATCTTGGTCAATTCTTGCTCTATGTTCACGAACAGGGTGTCAAATGAGAAAGAAAAGTCCAATTAACAAAATGTATATTTCAGAATAATCCAAAATTATCAAGTTATTGAACAGCAAGGATGAATATAACTGACAAGTTTCTTTTTGTGCCTGGTGTAGTTATATGTTGGAGAAATAAAGTTGAATCTATGTGGTAAATTAAATATGAGAAAGGTTTTTTAACACAAGTCAACACATACATTGTGTTTATTTTATTTTTCCGTCTCGAATATGATTTCGGAATGACTTCCAAACCTCTTTCTTAAAGCTTCTTGGATGAGAAGATGATAGAGGGCGGGTATTGAACTGAAGGCCTATAGATAATAACATCACTGCTCTTCTCCATCTGACTTATTAGCTCAGTTGGTAGAGCATCGGTCCGGTGATCCGAAGGTCCCAGATTCAAATCCTGGATAGTCAATTTTTTCACTGGCTGTCATTTTTGTATGTGTTGACTTGTGTTAAAAAACCTTTCTCATAGTTATATGTTAATTTATATGGAAACCAGTCATTCCTCCTCCTCCTCCTCGTCATCGTCATCATCATCATCATCATCATCATCATCATCATCATCATCATCATCATCATCATCATCATCATCATCATCATCATCATCATCATCATCATCATCATCATCATCATCATCATCATCATCATCATCATCATCATCGTGTCTTCCTATTTAAAAGAAGAAAGAACCTAATAAACAAATGCTTAAAAATGAACAATATTAGATCGCTAGGTTATTGCATGACACAATGAAAATTAGCCTCCACGTCCATCGCCAAAATCCTGGCATTTTTCGCTAAAATTTATTTAAAAAAACACCCAATTGGGCTATTTCACGTTAAGTGCACACTTACTACAGTCTCAGAGAGGGTCAAAATTAGAACTCCTTAAATTCATCAAAATTCTATGATTTTTAGAGCTTCATGATGTTCCAAATTCAATTCCAAATTATTAGAGCGTGGGATCATCAATAACATTGTTAAATTCATCACTAAAGCTTCAATGGGAAAATGCATGGCGTCTGGAGAGAGCATTTTGTTTACCAAAATAACATTGACCACTTCAGTGCTATGTAATTCAAATAATGTATGGGTCACAATTACTTGCATTTTTTTACATTGCTCATCAGATGATAATACACATTTTTTAATCATTCTACATGACATTTTTGTTAAAAATTAAAGTGCGGGCTTCTGTAAATCCAGAAGCAAGTTACTTTATTATAACAGTATATTCTTTAGTGTATCATTTTTCTTATCATAAATATTAATTATGATGTGTTTTAATGAAATATTGTTAAATGGCCATATTTTTTCAGTAGAACTTATATTTTCTGAGCTTTCCAACATATGGGTGTCTGGAGAGGACATTTTGTTTAACAATCAGTTTTGCAATTTTTTCACTGATATTCAAGCAGCAAACTTACATCAGTCTAAAACTTTTCATCAGATGTTATTACACACAAATACTGCACTAAAAACCATACCATCTCTTGTATTTTATTTTTAATGTAGGCTCCTGTAAATTCAGACACAGGTCACAGCTATTTGGTGAGGCATGAAATCCACTCTTTCATCATCAAAAAAAATCTTGAAATTAGCCGTTTCTGACTACAAATGGTCACTTTTATGTTGTCAATAAAAGTAAAACATTCACTTGAAATAAAAGTACATGCTTTTTGTGAGCTGTTAAGGACCACTGTTTTTGGTTGTTCTGGAGAGGACATTCTGTTTAACAACATGATATCATCATATATTGGGTACTTGAAGTATTGCCTTGTCTTGTTAGAGGGAAGGAGAAGGCTAATTTTGTAAAAGGAAGTCAAACATTGGTTTTGAGTGAATTGCCGATTTACCCCCGTTCTGGAGAGGACACACTTTTAACGCGAAATCAAGACACCAAAACTGTCAGGTTGTGATATTTGATATAAATATCCTCAGAACTAATTGTCCTGTTTTTTGATTGCATAACACCCTGAAGGTTTCTAAAGATGCAAGTTTTGGCAGGAACTACCAATTTAGTTTCAATTTTGAAAGTACTTGTTTTGGAGAGGACATCAAATTTTTTGTTGAACACAGAATCTACATAATTACAAAAATGGTCATAATTTTCACAATACTTGACCATTTTATGCCAAATAACTTGCATTGTATTGTGTCATGCTTCATACTTTGTTACCAAAACAATAGCTACCAAGGAGACATACTTATATTCCTAAGAAATCATTCACAAGACATTCAAAATGTGAAATGTAAACTCCAGAAATGTGTTTAAAATGCATTTAAATGCAAAAATCTGATATAACAAGTTGTCAGAATTAAATGAAATGCTCCTGCAGCTTCTCCTCCATAACACCCATCTAATGAAATCACCCACATTATATAATGTTCCAAATTCAGGCATCCAGAAATGCTGAAGCACCATTTTGAAAAGTGCACACTTAATGTGAAACAGCCCAATTAGTATATCCAAACATTGCTAACCACATAACCACAATGTGGAACCCCACATTATTCTGAAATAATAAATAGAATGAAACAAATACATAAAATGGAAAATTATTATATCTAATTTATTTTGGCAATAATATTACTCACGTTCTTGTCGGCAATAGTAGGTCGGAATCTCTTCCTGAAAATGCTAAACGTATTCCTTTGCGTTGAAGATCTCCTCCATTCAAAATATCATACATTTCCCGTAAGTATCCCCGACTTGTCTTTGCACGTTTAAAATGCCAAAAAATTGAGTTCTCAGGTAAGGAATACAAACGTTCCTGTAATGTTTTGTTCTGTAGCAAATTTTCAAATCCTTCCCTGTTTATAGCCATAATGGTAGTTTTGATTCCAACGTCATCTGTGTAGCCTTTCAGTGTAGCCATGTTAAATCGAAGAACCAAGTCCATGCTGTCAATTTCGTTTCCACATTTGCTGTTGCTGAGGATTCCACTGTTTCCTACAACGGCGCAATTTTGGAATTGACGCGTTAATATGCCGAATGAAGGATCATTGGAACACTTATTACAAAGCAGCATATCATTTTTCTTACTTGAGTCTAAATAGTTGTCATTCTTGCCTTTTTTGTAGAATGCATGAAGTGTTGATTTTCCTTTGACATGCTCCAATATGCAAGGGCTGTTTAGAAAGATAATATCACAGAACATAATAGTATTAAATAACTATTTGATTGCTCAAGACACATAAATATTTTATGGTGATATAATACAGTAAAGGTTCGCCTAATGGTGCACGTGGGCTCATTTGCTTGAGGTTCATTTTATGTGCAAATAGATGGCTAAAATCCAAACAAGAATATTACAAGAATAATAAGATTTCTTGTCCTTATTTTCTGGTGGGAGATTTACAGGAGGGCAGTTTTAGGTTATGCCTAAAATTCCAAATATGTCAAGGGAGCCCATAGCGGCATTAGGCGAATATTTACAGACATTAAGGTAGAAATGGATAGAGCACCCTGCTCCTGGAAAAGATGAGTCACCTGATAAAGATTGCTTGTTGCCGGTTCTTTATAAATCAAACCATGAATTCCCAAAGATTTACGGGAGGGCAGTGCCCGCTATATGAAATACCACACCGTTCAAAAGCAGCACCAATAAAAATTCCTTTAAAAAGGAATGGGGCGCCCAATGGGAGCTTTGTTGTGATGTGCTGAAATCTGGGGGGAGGGGGCAGTCCCACTTTGGAGGTGATGCGTATGTAGGGCTATTAAGAACCCCTTTTTACCATCGCTGTCACCCAAAGACCCCATTACCAGCACATGCTCTGTCACCCAAAGACCCCATATTTTTCCTTTAGATCTGTCACCCAAAAACTAAACCGTAATATTTCCATCTGAACAGCAACGAGTCGTCTATCACTGATTTTTGAGGCTTATGTTGGCTCTCACCCAAAGACCCCATTAAAAAAGGTCATATTCTCACCCAATGCCCCCTAATTTAGATCCAAACGGTCCCTCTCTCACCCAAATGACCCCATATTTTGTACACTGATTTGTGCTCTCACAGAATGCCAAAAATCATGCTCTCAGGCTTGCATTGACTTTATATTTTTTTATATTTTGCTATCACCGGATGCCCCTTACTGGGCAGCCCTATCTCTACACCTATATCCATTTCATATTGAAGTGCCACCCCCGGGGCTGAAATGTAACCGTTTGGATACAATTTTTTTCTTAACAATAATGTAACATTAGCATAGTAAGCAAAGAAAGATTAGGAAAAGTAAAGTATATTTATTGCAGTGAGAGAGGTGTAAAAGATGGGACGAAAGAGGGTTGGTTTCAAATAAAAAGGAATATATCTTAGCATTTCAGTTAGGGCCTACTATTGTTAGCAAATCATGTTGTGGGGGTTGTTGGAGCAGAATTATTTTATTCAAAATATAGGTTTGTTAAGGATTGTTTTCCAAGTGGACATATTATATAATTATAACTGTCGGTTGTAATACCTCACAATATTGCATGCCTGGTTATTGATTTAATGGAAAGTCGCCGCGGATATCATGTTTTAAGAGCATTTGAACTTGTTTTTTAACATGCTTTAGCGACACAAAAGTGACTGTGTAATGGGCGTTTTTATTAACCAATAATTTTGTATTTCAAACAAAGATGACAAGCCTATACGCACGGGATTTTAATGATGTTTGTAAAGGTAAGTGTTTTAAATAACATGCCGCTCTTCACCTGGATCATAGGCCTACTCTGCGCTCGTAATAGCGCCATCTCTTCAAAGCATTTTAAAAAGACATTAAGGCATTTTCATTAATTTTGTATTTCAATCGTTAATTCCGCTGTATATAGAACTACTTTACTTGCATTCAATGCATATTAGTAAACAGTAATAAAATCAAAACCAAGCAAGTTGTGTTTTTATTTCTAAGCTGGGCATACTTTAAGGGCTGGAGTATGAACGTTAGGACAGTATTTATTGTGGGACATTAGAGCACATCAGACATATAGAATTGCATTCTGTATACGAAGAATGTCCTTCTGATATCAAATAATTTTGATTTTTGAAATTAAGCTATTTAATGCACATTTTATGGCAAATCATTAAAATTGATATTTTGATATTTAACAGTACTTGAAGTAAACTTTATAAATCTGATGATTTATACTTGAAGTGTATGTAGGTGGGATGAAAAGCCGACGATCAATTGAAAATTTTGACCTTTCGTATTGAAGATGTGGATTTTTTTCCCCAAAACACCAAAAAAATTAGGTGTTTTTGGGAAAAAATCCATATCTTCAATATAAAAGGTCAAAATTTTCAATTGACCGTCAACTTTTCCTCCCTGCTACATACACTTTAAGAATATATCATTAGATTTATATAATTTACTTCGAGGACTGTATCAAAAATTTGAAAAATATGAAATTTTTATAATTTGTCATAAAATTTGTATTATATTGTGATTTTCAAAAATGAAAATTATTTGATATCAGAAAGACATGCTTCAGATTCAGAATGCAATTCGATAGGTCTGAGGTGCTCTCATGTCCCACAAAAAAACTGTCGAAAACGCATAATAAACGCTCATTTTAGATCCCTTAAGCAAAACAGTTGAAAAGTAAATATAGCAAGACCGAAATTAGAAGGTTTTTACAAAGTCAAGCCAAATAAGGGGGTGCCGCCGTAGCGGGTGCCCCCCCCAAATCTTACCAAATTAGCCAAGAAATCTGCCGTTTTGTCTATAGATGGGTCCGTCCATGTCAAATCAACCAAAAGTTAGCCCAGACCCCCCATTTTTGGCTGAATTTTTGTTTCTAGGTAGGTCTTATTAGTATGTTTCATGGCTGTAAATTTCAATACATGTTTTAACTGTCCACATGGTCAACCATTGGTCAGAAAACGGGGGGTCTCCTGGCAAATTTTCACCCGGACCCAACTTTGGATGCCGCCTATTCCTCCATCAATAGTTTGATTTGCTCAAACTTGCTTGTGGGCTCAGATATGTACCCATAGACAATGTATCATGTGACATGAGTCATATGATCACATATTTTGGCACCAGGGACCCCCAAAATGACAAAATCACACTTCCGGTTCAATAAATGATCAACTTTGGGTGCTCGTAACTTTAAACGGAAAGCAGATATCTGAAATTTAGAGCCAGATTCTGAAAATATGACATAAGGTTAGCTAGAATGCAACATTGCAGCTTTATATCTGTTCAGAACAGGAAGTTATGAGCTACCAAAGTTGGTAAAAATCACCAATGACACTTGGGAGTGCCAAATATGGGGGGTCTGGGCCAAACTTCAAACGGCCATTTCTCAAAAACGACTTGGCCTATGAGCAGTGTTCGAAATAAGCACTTATCCTCTTGTCCAAAAATCACTGGGGACAACCATATTGAGCTATGTACTTATCCCCTACGCAAAATTTTTGTATGGGTTACTTCATTGTGGCCACAAAAGATTACTCTGATGGAATTTCATCAAAATCTGAGAGGGTCACCTGGGGACCCCTGGTTGATTTGATATGGACTGACCCAGATACACAAAGTAAATTGAACAAATAATGTATTTAAACACATTAAATTTCCCAGTGTACCATTGTTTTATCAAAAAATTGCTGAATAATAAAGGCAAGCAGGCCTGAATCTGGTATTTCATCAGTGTTGCCACGCGACAACTCTACCACTTTTCGGTTTCAGTCGCTGTTGTTGTAGCGCCGTAACAGGACAAATGAACTAGATTTTGGGCGTGCTTGCCTTAATTATTCAGCTTTTTTTTTTTTTGATAAAACAATGATACACAGTAAAGTTGAATTATAACCTGGCTTTGATCTTAAATTAGCAATAACAAATTACTTCTTTAGCTTGTTCAATGATCACATCACACGGTTAATTTAAGTTTAAATTCAGTTTGAATAAGGGTTGCTATATCGAAGGCCAGCTATGTTAAATTAAGGAAATATCGTGTGGTTTTATTCTTACCATAATTGAGTTGTATTGATCTCCGACAGCTTCACGCTTCAAAAGAAAGTAGCAAACGTAGGTAAAATAATAATAATAAAAAAATAATAATAACAATAACAATAACAATAACAATAACAATAACAATAATAATAATAGATTTAGTACTTACCGTAAAATAGTTGTATTGAACTCCCGGGTTTTTCTAAAGAAAAAATCAGAATAAAATTTGATTAATTTACAAATTATATACATAATTATGAGGAATTTAAACTTGTCACTTGTCTGTGTACATGATCTCTAAAAATAAATGAAACGTTGGATGAAATATACCATCAAAATACTATTAATTTCAGTTAACATCTGATATTTACAATTGTTCAGCTTTATTCCATGAAATTTGACAGGAAATATGCAACATTTACCACAGGCTCTGATTTCAAACTGGTCCAGGATTCGGGTGACCATAACTAGGCAAGAAACTTAATAACTTTTTATACTAGCGGTCACCTGTCTTTCGCGGTCAGGGTTTTTCGCGGTTGGTAAATTTTGTACATTTTGCGTATATGTAAATGTTTTATTTAATGTGATTAATGGTATGAGAGGAGATGATCATTTAGAACTTAGAAGTATAATATTTAGTATCTTTTCCATATAAATCAATGGCTTGAAATTGCAATTAGATCATGTCTTGCCCTGTGGGATGCTGGTCGCTCTGATATTTAAGATTTTTATGCATTTGTTTCTACAGTACTTTTTAGCCCATTTTGGACAAATTTGTTGTACCTTTTGGCTCATTTTTTGTCATTTTCATCCAAGTTTGTCCCCCACCTTGAAATGTACCTTGCTGCCCCTGCCTCCTGCAAAAGTCCTGGCTACATCACTGAGCAGATGAACACAATTTTATTCACATCCCTCTTGGCCCGCTGTGGCCTGCTGGCTGATCTGATATTTTAGATTTCTATGCGTTTGTTGTACTTTTGATTTGTTAGCCCATTTTGGATAAATTTGTCGTACTCTTTAGCCCATTTGTGACAATTCTCCCCCCATGAAATTTGCCTCCCCCCTCTCTCTCTCTCTGAAAAAGTTCTGGCTACACCACTGTGCAGCTGAAACAATTTTATTCACATTTCCTTACACTCTATTTCATATAAGTTATGATCATACCTGATCATACATTATGCTGATAACATTAAACATAGCACTACCACAAAGCAGAGTAGGCCTATTCATGGTGTGGTTTGGCAACCCTGATTAATTTGTCCTTCAAAAGTTTCACTTTAACTATAGGTTCTCCATAAAAACACAGAATACATGCTAATGTTGATCAATTAGTTGAATAAACAATAGATTAATTGAGTTTCTACTGTGTCATGTAATAGTTGCTTCTACTGTGTCATGTAATAGTTGAGACTACAGGCATACTATCCTCACACCGATGACAGGATAGAAGGCCTAATTCAGGCTATGTCAACATTAGTGTATTGTGTTGGCGTTAGCATGCAGGTGCGCTGCCACTGCCTTTGCCCTGCCTTTGAAACTAATTAACTAATGAAACTAAAAAAACAAAATTGGACGTTTTATTGGGGTGCGGACAACTTTACTCTACTTAAACGTAAAAATCCGTTTTCGAAATAATGTAAAAACGAGGCGTTTTTAGCCTTACAAATTCGAAAAACTCAGTAATTTATTATAGATTGTCACCAAAAAGAAGGCATGCTGGAATTGGTGCTATTCACATCGTATACATTATACTTCTAGTGCCCATTTCTATTCACCTTTATGCATTCTTCATTACGTTTCACTACACTACCTGGAGAGAATTGATCTAAAATTGAATGCCCTCCTGCAGGATGATATCTGTCAATAAGTTGACCAGATCACAATGATGTCATTATATAGCTGATATAGCTAGAGGCAGTATACGTACAGGGTGTCCCTGAAAGAACTGCATTGCCGGGAACTGATTTTTTGGTACTTTAATGCACAAAGTAAACATAACTAAATAAATGATGATGTTGTAGAACATATCAGCTATCACATACTTTTTGGAATTTTGACAATTGAATATGAATACAAAAGCCACCTAAGTCCATACTTTGGCCAAATTGAGTTAAGCATGGGAAATTGTTGCTATACATAGGCCTGTCATATGCATGAAAGAACAACTCAAATTCATTCTCTGTGTCTATTGGGCATGTGAAAAATAGCATGTATGAAAGAATCACCCAATTCCATGATTTGAGTCTTGTAACACATTGATTGAAATCCAGTATGTATAAAAGTCCACTTGTAACACATTCATTGCTAGAGAATGACTTTTGAACAAAAATGGGTTTAATAAAGGAAAGTGTGTGGTTTATATTACATGGCAGAATGCTTATCAACATTATACAATATACATACCTGTGTGCTTTATTTTGTATTATCTTACTAGTGGTAATCTCATTCTAACATTGTTGTCTTTGTATATGATTCAAAAACCACCAAAAAAGTCCAAAATTTAAAATGAACCCCACAAAGTCCCTGAAATGCTAATCGTCATACCTAATACAGGTTAATCCACTCATTTGCACGTAAAACTTACCATATTGACCAGGTAAATCTAACTGAAGGAATTAAAATGATACACAGGTTTTTCTCTCAAAATAACTTCGCATGGACTTAGGTGGCTTTTGTATTCATGTATTCAATTGACTGCTCCGTTTTTGAAACAAAAGAAAAGAATTTTACGAAACTCCCTCATTTTCAAGCCTTTCCACAGAGTCAATATAAATGACAACGCATCATGCGCTGATGATGCCCAATGATATGGTCTTCTTAATTTTTAATCTTAATAGTTCGTCTCGAAGCCTTTCCCAAGTTAAAAACCTAATATGTGACCGTACACCACGAATGAGCCGTAAATGTCCTCAATTGTATTCTGAGTTACAGTGTAAATGGGCATGAAGGTCGTATTCATAGGTACCTCAATTTGGTGCTATGTGTACCTCATATAATGAGATACACGTAGCACCAAATTGAAATACCTATGAATATGACCTTCATGCCCATTTTACACTGTAACTCAGAATACAATTGAGGACATTTACGGCTCATTCGTGGTGTACGGTCACATATGGAATGTGGTTTTGATTAGTTAATTAATTAATTTTAATTAATTTATTTATTAATTAATGGATCCATATGAATATTGACCCTAGGCTTATGATTGGTATCTTATTTTAAATATATTCTTTAGTTGTTCTTTTCTCTCTTTCGTTTAAAACACCTTTTGGGGGTCACACCTTTGTGGCATTTTAAGGTATAGTTGGCTTTTGCTATGAAAAAGGTGATAAATCCAGGCCCAATAACTGATAATTACCCCCTTTGGTCAATTACAATTCCAGCTAGACAAGCCCACCCCAATGATAAACCACAGCAGACAATCCAAAAGATAGGAAATTGTTATGTAATAATGTTATTATGATACATGTTGGCACACTTTTTGAGAGTTCTATAATGGGAAATCAGCAGGAGCTAATTGGAGGATTAGTGGTTTTGATTTTATTCCTTTTGTCTCGCCTGAACTTTGTTCAGGATGGGACTTAGTAATCACTATTTCTGTCTGTGTGGATGTGTGTGTGGATGTATGTGTGTCCGTCCGGAGCTGTATCTGGGTAACCGTAAGACTTATGGCGACGCTACTTGGTGGGAGGAAGGGTATCCAAGTTTGCTCCGTAACCATATGTTTTCGGTGAAAAATATGCAAATTAACATAGCTAATTTGCATAATTTATGCAAAAATCAGCGCAAATTGATAGCGGAGTTTGTGGACAGACTATCTCAAGAGCTGTCGGGCGCATGGTAACGAAACCTGGTGGCAGCTATGATACACATCTGCTGATCACCTGATTAGTTTTTCGGCAAAAAGTATGTGCATTTAGTTGTTAATTTGCATAATTTATGCGGAACGATTCTACAAATATGGTTGGAAATCTGAAGAAATCCGCCTTGTGGAGCTGTATCTGGGGGATTCGTAAGATCCCTAAGCCCTATGATGATGAAACGTGGTAGGGGTAGTATGACCAGAGGATCTCAACCCGATTCGATTTTCAGCGCAAAATATGGTAATTAAGTACCTAATTTGCATAATTTATGCATAAAATGCAAAAACCTATTCGGAGACTAGGGGTCGCACATTCTTCAAACTTGGTGGGTGGGTGCATCTTCACCCCAGACAGAACAAGTTTGTATTGGTTAGTGCGTCAAGGTCACCCAAGGTCATCTGAGGTCAAATGACTAAAAACCACCTTTTTAGGGTGAAGGAAGCATTTTTTCAAAAAATGTCTAAAACAGGTTTTTATGTCAAAAAATGGTCTATCATACAATGTAGTCTTCATGCACACTAGTACCCCCCCCCCCCATGTGGCCCCTCCCACACACTCAAAGTTGAGGGGGGGTCAAAAATGTAATGAAATATTGTTTTTATATTGCGCATTACATATATCAATTTCGGAAATGTAGGCCAAGTTAATACGCCAAAAAAAGACTTTGAAGAATGTCTCTCATGTACAAAAGGATAGGAAACTGAACATTTAAAACCACCTTTTTAGGGTGAAGGAAGCATTTTTTCAAAAAAATGTCTAAAATGGGTTTTTATGTCAAAAATGGTCTCTTTTGGGGTGCTACATCGAGTCAAATGTTCAGAAGATTATTTCGGAGTCATCCGAGGTCACCCAGGGTTCATCTAAGGTCAAATTACTAAAACTGTCGTATGGGCATGAAACTTGGTGGGTACAATCAACATTTAGAGTCAAATGTAGGAAGATTATTTCGGGGTCATCTGAGGTCACCAGGGGTCATCTGAGGTCAAATTACTAAAAACTGTCGTATGGGCATGAAACTTGGTGGGTACAATCAACATTTAGTAATTTAGTTACTGGGAAATCAGCAGGAGCTAATTGGAGGGATTAGTGGTTTTGATTTTTATTCCTTTTTGTCTCGCCTGAACTTTGTTCAGGATGGGACTTAGTAATCACTATTTCTGTCTGTGTGGATGTGTGTGTGGATGTATGTGTGTCCGTCCGGAGCTGTATCTGGGGAACCGTAAGACTTACGGCGACGCTACTTGGTGGGAGGAAGGGTATCCAAGTTTGCTCCGTAACCATATGTTTTCGGTGAAAAATATGCAAATTAACATAGCTAATTTGCATAATTTATGCAAAAATCAAGCGCAAATTGATAGCGGAGTTTGTGGACAGACTATCTCAAGAGCTGTCGGGCGCATGGTAACGAAACCTGGTGGCAGCTATGATACACATCTGCTGATCACCTGATTAGTTTTTCGGCAAAAAGTATGTGCATTTAGTTGTTAATTTATGCGGAACGATTCTACAAATATGGTTGGAAATCTGAAGAAATCCGCCTTGTGGAGCTGTATCTGGGGATTAGTAAGATCCCTAAGCCCTATGATGATGAAACGTGGTAGGGGTAGTATGACCAGAGGATCTCAACCCGATTCGATTTTCAGCGCAAAATATGGTAATTAAGTACCTAATTCGCATAATTTATGCATAAAATGCAAAAACCTATTTTCTCGGAGACTAGGGGTGCATACGTTCTTCAAACTTGGTGGGTGGGTGCATCTTCACCCCAGACAGAACAAGTTTGTATTGGTTAGTGCGTCAAGGTCACCCAAGGTCATCTGAGGTCAAATGACTAAAAACTGTCGTATGGGCACGAAACTTGGTGGGTACGGTCAACATAATGTGGTTGGGGGTAGTATGACCAGAGGATGCACACTAGTACCCCCCCCCCCATGTGGCCCCTCCCACACACTCAAAGTAGAGGGGGGGTCAAAAATTTAATGAAATATTGTTTTTATATTATGCATTACATACATGTATATCAATTTCGGTCATGTAGGCCAAGTTATTAGGCCAAAAAAGACTTTGAAGAATGTCTCTCATGTACAAAAGTATAGGAAACTGAACATTTAAAACCACCTTTTTAGGGTGAAGGAAGCATTTTTCAAAAATGTCTAAAACAGGTTTTATGTCAAAAATGGTCTATCATACAATGTAGTCTTCATGCACACTAGTACCCCCCCCCCATGTGGCCCCTCCCACACACTCAAAGTTGAGGGGGGTCAAAATGTAATGAAATATTGTTTTATATTTGCATTACATATATCAATTTCGGAAATGTAGGCCAAGTTAATACGCCAAAAAAAGACTTTGAAGAATGTCTCATGTACAAAAGGATAGGAAACTGAACATTTAAAACCACCTTTTTAGGGTGAAGGAAGCATTTTTTTCAAAAAAATGTCTAAAATGGGTTTTTATGTCAAAAATGGTCTCTTTTGGGGTGCTACATCGAGTCAAATGTTCAGAAGATTATTTCGGGGTCATCCGAGGTCACCCAGGGTTCATCTAAGGTCAAATTACTAAAAACTGTCGTATGGGCATGAAACTTGGTGGGTACAATCAACATTTAGAGTCAAATGTTCGGAAGATTATTTCGGGGTCATCTGAGGTCACCAGGGGTCATCTGAGGGCAAATTACTAAAAACTGGCGTATGGGCATGAAACTTGGTGGGTACAATCAACATTTAGAGTCAAATGTTAGGAAGATTATTTCAAGGGTCATCCGAGGTCACCCAGGGGTCATCTAAGGTCATCCGAGGTCACCCAGGGGTCATCTAAGGTCAAACTACTAAAACTGTCGTATGGGCATGAAACTTGGTGGGTACAGTCAACATTTAGAGTCAAATGTTCGGAAGATTATTTCAGGGTCATCCGAGGTCACCCAGGGGTCATCTGAGGTCAAATTACTAAAAACTGTCGTATGGGCATGAAACTTGGTGGGTACAGTCAATATTTAGAGTCAAATGTTCGGAAGATTATTTTGGGGTCATCCGAGGTCACCCAGGGGTCATCTGAGGTCAAATTACTAAAAACTGTCGTATGGGCATGAAACTTGGTGGGTACAGTCAACATTTCGAGTAAAATTTTCGGAAGGTTATTTCGGGTTCATCCGAGGTCACCAAAGGGTCATCTGAGGTCAAATTACTAAAACTGTCATATGGGCATGAAACTTGGTGGGTACAGTCAACATTTAGAGTCAAAGTTTAGGAAGGTAATTTCGGGGTCATCCAAGGTCACACAGGGGTCATCTGAGGTCACATTACTAAAAACTGTCATATGGGCATGAAACTTGGTGGGTACAGTCAACATTTAGAGTCAAAGTTTTGGAAGGTAATTTAGGGGTCATCCAAGGTCACCCAGGGGTCATCTGAGGTCAAATTACTAAAAACTGTCGCATGGGCATGACACCTGGTGGTTACAGTCAACATTAAGAGTCAAATTTTTGGAAGGGCATTTCGGGGTCACCCAGGGGTCATCTGAGGTCAAATTACTAAAACTGTCGTATGGGCATGAAACTTGGTGGGTACAGTCAACATTTAGAGCCAAATTTTGGAAGGTCATTTTTGGGTCATCCAAGGTCACCCAGGAGTCATCTGAGGTCAAATTACTTAAAACTGTTATATGGGCATGAAACTTGGTGGGTACAGTCAACATTTAGAGTCTTTTTTTAAAGTCATTTCGGGGTCATCCAAGGTCACTCAGGGGTCATCTGAGGTCACATTACTAAAAACTGCTGTATGGGCATGACACTTAGTGGTCACTGTCAACATTAAGAGTCAAATTTTTGGAAGGGCATTTCGGGGTCACCCAGGGGTCATCTGAGGTCAAATTACTTAAAACTGTTATATGGGCATGAAACTTGGTGGGTACAGTCAACATTTAGAGTCTTTTTTTAAAGTCATTTCGGGGTCATCCAAGGTCACTCAGGGTCATCTGAGGTCACATTACTAAAAACTGTTGTATGGGCATGAAACTTGGTGGGTACAGTCAACATTTAGAGCCAAATTTTTGGAAGGTCATTTTGGGATCATCGAAGGTCATCCATAGGCATGACACCTGGTGGTTACAGTCAACATTTAAAGTCGAATTTTTGGAAGGTCATTTCAGGGACATCTGAGGTCACCCATGGGTCATCTGTGGTCAAATTTCTAAAAACTGTCACAGGGGCATGAAACTTGGTGGGCAGTCATCATTTAGAGCCAAATTTTTGGACAGTCATTGCAAGGTCATCTGAGGTCACTCAGAGGTCATCTGAAGTCAAATGACTAAAAACTGTTGTGTGGGCATGAAACTTGATTGGTACAGTCAACATTTAGAGCCCAATTTTTGGAAGGTCATTTTGGGGTCAGTAGGGGTCATCTGAGGTCAAATTAGTAAAAATTGTCGGATGGGCATGAGACTTGGTGGGTACAGTCACCATCAGCCAGGTAATTGTGCCCAGCCGAGACCCACCAAAATTTAGGGATCAAAGGTCAAATTCCAATATTGGTCCAATCAAGTTCAAATTGAACAGGCAAATCGCCATGGGTTGTTGCAGGTTCATTTACTTCTACCAAAAGTAATCGTAAAAGCAGGCGATCACGAAAGCAGGCGAGACTCGTGGTTCGAGAACCGCCTTGTTCATAGAGCAACCAGAGTATATGTCCACTTCAGACCAAAAGGTTAGTCAGTAAATAAGTTAGTAAGAAAGTATAAACATTCTCTTTGATAAAATTTCATGGTGCAGTAAAAAATGAAGAGCTTTGTTGCAAAACCCCTTACATCCACTTTTGACTTTTTGAGAAAAACAGCTTTTTTTAATTGTGCAAGTATTACTCGTTCGATTTGATTCAATTTGGGTTCGGATAAGGCCCTTCACAACTGATTTTGAGTTTACTGTTTTCCTCCCGCATCCAAAATTGAAAAATAAAAATAATTATTTTCTTTTTATTTGACATTTTCTCTGTTAAATGACATTTTAATAACATTTATTTGCTACTTTCTTACTTTGATCATCCTAACTATGATGCTGAACAAACAATGAACACCCCTACATTATCATCAATGTATAAAATCAACCATTATTGCAAAATAATTAAATCTGCAGTGCCAAAATATGCCGTTCATATTGGGCTGTAACCACTCATTTCAAAATAAAGAAAATAATAAGTAATTAATAATTAATAATTAAAAGTTACCTCGTGCCTTTTTGAAAATCTTGAACAGTAAACTAAGATTTTAATTTGAAGGGCCTAAAGTGTTGATGAATAGAAACTAAAAGAATAGGTTTGGTACAATTTTCAAGCATTCCTATTTATTTTATTATTTATTTTATATCACACCTTTTGTGGATGTAAGGGGTTTTGCAACAAAATAAATGTACCCCTTTTCTAGAAACCACCTTTGCAATCATATTAGAGCCCATTTGTTTGCACTACTTTATGTAACTTGACTAATGCTTTCAAAATCAAAAAGAAAAATTGAAATATCTCATTTACTTTTTTAATTCTGAATTTTTAATTAAATTCGGGAAAATGGCATTTTTTGCGTATTTTCGAAGCTACACCTTTTGTTAATTAAAATGAATTTTTCCAAACATAGTGACCCAAAAACAGTTCCTTTTGGTTTTAATACTAAAGAACATTCTAAGCTACTATTATACATCAAAAAATTAAAACAAAACAATTCTATTAATTTTAAGTTCAGATTTCCAGAAATTCCCTAAGATTTCCCAAACGGAAACATTAAAATTTTTATATTTATTATCATGTATTACTATGTAATATTTTGATAGTATGTATTATTCACTGAGCGTGTTTGTAGAGAGCCAGCTTATCCATTGTTAGGCGCTTATCATCATAGAAGTACTTCAAAATCAATTGCCATTGCAGTGTGGTATTTCTGTGATAAACTACTACAAGCACGCTCGTAATATCATTATGCATTTAGTGTATTTTGGTCAATCATACATAGTAATGTTATTCTAATTTAATTATATTGATTTAATTGTTACTGCCTAAATGTATTGAGATTTATTTATATACCAATGACTCTTGTTTACATTTAATTTTATTACTTTGTTGAGCTATTAAGATCACTTGTATATTGATGTTGATGATTGATGAAAATAAAATATGAATGAATGAATGAATGAATGTATGATACCTCCGGAAGGGAAGGTAGTATGAAGGTCAAACAACCACCAAAATGTGTATTTTAACCCATACTATAATATCATGCCAATAACTCAATTTCAGCCATTATTATGTTTTGATGGATCCAAGTTGTGATAATATTGGATCCAAAACATAATAATGATAAAATTGGATGCTTTACGCCCAATATTTATTGGTCTCGCTATGAGTTGTAAAATATTGGACTCGACTACGTCTCGTCCAATATTTTAAAACTCATAGCTCGACCAATAAATATGGGCTCAACCGATCCAATTTTATATCAAAAGTGGATGTAAGGGGTTTTGAAACAAAGCTCTTCAAATATAAATAAATCAAAACCGAATGTACATGCAATTGGAATGAGTTGTTACCGAAATAGTCGAAAACCTGAGGAGTCATTCCATGCCCACTCAACATGAAAGTTAACCCATAATAGATTTTTTCCTTCTTTTGTGTACTGGTAGATACAATTGAGAAATGAAAAACCTGAAAATTTGAGGTCGTAACTCCCTTTCGTTTCCGTGCTAGAGCAATTTTGAAATTCAGGGTGGGGGCACACAAAAAAATGTAAATTTTCAGGGGTGTGGGACTGGGATATATACTTTTTGAAAATCACCTTGAAAATCAAAGTATACCTCGCTACACATTATTTTCTCATGCCCCCCCCCCAGATTTCTAATTGCTATAGCGCGAAAACGAAAGGTCGTTGCGACCTCAAATTTTAAAGTTTTTCATTTCAAAATCCATAAGTATGGGTTAACTTTAATGTTGAGTTGGCATGGAATGACCCACAGAGTATCCTAGCAATCTAGGCAATAGAACAAATCACTGGATTGGTTCCAGACTAATGAGATGGCATAATAAATACGTATTTACTACTTACCGTAAAGTTGTTTTACTGTTGAAATCCCACGGTCTATTCAAAAGAAAAGAATTAAGAATTAAAAAATGTGATTATGATTGATACAGGGTTAGCTTATATTATAGCGAAGTGAACTTTTTACATGTACATTGTAGCTTCAATCCAAGACAGAACTAACTAGACATTACTGTGGTCTAAGACCAGGAACATAGCAGTATATATATCTTCCCCTTAATATTCCAACGAATTCCATGTGACATGTATGGTAATGGTTAGTGATGGTTGTGACCAAATTAAGTAAAGCACTTGCGTACACGTATGAAAAAAGACACAGCCGTGGTATAGCTATAGTTTGAATTAGTCGTCACTGTCACATAAACTGGTGCCTTCATCGTAAAGAAATACAATGGATAATCTGTAAATAAAAAAGGGCTACACGTATAATATACAAAGCAGATTGTGATTAATACAAAGTAAGTAAAAATATACAATAAAGTAGAAACCTGTCCTTTTATTATTTTAAGGGCTGTGCAATAATTATGCCCCACCCTCCACCCTCATACATACCTAGTTCGTGATGCTGTTTGTAGCGAAGTCTTTTTAATAATTATTGCTGTACTGGATTTAAATTGCCAATATATCATCACCATCAAGCTAACCGAACAGGAAAGAAATATGCCTAACAGTACCCTCTTATAGTTCATCGTAACCTCGTATTCCTAATTAGCCTGGTATTTTCGAGCTAGGTCCAGTTGCACTGACGAAACTACAAAAACGACATGAGAGAGTTTGTGAAATGAGGCTCAATATAATATAATATTATGGCTAATTAGGATAATTTTGATATTTTAGATAATTAGGATATTATTAAGGCTAATTGGCGTAAATTTTAGATAATTAGGAATAGGATCAAGACTAATTAGGATAATTCAGGATTGGACTTTTGACTGGTCAAAACCTGTTTAGGGACCATTCACAAACACTTGTAAGGGGGGCCTGATGCAAAAAAAAATCATCGCGAACATCAGGGGTAGCGCTAGAACTAAACACTCGAGGGTCCGCAGGGACCCCCGAACTTGCAAAAAATTAAAAAGTAGGGGGTCCGGAGTAGAGTTTGGCGAGTCCCAGTTGCACAAATGCAGTATAAATAGTATGTCTGCAATAGCGCTAGATTGAAAACTGGGGGTCTGTAGGGACCCCTGAACTTGCAGAAAATTTAAAAACAGGGGGTCCCAACTCTATTTTGGTGGGTCCGGGACCCCAAAAAGCAACTTAGCGCTACCCTTGGCGAACATTTTTTGGGGCCCCCCTTAACAGACCTCAAACAATTCAGGGCTCCCCTTTTTGACATGAAAATTATGGGTCAACCCCATAGAAAAGTATATAAACTCAATTTTTCCAGGAAAATGTGTGATAATTTTTTCAGGCCCCCCCCCCTTAGGAGGGTCAAAATGTTCTGCCCCCCCTTTTGCATCAGCCCCCCCTTACAAGTGTTTGTGAACGGTCCCTTAGTCCACAAAGCGGTTTAAAAAACAGGTTTAAACCAGACAAAACTGGTCAAATCTGGTCAAAACCTGATTTGTATTCTAGCATGTTATGTATCATATATACGTAAAGCGGTTCCAAAAAATAAGTCCCCCCTAAGAATTTTGGTATAATCCAAAACGGCTTGATCAATTCTCTTGTTTTAAAGTTTAGAACATAGGCTGATTAGTTATGCATCAAGTGAACGGGGTTTTATTGTTATCTTTTATCATCTTCACTGAGAAACACAGTCATTTATAAAATTTTCGCCCAAAAAAAAGCTGCACTTTTCCACATAGGCTTTTTATGCATGACTTTTGGTTTCAGACCTCTATCACTTGAAGAAAATTAATCAAAAAGGAATGTTTCTATATTTTTGTTTTTTGTTAAAATAGTTAAATTTTCATGAATTAATTTTTACACATTTCAAACATGTTTTATGGTTCAGTGAGTAATCATATTGCCATTTTTGAAATTTTATTCAGCAACAAAAGTTGCCCTTTTCTAAATTGGCTTTTTGTATGCATTAAAATGCGTAAATTTAATAAGTTTTTCATTCTAATTAAATTTATTAGGAAGGAACAACTGTAACTTTAATGATAACTCTTGTGTTCATAGATTAATTTAACCAATGGACCAACAGATTCCTGGTTAGATGTTTTATGCTGGATTTCAAGTGGTTATTCCTTGAATGGTTCAAAAAACATTTATATGGGTGGCCATTATCAAGAATCAACTTGTTACAAGCGGACAAGTGAGGGACAACACCACCTTAGAGGATTTTGCAGCAAATCCTGCAGCATGCGGGGAACCAGCTTGACCAACAACAGAGAAGAACGATGCTAGAAGTCATCTCACATGAAGGAAGGCCTATTCATTATTGAAAGACATTAATAAGCTGCAGTATTCATTTTAATTTATTCACTGAACCATAAAAATTGTTTTTGAATGTGTAACACCTAAATCAGGAAAAGCTTAAATTAAATTTAATTAAATTATGCTTCTTTTTGATTAAATTACTCACTTAAAGGGAAAAAATTGTCAAACACAAATTGAAGCATAAAAAGCCTATGTAGAAAAATGCAACTTTTTTTTAGCCGAAAATTTCATAAATGGCGGCATTTTGCAATGAAGATGATAAAAAGTAGCAACAAAAACCCGCTCACTTGATGCATAACTAATTAGCCTATGTTCCAAACTTTAAAACAAGAAAATTTATCAAGCCGTTTTTGGGTTATACTAAAATGTCTTAGGGGGGACTTACTTTTTTGGAACCATTTATAACATGTAACACACTACTCCGATAATAATACATGTAGAATAATATGATTTATTATTTATTTTAAATTAATAAATAAATCAGTAATTAGGAAAATATAGCTTTACGCACCCACCTGGCTACGGGTCTATCATTCATGTTTACTTAAATATTACTAGAATGAGAGGTACATGTATGTATCAATCATGTTTGAAGCATTACATTTTTAAAGTTCTACGAATTGTACTTGTACATGTAGTTACTTTTGAAGCATTATAATTAACTTTTTTAATTAATTCAACTAATAAAGTACACCTGTGAGTTGCAAGGAATGACTCTGAAGATCTACATCTATAGATGCAATGCAGATTATAAAAAATAAATTGAGTAGTGAGTCATTCCATGTCAAATCAACCAATTTTCTAAAAAGTTCCCAGGTAACCTCTCAGATTTTGATGAAATTCCGTCCCGCCACATTGACGTGATTTAAAGAAATTAATGAACGTACTAAAAAGAGGGGGGTAAAATTTATCATTCCTTCCATAACAAAAGAAGAATAGTTGAAGTTAATACCAATGTTAGAAACAAATGTTTTATCCCAGTACTTTTGATAAAAATTCAACAAATGTACTGTGTTCACAAATACGGTACATGAAGTTTATCATTCCGTCCCGCCACATCAATGAATTTGTGTTACCGTGGCAACATGTTGATTCTTTGGACTATTTTTCTTGTGTGTGAATGTAGTCTGCAGGCGCGTAGCCACGGATCGGATCAGAGGGATTGATCCAACCAATATTTTGGAAAAAGAAAAAAAAAGAGACAAAATAATATTCAATTATTCATTTTTCTCAGAATATTGGTCTAAATTTTTATTTTGGGAAAAAAACACACACTTTAGACCTCAGGATTAGTCGTAGGCATATACTATATAGGCCTACACGTTTCTGTCAACAACAAAAAAGGCATCTTTGGAATATCGTTCACGTTTTGACCAAAAGGGGGCATGATCTTTGAAGGGCAAACATTTGTGAAATCTCTATCTGAAAAAAGGGGTGTTTTCCTCCGAAAAGTGCACGAAATGATAGTGCGAATTAAAGCAGGTGTTTTCAAAATTTACCAGCGCGGGCGAGGAGCGCGACAAACCCTTACCCATATTTAGGGATTTTTGACCTAAAAAACGGCTGATTTGACGAGCAACTTGTACACAGTTACTACTTCAGAGAGGTAGCCTATTACTTGCTCAGCAGCAGATAGGGATAGGATCTTGTCGATGATGTCCTTTAGCATGTTTAGTATGGGATTGTCTTCTTGGAAAAATTGTCCATTTTTCAAACTTTTTCAAATGAAATTGTGTACATAATTCGTGTAAAAAAGATCAACCAAATGGCTTCAATCGGCCATTCATTTTAACAAATTTCCCAATCCTCAGGGGCAGGCCTCGAAATAAGCCAGAATTTCTCAGGGCCATTTGGGCCCTCGATTATAAATGTTTGAGGGCCCTCACAAACTTTTGTGGGCCCAAATTTGGGCCATTGGTTTTAACCTACATTTGTATGAACCCCACAAAAAAAGTGAGAAAAATTGTAAATTTTTTGCGGGCCATTTGGGCCCACTGGATGTATCTTTTGCGGGCCCTCACTAATTTTTTGGGGCCCCCCTCAGACAACCCCTTGCGTCCCGCAAGCGCTCCGGGATGACCGGTTCGCATCCATAATATGGGTTTTCTACCTTTCATACTTTGGAGATCCCACCAATCCGAAATTGGTCGCTACTCGCATGAGTCTGTAACTTACTTGTTTATACTCAGAACATGAAGAATCCATAAAATAAACAGTCACAGAGCTACAATTTAAAAGGATCAAAATTCTGTCCCGCCATAAATAGGAATTTTGGCATACATGTAGTCTCATAGTACCTGACTACCGGTAGGCCTACAGCTCTTCTATGTGGAACTGCTATCACAATCCCTCTAAAATTCTCACCAAAAAAAATCATATATTTCGGTCAAGTGAAGTAGGCCTATAGGCAACATATTTATGTACAACCCTTTTCTTTTAAATTTCTCCCGGAAATATAAATATGTATTGTGTTTGGGCCCCAGGGCACATGTGTTTTAAACTCTCTCATACCTAAATGGAGTGTTAGATTCAAGTAGGATATATTTAAAGGAGCATTTCGTGATCCTAGCATCCTCTTTTTATGACATTTTTCAGTACATATCCACGAAAAAAGCCTATTCCCAAAATTTCAGTTGATTCCGATTTTTGCGTTTGCGAGTTATGATTATGTGTATTACACTGCTCCATAGACAATGCGTTGTAATTTCGTTCTGGTGCACCATAACGAAATTCAAATTTCACGATATCTTTGCAAAACGAATTAATCTGCAAGAAATATTTTGTGCATGAACATTATGTAGCCAGAGGTTTCCAGTGATATAAAAATCTCAACTTTTTTTGAGAAAAGTGGGGGATGAGGCTGTGGATCACGAAATGCCCCTTTAACATGGGGCCACGCTGCGTTTTGAACTCGCCACCCAAAAGGGGTGGTGGTGTTACATATTTTCAAATTGTGATCTGTTTAATTCATCATACCTCGGCTAAACAAAAAGATTATGTCATGGTTTTGGTCTCATTTAAAAGCTAAATAATACCACTAAATAACCTGTAAATATGGACAACATAGCTTCTCAACTAACAAAGCTGTGGTCGATTGAATTGCGAGCAGTCAGGGTGGTGGAGGAGGGGGAAGCGGAGGAGGGGGAAGCGGTACACACAAACTCTATGGGAACGCGACGTTTCACGTGTGTAACTTGAATAAATTCACTGCTACAAGGGCTATAAACTTGGTTTTGGTCTTAATTTACAGCTAAACAATTCTGCTAATTGTTTTTAATCATTTTAAACTCTTACTGTTTGATTTAGTCTAAAAAATTCAAACTTTTACGTACAAAACCACCCGTTTTCATATCAAACACTGTAGTAAGTAATGCGGATGTCTTCAAAATCTAAAAGTTGCTGTAAAATTTTATTACTTATCCTATCATAGTCAAAGTATACATTTTCTGATAGGAAATTTGATGAGGAATCTAAATATGGACTTACTTTTCCTGTATGGGTTAGGGGTAAAATGATTCAGTTCAAAATATGATGAATTGTAAAAAATTCTAACATACTTTGGGACACCTTGTATTCCGAGATTAAAAAACAGCTGTGATTTTTTTATCTTCCAAAGTCTATAGGCTCCCCCTATCCTCTAACTAAATAGATGTTATTTACTTTCAGTTTATTACTGCAAGTTAGTAATAAGCAATGCATTAAGTAACCCTTTTGTATCAGGAATTTTTTTTATTCCACCCTGTATAACTTCAAGGTCACCCTGTATAATGAGTTGAAATATGTATTGTTACATTCCTTATGCCTTCAGCTTTCCAAAAATGTATACTTTTGCTAGTTTAGGGTTGTTAATTGTGGAGATATTCTAATGTGAAACTCGATTGGTGTAAAAATTCATATATTTGCGATGTAACGCTACGGGTGGCGAGTTCAAAACACATGGCCATGGAAATTATTTTGTTTCATAAGGTGACTATTTAAAACTTAAAAAATGAGGGGTCAACCATGTCTGTAGGTCAAAAATCAGCAAAGTTATGGGCAAATGTCTGTTTTTTAAATTTTGCATTTTTCTGCAATGCCTTACCATGACTTAAGGGGGTACTACACCTCTGGCCAATTTTGCGCCTATTTTTGCATTTTTCTCAAAAATTATAGCACATTGGTGACAGGTAAGATATATGCATATGATATTGGGCAAAGATAAGGCTACAACTATATACTGCACTGAAAATTCAGCAACTCAAGGCAAGTACCGTAGTTATTGATTTATTGATCAAATATTGGTTTTCCCTCATTTTTGACTGTAACTCCACAACTGTTGTCCAGGTGCTGAAATAAAATTTCCAGTGCAGTAATTGTAGTCCTTGCCCCTATAATGTACATATCTTACTTGTCACCAATGCGCTATAATTTTTGAGAAAAATGCAAAAATAGGCTCAAAATTGGCCAGGGGTGCAGTAGGGGAGATTGGGGTTAGTTGAAACATTATTCACAAAATCGTCTTTTTAACACAAACCGATTACTTTCAAGAAACACTAACCATATCAGTATAAACATATACATACATGTACATGCTACAAATACAGCCTTAAACTTTATTGGACCTGCTTATGATTATTCATATAATCCAATTTGAAAATATGAAAAAAAGTGTTTCAACTAACCCCACCCCTGGGGTAAGTTGAAACATAGGGTGGGGTTAGTTGAAACACGGCTTGTAAAAATGTAAAAATAGTTATTATTGTGTTGTTAGGGTTATACTTCCCTTGAAGGCACCCTTTAACATACAATCAACCGTGAAAAAATGAATAAATAAATATGTGGGAGTGCGGGTCAATACTTTAGACACAAGGTGACGAGTGTCACCATGGACCAAAATATGAGAAGCCTAAAATATTATAAAATGTACTTTCTGTGTGCACTTTTTGCTTGTATTATTGCTTTTTAACCATATTAAAGCAATATTGAAGAAATGGTAAACATGTTACAAATTTTTAAAAAGTCAAATTTTTAACCATATTTTTCTATGCCATTTTCACGTGTCAACTAACCCCATCTCAAAAGTTTCAACTAACCCCGATGCCTATTTTCACATTTCAAAGTTCATTACACAAAATAAGAAATACAATAAAACTTTTATTTAACATTATTCTGGGACTTACTATTAGTGCTTATATGTTACTCAAAAAACAATCCCCTGAATCTTCAAACAACATGGAGATAACGCATCTTTTCTGAGGGGTATACAAATTAGTCAGTAAGTCAAAAAACAGATATTCCTTTCCCAAGCCAACACTGGTGGGGCATCAGTGCTGTTGCTAATTTGGTGGATGACCCTTACTAATACCTATTACTAGGTGCCAGTATTTTACCAAATTAATTTTTTGTGTCAAAAAAAATTACAATGTTTCAACTTACCCCGCGTTCCAACTAACCCCAATCTCCCCTACCCCCTTAAATGCATCATTTTTCACCACGGCGATCCGAAATACACGAAGGCAATTTTATTAAAATATAAAATCCAACCAGGGGCTATTTTAGAAGAAAAAAGTCAGTGCATGTTAGCAATTAACGTAGGGCCAGAGCCAAAATTCCCGTTTGTGGCGGGACGGAATTTTGATAGACCTTTTAAATTGTAGCTCTGTGACTGTTTATTTTATGGATTCTTCATGTTTTTATAAACAAATAAGTTACAGCCTACATTCACACGCAAGAAAAATAGTCCAAAGAATCAACATGTTGCCACGGTAACACAAATTCATCGATGTGGTGGGACGGAATGATAAACTTCATGTATTTGTGAACACAGTACATTTGTTGAATTTTTATCAAAAGTACTGGGATAAAACATTTGCTTCTAACATTGGTATTAACTTCAACTATCCTTCTTTTGTTATGGAAGGAATAATAAAATTCACCCCCCTCTTTAGAGTACGCTCATTAATTTTTAAAAATCATGTCATTGTGGCGGGACGGAATGTGGCGGGACAGAATTTTGTCCACCATGTCAAAATCAAGAAAAAAAGCAATTGATTCACTAAAAAACTGAGAAAATTGTCTTTTCTTTCACTTCCAATGAAAAATTATTGCAAAATATAAACTGAGAAAGAAAATTTTCATCCTTTCCTGAACTTAAAAAAATCATCTCAAAATGTGGCAGGGCCATGTTTTACACCACAGACCCTGAAAATAGCCTTATTGCTGGCATCCTACCACAAAAGGCCTGAAAAAGAAGAAGTTAAAATGGCTCTGAGTCTAGCAAAGTTGATGAATTCAATTTTTGTGTACTCAGGAATGTTTATTTAATATTACCATAATAGTTGATATTTTGGAAAGTTTTGACTAAACATTTTTTTTCGTCCCTTCCGAAACGTAAAAAAATCACCTCAAAATGTGGCGGGACGGAATTTTACACATATTTTAATTTATTTCTTTATTTTTGCAAAGTCCACTGGCATTTTTTTTAGTGCTGAAATTGTCTAGATACAGAAGACCTTTATAATACCATAAACAAAAAAATCCTATCTTTTTTAAATATGTAGTAACATCAGCTTTAGCAATTCCGTCCCGCCACACCAAGAGGGCGCTATATGTATATTTAATTGCTTGCAGTCCGAAATTGACGGGCACATTTTACTTCTTTTTTGCCGATTCATAATCTTTGGTTAGTAGTCTATTAAACCAGAGGAGAAATTCACTCCTGTGACAATTTCTAAATTTTAGGTTGAGTGATGACCATTTTTGGCTCTGGCCCCGTATTAAAAATCTAAGTAAAAGATCATTAAAGATTTCTATCTATTGCAAAAACATCTAAATCCAGCGATGCTGAGATCATCATCACTTCCAAATCAGTGCTCGGACCTCAAATCATATATGGTCATTTTCACGGTAAAGGGTGTAACTTTGGATTTTTAACATTTTGATCCGTAGTGTTCTAATAAAGCCACAGAATTCCATGATTTTTGGCCACATAAGTCATCTAGTTAGCAGCTACCTTGGGTAGCATAATCATCTTCGGGAGTTACTGCGTTCAGTTTTAGCAGGCTTAAATGTACCTAATATTGCCATTTTGAAAAACTATAAAAACAGTAACATTTTTGTAAAACCCTGTGTTTTCTTCAGTTAGTTCATGGATAATTTTTCTTATCCTGAAAGTACGGTCATATGTTCAGTAAACACTGCCACATTAGATATAATTGTGAACAGCCCTGTATTTTTGAGAACCAGACTTCGAGATTTGTCGTTTCGGAGGCTTCATTTTCCGTTAACAATTGTTAACAAACTTTGTGGGTATAGCTTTGGTTCATAATTCTTGGTTATTTCTTCACTTCTTCTTGATTCATAACAGTTGATATCTTAACTTGAAATGGGTAACAAAAATTAGTCGATTTGCAAGCTTTTAAAATTTTTATAAAATCTTGACTTCAAAGAGCCATTTTTCCGTTAACTTTTTTGAAGCCTCCGAAACAAACTGTTCAGCAAGCGTGGGCAAATATGAATAAAAGAGCTCATCCAATCTATTTATCAAAATGTAGCAAAGTAGATCCTCAAGTCACTTGTTTTTAAATCATGGAGATATATATCACCGTTTGAAAATGGGACCCAATACAAACTTTCCGTTAACAATTGAAGCCTCCGAAACAAATGAAGCCTCCGAAACAACAATTAGGTTAATTATCATCTATGCATATCTAAATTGGTGTGTTCCATATTGATATCTGCATTGTAATTGTTACATGATATGTGCAGAATGTCATAAATTAAAAAAAAAATTGATATTATGGTTAATGTTTGAAAAATATACTGATACCCAAGAAAGTCCGTTTCGGAGGCTTCACATGCAAATAACACCATACTTAACAAATGGGTGAAAAAATTACCATGTTATAAATCTACAATATCTGCCGCATAGAATCATTGATTCAATACACACAAGAAAATAACAGCTTAGATGATCCCAACAGTGTTGTTTTCAAAAAAACTACTTCTGCAATGTTTACCCATTGTTAACATGAAGCCTCGAAACAAAAAAAAATGACTTGCTGTGATAATTTAAGTTTTGTCACAACTGAAATTCAATACTTAGAAGCAATGCATGAAAATTGGTAATTGTGATATTTTTTACCTATTTTTTCATGTCAACTTGTAGTAGTTAGCCAAATATTTTACTTTTATGATCACCTGTGTTGTTAACTGAAGCCTCCGAAACACAGATCGCTTGAATTGCCAATTCTAGAAAATAACTTCAATTTCTGTGAAACTTGGCTGGGAGGTTCCTTTCATCAAGTAGTATTTGTACATGAAGTTAGACATTCAAATTATTTTAGGAACCCAATTAAAACTTAAAAAATATGTTTAAGGTTGGGAAATTTCCATTGCAAATGACCCTTGATGTTAAAAATTTTCAAAATTGCAATTACAAACATAGCAAAACATGGTATAAAATTTAACTTATATCTGTTGACTTACTTTGGAATGGGATTTCACATGTATTCCAGCTTTCATGTCATAATTTTCTGAGCTTATGTAAAATACATTTTTCTTAGATTTTAACCAAAATGTTATGGAAATGTCAAATTTTTATCAGAAATCAAAAGGTTTAAGCCTTGAAACATTATTTTACTGGAATTTAAGTTGCTTCTATGCATGATTACAGTAAACAGAAACATATTTAAGTGGTTTGAAATTTTGACCCTAAAAATCAAAAGTTACACCCTTTACTGTGAAAATGACCATATTTTAACAACTGCGTGATAATATTAGCTCTACGAGATCTGCTAAATGCTTAAATTAGCGTTCATACATACACTCTATATAACAGCGCGCGTGATTGGTCGACAGCCGGGCATAAACAGCGTTTATGCCCGGTGTCCCGGATGTGAGATCGCCGGGTAGGGAAAATGAAGGAAAATCATGTTTATTAATAATGTTTACTTGTAATTTTTTGTTATTATTTTGATGAAATAAGAATCACAAAATGTTCTGGTATGTAGTTTCATTAGTTGTTCATTCATATATTTTCATGACTAAGCGGTTGTTTATGCCCTCGGGCATAAGCGGCCCCTCGGGCATAAACAACCGTTTAGTCATGAAAATATATGAATGAACCCCTAAATGAAACCTGACCATGAAAGACATACCAGCCGAATATTGAGAACACATGACAAGATCACCTCGATATTAAACCAAAAGATCTACATGCATGACATGTAGGCCTAGCCTTGCCCTAGGCTATATCCGATGCCCAGGCCGGAAACTTGGGCCGTGGAATACCCCCGGGCATGGCGGGGGAATTATACCCGGGGTTTGCACCGGTTTGTATCGAATATTTGCCCATGGTGGGCCGGGAGTGGCTCAAGATTTTGCCCGCTTAGGGTTCGGGACTGAGTCTGGGGCCGTCCCCAGGGCCGGGTACCCATGCAGGGGCCGGGTTGCATTTGATATGTGCATAATTTAGATCCCAGTGCCACTTCCCTGTTTAGATAGAATTAGCATGTTAGAATACAATCCTGCACTTTCATGCAAAGTCTGCAGCCTACCACAACACAAAAGTTTTAACATAAAAACATGATCATATAAGTCATCATCCAATGCATCATCATGTCGACTAGTCCGAATAATCAGACCCAGAACAAAATATTAATTTCTGACATGATCGTGCATGTCGACATGGTCATTAATGTAAAAAACATGACTGTTTCATGGTTTTAAACATAGTGCATACTTGCCTAAAAATCTTGTAAATTTCACAGTACAAGCTGGTCCTCCCACTTGAGATGATAAAACAAGCCCCGCAGAAACACCATGCAGCTACGTGTACATAAACTAAAACCTAACATGCTATAGATACGTTGTTGTTGCATGGTGGACATGTCGTTGTATTTTTTGTAAATAAATCAAAGCAACACAGTCATGACAGTCACAGGTCACAGGAAGCACTTTTCGGCACCACGTAGAGCAGGTTATTAATATTAATGAAGTGACGTCATGCACCGATGAAAGTATAATGTGGTGCGAAAGTATTAGGATACAGTTTTAAATTTTAAAAGAAATTAAGGATCATTATGTTATGTTACAAAACAATAATTTTAGCGTTGTTATATTAACCAAAAATTAAAAAAAAGCAAAATGTTAGGGTCATATCCGATATCCGTTCCATAGTAATTCCCCGGGTGGGCCACTGGTCATTGACAAGGGGGTATCATGCGTGGCCACGAAGTCCCAAATAGCACCATATTAAGGGGCAGTCACTATTTACGCCAGGGGGGATGGAGGATTGAAGGGGAACACGAAAAAATTCTATTATGATTGGGGGAACACGAATTATATTTATTCCATTTGGGGGGGAACATGAATTTTTCGGCCAGTATATTAAAAAAAAAAAAAACACTGTAAAACAGGAAAAGCAGAGTGACAGAGCGGTAGTCATGTTGATATTAAAGCATATGTGCATATTCACTACTTTGTTTAATCTTTTGACAGCCTTAGCCTTGGTGGCATGACATGTTTTCTTGGATTACATGTAACATAAAATACAATGTACAAACAAGGCTGATTACAGTGAAAGTCAAAATTGTTCCCAGGTTTGTGAAAGTTCTTTTAATGTGTAAAATGTGCAAATACTTGCAATGTACGTGCATGTTAGGTGCTACGCAATTATCACCATGGCCCCGCAGCCAGCACTTTCACCACAAGCTTCGAAACAAATTTGAAAGTATTTTCATTTTGCTTTTGCTACAAATACAGATGTTGTTATTACTATTCTACACCTACAAAACAGCACAGTACACTCTTTCAAAACCATTAAAGTACAAAATACAAAATGTATGTGCAAATTTGAAAGCAGACGGAGAAAAAAGTCTTACAGCCTGACTAACCCAGGAAAATATTAATCATATACAAAAGTATCAATGTACTAACCCACAATTCTAAACTGTTTTCTTGAATGAAAAATGTGTATTATTGATATGATCAAAAAGTAAATTGAATTTTTAACCAGTATATGAAGACAAATATAATTATTACTATTCAAATTTTAATCTTGACAAAAGGACAGATCCCACTACTTTTCTTGGCTTGTAAATTACTGAATATCTGAAAGGCAGCTGTGAGGAAGAGCATACTGCAGTTACTGTCCGTTTTCCTATACACAATACACAGTGCTCTCACCATTGACGCGTGACCCCTACAAATGATGTATGTTGGGAGAATGGACACTTGCCTAGTTAACATCACTGTGTGAAAAATAACCAGCCAATATTTTATTTATTCTCCAAAACTTCTAGCAAATATATTTCTCTAACATGACCTAAAATTACAGCTAGGTTAGATGTTCAGAAATGGTCGTACTTTTGTAAAATATGAGTGAGGGCAAGGCATAGCTAGCCAACTCCCCGTGTTATTTGAATGGAGATTTGACCGAAAATATTGGTATCGGACCGCTCACTTCTGAAGGATGCCACAAAAAACCGGTAAAAGCTACATTTAAATTATTCTAAATAGGTTCTAGAAAATAAAGTTTTGTAACATGTCCTAAATTTTTAGCTAATTTAGGTGTTTGGAGAGGGTCGTACTTTTGTGTTTTAGGAAGGACATGTAAACGACAGATAACACCAAAAATATGAAGAAATTATTTCTAAACCGTGTTAAGTCAAAAATCATTATGTTGCTCATTTTCAAGAATGCTGGTTTACAAAAAGCACGACATTGTCTGATTTCGTGAACAAAGCCACACATAACATTGTTTCCTTTCGTTTCCTTTATAATCGGTTACCCAACTGAAGCTATGAATACCAGCTTTATTGCGATATCGCACATGAAAACAGTCACTTGTGCACAACCAGAGAAGATCCGATTTAATCAGTTGAGCTGTTTCAATGAGTGTTATCTTGGTTTAATAGCTTTTAATGGGGTTAAGTCCTGCAAAGGTCGAGATGAATTCTACTGTAGACATGACTGCATCATGGCAGGCCAAATGTGTGATTATTGTCATGTACACAAGTTTATAGGCCCTGTTGCATCACGTATTCCTCAACCTATGCCAGACAGAGAAAATCCAGGGCACTACATGGATGTCTTTAATACCCCTTCTATGGATGGCGACAGTGCACGCCAAGTTGATGATTACCTTCCTCGGGCACAAATCAAGATCAGATTCAGAGAAGGGGTCCTAGCAGCTTCAAATGGAGAGGCCATAAAGGCATTTGCATCAGAATTTGCAGTCAATGATGAATTAGTCCAAAAATATGTGAAGCACCTTCACCATTTGCAATGCAAGGAAGAGATGCGTCAAAGGCAGCGGGACATGGCACAGAATGAAAGGGAGCGGCTGGAGTATGATGACTACGATTGGCATGAACTGGTGGGCAATGATTCCCTTTCCACACTTTTAGTTAGTGAACTTACTAAATATCTCAAGAAACACAATCTTCAAACCACAGGTAATAAGCGGGCAAAAATACAACTGATTAAAAGGCACATCCAGAATCAGGAAGATGCGCCCAGAAGTGACTCTGATAATGCTGAAGAGGAGAGTGAAGACAGTGACCATGAAGAAGTTGAAAGTGAAAGTATTGAGGAGGAGAGTAGCCTGAGAGTGAAGACAGTGACCATGAAGAAGTTGAAAGTGAAAGTATTGAGGAGGAGAGTGATCAAGTATATGGTGTTGTAGGATCAGACACAAGTGATAGTGAGCACGAGGAAAACTTTGAAGATCATGTTGTAGTCACAAGAAGTGGAAGGAAAGCAGGGTCATGGAGAAGTGTTTTTCATTTTAAAGTGGTATGTTCCTTGCACAGCGTTACCAACAGGCAAATAATGATTCAACACGTACAAGGTTTCCATATTTGATAGTCATTTTGTATGATGATGGTCTACAGAAAAGATGAAAATATCCTGATACTATTGATATAGATGAACTTCAGTGTCACATTCTTGCCCCAAAAGAGAAAATACAAAGCAACTTTAGAGGTAACATTGTACAAAATGTGGCCGGGGCCATGAAGGTTTATCAATAGAGTAGACTGAAAATACACAGGTCAAAATTGGCCTGCCCTTTTTAATTTCACCAAGTTCTTCTGCTGTAAATAATAGTATTCAGAATTTTCTCTTCAATAAACAGTGTTGGAAATAACCAGTAAAGCGTAGCAACAAGCTGCACCCTGGGTATGTACACAGCCAGAATCTTCAAAATCAACTGGCAACACAGGTATAATGTTAATCACCTTGAGTCCTATATACTTGTAGCACCCTCGAGTCGCTTGGTGCACATATTAAACCTGTGTTGCCAGTCACAAGAATCTGCCTGTGAATATAGTACTGTGATATTTAATACATGTACAGGCTAGAGTTCTGTGCACCTGTACTATACTTTTACCAGTAACTTAATTTTATTTTTCTGCCTCCGCAGGAGGTAGTATGCTTTGAAATTTACACCTAAAATGCCGCACATTGCGCGGCATGTAGGCCGATTGTACAAATTTATATTCTGACAAGTACTCTAATTTCCGCCCAATATCGAGAGCCCAATATATATCCCCCACCTCTTTGCGCCATACATAAATTCGCCTATCGCCATTTCCGAATGTTCAAAAAGGTAATCACGCTTCCTCAGCATGTGCAATAAATTAGCATTAAAATTAATCTTATTCTATAGGGATTCTAGAAACGCCTAGCACGTGGCGCCAATCGCGTGGGTCTATCAAGTTAATGAATTATGCATTAGAATATTTTCAAACTCATATGTTGTATAATTGAAGACCGAATTAAAAAAGACTAGCTTGCGTATGCCGTCCTGTAAACCAGACCAAAAATGCCATACTGCGCAGGTCAGCAACCAATCACGGCGCGCCTGTGTCATGACGTCAGACGCAAACTAGTCTTTTTTTAATTCGGTCTTTAATTATAGGTTGTAGCCTCAGCGCTCATCAGCAGCCACACCACCTCAATGCCTTCGGTGTGATCAGCAGCTTTATCGTTGAAGACAAGTTGGAAAACCGTTATGCTGTGGCAATGGGAATACACCTCAAACAAGGTTTAATTTCATGATTACATGAAACCTGATTATTAATGCAAAAACTTTGGCTGGAGAAGTTGAAGCTGACGTTCATGACGACACTTTGGATGTGATAATTTGACATCATGGATTGTTTTGTGCAAAATTGGAGGTATTTTTGTGCCACGGCGAGTCAGCAGACCGACTGGCATGCATGCTAGGCTCGACTAGGCCACGATCATGATCCGATGCATTTGAACTGCAATGTATGGTATGATACGCCTAGCCGCGCCTATGGCCGGCTTCATTGCTGCCCGGGCATTGCTGTTCAAATACATGTACTAAAGTATTGTAATTTTATTGCGTTGATATAATTCGGAATAATTCGTTTTAAAGTATTTGCTTCCCCAATTCCCATGCGTGGTTGTGTTTTATGTTCTACTCCGGGGTTCTACTGAGTACTGTTGCAATATTTTTGCATGCATACCCATGACCGTTTCAAGACTTTGACTGAGAAATTTGCTTTTTGTTTGTTAAGATAAAAATAAAAATAAAATGCAAGAATCATCTTTCCCCACACAATACTTCTTACAAACAAGGTGCTGATATTGGCCCTTTCGATGCAAGACAAAGCACAAATGAAGGAAACAAAACAAAACAATAATGTTTTTGATTTTTTATTCAATTACACATACAAAAGAGTAATGACCTATAAAAAGACCCCCTAAATATAATAATATTAATATTATTTTAGTCCTGAATACAAAATATAATAAACAAGCATTAAAAAAATCTGAAACGTTACAATCGTAATTTTCAGTCAAAAAATCCACGAGAAATGACTCTTGATACAACTTGGGCATATATGCATTTAAAAACAGAAACGGCTGCCTGCATCTGGAACTCTTCATATCTGAAAGTTTGAAGGTCTTATTTCATACATCAGAATTATCTGCAAGATTGCAAGATGGCTTTAGGTGACCGTGGCCCTATTGGCTAATGCACAAATTTAGATTTTCTTTCTATTTAAATAATATGTTAAAGCTTATGCCCTGTAGATTACATTCGGTTCTTGAGATATGGCCTGTCAAAATGGTGCGAACCCAAAACAAAAAATTGGCAACAACTTTCTTTTTATTTTCTATATTTTTGACAAGTCCAGTTGCCAGATGATTTTCTAATTACATGTATGAAGTATGCAAAGTAAAGATTTCAGATACAATTAAAAGAGCTATAGTAGGCCTAGGCCTACTGAGGCATGGTACATGGGTAGAACACACACTGTAGACCTACTACAAAATTACGGTTGCGTTTTGGCAAATTTCAATTTGCATAATTAATTTGGGCCACTTATTAGAAAAGTTGATTAGGGCCCTAATTAATTATGCAAATGGAAATTTGCATTTAAAAAGGCATTCATGGGTTTTATATCTTATTTTGTAGCCGATCTGAACATTCTACTTTGTACAATTCTTGCATATATAATTAGAAAATAAGGCCTACCTGACATCATTGCATATCAAAAATAAAAGAAATTTGTTGCCATTTTCTTGGTTTCGCGCCATTTTGACAGGCCATATATTTTGGTAACCGAATATCCGATTAAAATAAAATTTTCAGTCTTGTAATCAGGAGAGAATGGACTCACATATTTCAATCAGACAAAATCTATATCCAATAGCGTTACCTTAAAGCTAGCATTATAAGTGTCTCCTTAACTAATAACAAAAGGTGCCCACTGGTATCTTGGAGGCATTGTCTTTTTTAAAGACATTTCTTGTTCTGTTTATATTCCATTTGTGATTTTAAAAAGGCCAAGAAAAAGAAAACATTTCTTGTACAAACTTATTAAAAAACAAGGGGTACAGTATACAGAACTCTTTCCATTATTATGAATACTCATATATTTCATTATTTTAAAAGAGAGACAAAAAAAGTACAAAGTAAAAATACATGAAGACCGTAGTATTGTTTTTGTTAGGGAGGGGGGAACCTGAATTTTTTTTATCTGATCGATGGGGGGACCTGAATTTTTTTCTGAAGCCAACAGGGGAACATGAAAAATTTGAGGAAAAGTTGGAAAATCCTCCACCCCCCCGGCGTAAATAGTGACCGCCCCCTAAGTATTTACGAGGTCTGAAAATGCACCCCTAAACAAGTATGACAAGTGCGATTTTATACCCTAAATAAGTATTGACACTATTTTTGCCCCCATTAGAAACAAGTAAATCAGTCATTTTTTGCAGCTATGGCATGAAGCTGCATGATTTAGGGAGTAGGCCTAATATCAATGTGAGGATTTTGCACCGCACTCACATTACCGCCCTCTACAGTCTCTGCACATTTAAGCTTTCATCCCTTCGATATAGGCCTTATGTCACAAGGATGTCCGTTTAGGTAATCTACAATCTCTCCACATTTTTCGCATGCATGGTATTCTACAAGCTTTCATCCCCTCGATATTTGTAACAAGGTTGTCTGTTTAGGTAAGCAAGTTTTTTAACGTCAATATTGATTCATGCAGGTATGCCAATCTGTTTATGTTGATATTATTATTTTTCGTATTGTAAGCTTATTGTTTACTTTTAGCGTCGATGTTGTCAATGTATAGAACTTGGACAATTGTATTCACTAATAAATTCATATATTCCCTCAATATTTCATGTATTTATTTGACGGTACTTTTAGTGTTGATGTTAAGTAGTATGTGTTGATGTTACGTAGTATGTGTAGATCCATACTTTTGATGATATCCATCTATTCATTCATTCATTTATTCATTCATCCATTCATCCATTCATTCATTCATTGATATATTCATCCAATCATTCATATATTCCTCCAATCACTCTTTCATTTATTTTTTTAACATTATGTTATTCTTATATATCAAATACAATATTTAAATAGTATTTTGCTAACAATTGTAATATACTATAGATTAGTGTAAAGGGCCAAACAAAGCATTATGTGAATATAAACAATCTGCATGTCCTGACTACATCATCGTACATGATAAAGTAACTATATTTTCAATTATAAAGTATAACTCAAACTGGGTTATACAATATTAATATAGGGCCTATAGTTAGTTTTATAAGATTATGGCTCGTTTGCACGAAAACATTTTTATTCATAAATGATATAGCCTAAATGCATTTGACCTAACGAAATTGCAAATCGGTGAACTTGACCTTATACTCTGTCACAGTAAATTAAAGGTCAGTAACTGAAAATCAGAAATCATCAACTGTAAAAAGTTCAAGTTCGTTCCAATAAGATGTTCATACATACGTGCGATTGTCGTGCAATCTCGCATTCAAGGCAGCAAACACACGTAATATTTTTTTAGCTTGCTTAGTAAGCAAGGAAGCAATTGAAAAGATATATTAAAATATAATAATCAATTTAATTATAATATGCTTGGAATAGCGTCATCTCTGGTGGTTAAACAGACTTGTTGTTTTCATACCTTATATAGGTCTTCATGATGTAAAGTATGAATGTTTAATATTTAGGTATAATATAACTGCATGATAATAGATAATAGAGTATCAATTAAATCCTCTTTTGATGACATTTTCAGTAGGTATCTGCACTATAAACACTAAAATAAAACACGATGAAGCCTAATTGATTATGATATGTGTAGCCTAAGTGAACTAATTTATGAATCATGAGAAATATGAACTGATCCATTTAACTCGTCAAAGCCTCGTTGAATTGAAAAATATTCTTACCATTGAACTCAAACATTCAATATTTGTATACTATTTTGATAGATGATTTTTTTAGGCAAAGTTATTAATAATAAATATGATTATGCATATTACACGTGCATATGCATCTATAATTTTTCTTATAACATATGCATAGATAGATCATTGCATATGCATATATTATTATGCATGTTTCATATAATATTACATGCAACATGCATATATAATTATTCATATTACAAATGCATATGCATTAAGTATCTATGCATATTGCATATTGGATAAGCATAGACAATATGCATATATACATATTACAACGTGCATATTATGAGTGCATATTGCATGAGTGCATATTGCATTTGCAATTATGAATAATTCGATAGATAATTAATTGTGTATATTTCAATATATATATATATGCATTAGATAAATAGCAATATTATATATGCAAATTGTATATGCATATAGATAAGTATACCTATAACATATGTACATTGCATATATACATGAGTATGCATAGGCCTATTACATGCATACATAATTTTGCATATTACATATGCATAGATACTTAATGCATATTGGATACATATTGTATCATATTCTAATTAGATAATTATGCATATTACGTGTGTAAATCAAGTTAAGAATTATGCATATTACATATGTATGTAATTATGCATATTATTTTTCCATTTTGCATATGCATAGTTAATTATGTATAAATCAATCAAATTTTATTTATCTAACAATTCATGAACGATATTAATATAGTGCGATAAATAATAACACTATGTGTTTATCAAAATATTATACGGTTATTTATATTCCAAATAATACAATTCGACATAATAATAACAACAGAAGTCAAAAATAAATACGAATTATGCAAAGTATCTAGGCTACTATGAAACAGTTTTAAATAGTAATCATATTAAGGTGTCATATGAGGGTTTGACAAAAATAAATGAAGGGAATATTACACCAACTTCATATTAAATCTATATGAGTATAATATAAAGACAAGCATGTTTTTCATCTCATGCATAATTAATTAGCGTTGAAGGTCAAACTTTTAAAAAAAAATATAGCTCCACAACCGAATGTCCTATGAAATTGATTGAGGTGTCAAAATTTAGCTCTTGAAAAGATATAGTCACTGGACCTACTTTTATATTTCGTACATATGATCTCTAGTATTTTGTCTGGGCACCTGGTATGAAATTTGGTAAATCCTAAGCGGTTTGATTGAGGTCCATTGTCTAGATCATAATATAATGCATGTTTCTGCCAAATTTGAGGTCTGTAGGGGGTGTAATTTTCGCTCCACATTTTTTTGAAAACGCATTTCCACTAAAATATGAAATAGGAGAAAATCTACTTTAAAGTTATAACATTAAAATATGAGTATCAATTAGCTAATTAGCATAATAGTATGATTAGAAATAGTTATTTTTACTGTCATGTCACTTGAATTATATATATGCAGCAATTTGTTCTGTTACATTGATGTATTTTGGCCTGCAATTAATTTCTATTAGTTGATTACTGAAATAAGACTGTTTGAAAACAATAGAATACATAAACAATATAATGCATGTGTTAATATAGGATAAATGTAAAGTAGGTAATGGGGATACGCATCCTGCACAAGAACAAATAAACACAATGGGGAATGATTGCTCGCTACGAGAGGAAACAAAATATATTAAATAAGAAAGAATTAACTGTTTACCAACCCAAAGTGTTACAATTAAACATGACAACAAATAAATACAGATTCCAACCGGCACACAACCCAACTTGACAATAAAGCAAGGGAGTATGCCGGCATGGGAATCGAACCCACGACCTTCCGATATACAGAAATAAAATGGCATTACATGCTTTCTCTATTGGTCCATTGTTAAATATCTCTGAACAAGCATCTTGAAAATGGACTGATCTTTGTAAAAATGGTGTCAAAAATTATTGGAAAGAGCTATCCACTTTTTTCAGTACTTACTGCCAATCACATGTTCATTAGTATGTACAATTTTAAGAACAACAGTAGAAAAATACTGCTACTACAGGGGTTAATTTAAGCAGAAACAAAGCTTGTAATCACTGTTAAAGTTAATCTTGAGAAGTGCACTGATCATGGAAATGTTTAAAGAGTGATAGAGTTACGCAATCTGCTGTTTAGTTATCAATTAGAACTTTGCAGAGAAACATGACAAGATAGCTTTTTATTGTACCTGATTGAAATACCAAAAAGTATGTCAATATTTTGGTGCACTCTTAGCTATAATTTTTGCTTTTTGCAAAACATACACATAGGCCGGATTATGTGGTTTTATATTAAAATTCCACTCAGCCAAAATTATTCCTAAAATATATAGGAATATCGAATAGACACGAGAGGTTCTTTAAATATTTTAAGAAACTCGTTGGAAGCTATTGTAGGACACGTTTCGATTAACTGTGATCAAATTAATTTGATCTATTTTGGTTAATCTCATCAGCTACATTTTGCTGTGTTTGATCTTAGGATAGATGCCCATTTTAGGCTGTTTTGTCGCACATATATACCAAATGACTGTCTAGCTTTTTGATATTCAAAATGGTAGATGTGCGGATCAAACACAAAAGCGTGTTATATTTTAATCTTCACTACTTATATGGATGTATCTGGTCTTGATAAGACTAAGAAAACAAACCGATATAATGAACAAGTTTGAAAATACAACATACTTTGGTTTTTGTTGGTTGAAACTATGATTATGAGCCCGTTTTAGGCATGTTTTTATAAAGTTCTATACATAGGCCCAGAGTGCAGCGTTATAAATGTGCATATAAAAGAGCCTTATTATGAGGACCATATGATTACCCGATTGGGTGTGGTTTTATTATGGTTCATTATAAGGTCTATATATTTAAAATAACATGTTAACATGCAGATCAGGTACGTATAGGAACAATGGAACTAGTGTAACCAACTAAAGTGTCAAGGAAGCTCGTAAGGAAACATGAAGATAATGTGATGATAGATAATTAATTTTCATCTAATAGATCCAACAAATCTCTCAGTGTAGGAGACATAGGGCAAATTCCGGTTTTGGAGTTAGCATCCGCTATACTTTGCAAAGTCGGAGTCAAAGATATATTAGGGTTTTGGTTTAAGTTATCTTTGCTCTGATAAGACGCTCTCCTATGTTTTGAGTGCGTCTTAAAGCTAGTATAGGGGGGCAAGGGAAGATTTTGCACAGGTTACAATTATTTGATATAAAATGCCAGTTCCTGAGAAGTGCCTTTTTGATTTTTGTATTACCTCTTTGGAACATCCTCTAAGTAAATATTTCTTCTATTGTATGAAATATCTGCTAGGCATGCGAGCACTTCTGGTTTCTTATATCCTCTTGTGAGAAGTTTTGAGATAAAGAAATCAAGTTTGTGCTCATATTCTGTCTCCGAGCTGGAGTTTCGAATATATCTTATAGCCTCACCCTTAACCATGCCACGAAAACACGAATTTGGGTGAGACGAATCTCTAGAAAGATATTGAAATGTGTCACAGGGTTTGCTATAGCATTTTATATCTAAGATCTGTTTGTCATGAAATCTTTCATCCTTGTATAGAGTTAAGTCTAGAAAATTAATTTCTGTTTTTGACCACTCATGTGTGAATTTCAGAGTCGGGTGCATAGAGTTGATACGACATATAAAATTAGCTAACTCGTTTTCATCTCCTAACCAAAACATAAGAATATCATCACGATAACGGAACCATTTGAAGATTTTATCGCTAAGGAAATGAATTTCTTTTCCAACGAATGGAACATTATGTCACATAGTTCTGGGGAGCATTTTTGTCCCATAGCTACGCCTGTCGTTTGCAAATAGTATTTTTCATTAAATGAAAAACAGTTTTTATGCAAAATCAGTTTTAATATTGCTTCCATATGACGGATATGTGGCATTCTAGGAAAGTACATTCCTGGATTAACTTCCGAAAAAGTCTTTAAAACTTCTTTTTCAACTTCATTTTGAAGAACATTAGTGAACATTCCAATGCAATCTATTGTAACCAAAAGACATTGGGCTGGAAGTTTTAATTGCTCAATTTTTCTTATCGCATCTTTTTTTGTCTCTCAAGTATGTGTTTTGTTTTTGAACGAGAGGGACTGCAAAAAAGTCGATAAATTCACCAATTTGTTCACATGGTCGACTAACATTACTGACTATAGGTCTTCCAGTAAAGACCCGGCCAGTAGGGGTGGTTTTGTGAACTTTTGGCAAAAAGTAGCAAGTTGGTGTTCGAATTTTATGTTCTATCGGATATAGATAGTCGTGTGTATTTTTATCAATACTTTGATCCCATAACATGAGGTTAAGCTGTTTTTGAACCAATTTTACCGTATCAAATGTCATGTCTGCATCGATTACAGTGTATTGATTACCTTCCAGCATGATTTCGCCTTCATGTATGTAATCATTTTTATTGATTACGACCACGCCACGAGATTTATCCGGTTTTGGAAAACCAAATGTTTCTTTTCCTTAATGATTTGAGAGCTTGACGTTCGGGTTTTGTCAAGTTATCGTTCATGTTATTATTCTTAATTTTAGAAAGTTCTAACCTCGTGGATTCTAAGTAGTTTTCTAGATCCAAACAAGGTGTAGACAAAGGGTGCCAATTAGAAGCTCGTTTGAACTTGTGTGTTCGTTTTGCTTTCTTATTGGACATTAAATAACGAATGCGCATTATTCTCATGAATGTTTCTGTATCCCTATCAAGCATTTTTGCTTTAGGATCTTTTGGGATACCTACAAATTTCAAACCTCTCCCTAATACAGATAATTCTGCATCAGAGAAATTTTCGTTTGCTAAGTTTATAACGAACTTTTTGTTCGCATTGGCTAAGTCCTTTATTTTTTGGACTTCTGTGATTTTTTGAGGTTTGGGAATTCAAATGGCAAGTTCTAGACTTGATTTTGTCCTTAGTTTGCCGTTTGATACTCTGTTTACGGAACTTCCTGTTTTTTGCCATTATATTAACCGTGTATCAAAGGAGTACATGTACTGTGTTTTAATTGATACCAAGCATAGTGTAATGACGGCCTAAGATCATCTCTCTTTTTGGAAGATATGGGTGGCCTTAAAAAAGGCCGTTTGGTTTTATACCGGCTTATATTTTTAGCCGGCGGTTGACTGCACCTCTTTGCTTCTTGAGATTCTTCACTCGGTGTTTGTCTGTCTTGGATGATCGTTGGTGATCTTCCCAGAGGATGCTGCCGGTTTCTTCTTCCTCTTCTGTTTCTTCATAGATTGGTCAACTATGTTGAAAAGCGTTAAACCCTTCTCCATTTCATCAGATGGCAGCGCTTTTTGAAATCTAATGTGGCTTTTTGAGCCATGTCCGACGCTAATTTATCCAAATCTTTCACTTTCTCGGTTAGCAGATAGTTAGCTGTGGTGTCCATCAGCTTTTGTGAGCATTCTCTCAAAATGTTCTCCCATTCTGATTGGAATGCCCAACTCAGAGCTCCCCCAGGTAACTGGGGAAGGTGTTTTGAAATGGAGAACATAGGAAGAATAACTCTGTCTGCTGTAGCTTGCTTGATATCCAATCTGAGAAAATGAACATTGGACGCAGTATATCGGACATGTTTGATTTTGCTCAACTCTCCCCACACCATTTTCTTAGCGCGATCAGTCAGATGATTTTTTTCTCTTGGTACTGGTAGAAACTCTCTGTCCAGGGGTGGGTTGGCTGTCATTGGTCTCCATCATCTCCGGTGACTTCAGTAGCTTCGGGATGCGGTATGCAGCTAAGTTGAGGTTTTTTCCCGGAGTAGAAGGGGATGTTAGATCTAGCGAGTCGGAATCAGATAACGCCATGGTAGAACGGAGGAAGAAAACAAAGTGATGCAGTCTCGGGTTTCTTTATATTAGGTTTTGAGAGGACCCAAACGAGATGACTTAGTAAAGCCGTAGTAAACAAGTATTAGATCACCGAACTATAAAGGCACATGCGCATCACAGTTTGTTTGTTTTCAAAAAGCAATTCCATAATGCACAATAGTAGCAAATTGCTGAGTATGCGAGTGTAATGGCAATTGACATTTTGATTTAAGCGCCACTACTTCCAAGTATGTTGGACGCTGGGGGCTGCCTGCCGTATGCGTGATATAGAGCAGAGTGCAATGTCTTGCAAAAGGTCGTAGGTCGGATCCGACCGGGAGTTTTCAAAAGCAAGACATGATTGATATATCTATTATAATATTGATATATACCAGTGCACGGAAGAAACTGTTCTCATTTAAGGCAAATAAATATGTCATTGCCATGTTTTAATAAGATCCAGTTTAATAAAGATGAAAAAAGTGGCACACCTGGTTGTCCATTTATTTCTTCATATCACGAACGAGCATTGACCTTATTTACCCCTCAGAAATTAAAACCACGTCTTTTTGTGGATTTAATGTTTCTCTTTATCTTATTTAGATAGTGTCTAATTAATACGTTTGTGATAACAAACAAACAGAGATTCCTTCGCTAATGAAATAAAGAGATCATTAGGAGAGAATTCAACGCGCACTGTCTATCGGCTGTTCCATGTCCAAAACGAAGGAGCACAGAACGGTAATAAATGTTTAAAGAGTGATAGAGTTACGCAATCTGCTGTTTAGTTATCAATTAGAACTTTGCAGAGAAACATGACAAGATAGCTTTTTATTGTACCTGATTGAAATACCAAAAAGTATGTCAATATTTTGGTGCACTCTTTAGCTATAATTTTTGCTTTTTGCAAAACATGCACATGGAGGCCGGATTATGTGGTTTTATATTAAAATTCCACTCAGCCAAAATTATTCCTAAAATATATAGGAATATCGAATAGACACGAGAGGTTCTTTAAATATTTTAAGAAACTCGTTGGAAGTTATTGTAGGACGCGTTTCGATTAACTGTGATCAAATTAATTTGATCTATTTTGGTTAATCTCATCAGCTACATTTTGCTGTGTTTGATCTTAGGATAGATGCCCATTTTAGGCTGTTTTGTCGCACATATATACCAAATGACTGTCTAGCTTTTTGATATTCAAAATGGTAGATGTGCGGATTAAACACAAAAGCGTGTTATATTTTAATCTTCACTACTTATATGGATGTATCTGGTCTTGATAAGACTAAGAAAACAAACCGATATAATGAACAAGTTTGAAAATACAACACTTTGGTTTTTGTTGGTTGAAACTATGATTATGAGCCCGTTTTAGGCATGTTTTATAAAGTTATATACCTAGGCCTACAGTGCAGCGTCATAAATGTGCATATAAAAGAGCCTTATTATGAGGACCATATGATTACCCGATTGGGTGTGGTTTTATTATGGTTCATTATAAGGTCTATATATTTAAAATAACATGTTAACATGCAGATCAGGTACGTATAGGAACAATGGAACTAGTGTAACCAACTTAAGTGTCAAGGAAGCTCGTAAGGAAACATTCATGAAGATAATGTGATGATAGATAATTAATTTTCATCTAATAAATCCAACAAATCTCTCAGTGTAGGAGACATAGGGCAAATTCCGGTTTTGGAGTTAGCATCCGCTATACTTTGCAAAGTCGGAGTTAAAGATATATTAGGGTTTTGGTTTAAAGTTATCTTTGCTCTGATAAGACGCTCTCCTATGTTTTGAGTGCGTCTTAAAGCTAGTATAGGGGGGCAAGGGAAGATTTTGTACAGAGTTACGCAATCTGCTGTTTAGTTATCAATTAGAACTTTGCAGAGAAACATGACAAGATAGCTGTTTACTGTACCTGATTGAAATACCAAAAAGTATGTCAATATTTTGGTGCACTCTTAGCTATAATTTTTGCTTTTTGCAAAACATGCACATGGAGGCCGGATTATGTGGTTTTATATTAAAATTCCACTCAGCCAAAATTATTCCTAAAATATATAGGAATATTAAATAGACACGAGAGGTTCTTTAAATATTTTAAGAAACTCTGCCTTTAAACCCATACCTTTATACTGTGTCCTCGCAGCATAATACTATTAATAGTGCTATGATTGCATACCAATTGCATACTTATAATTTGAAATGAGAGAGTGTAACGCAGTTTTACAATTATGCGGATTACCACACAAAATGATTTTGATTTTATTATATAGCGCCCTCTTGATCCATTACTTGTTATTTCCTAATGACAACAAGAGGGCGTATGTCCCAGACATAGCAGGGTCCAGGCATGCACTCAGACATGTCAAAACGACGTCAAGTGCCCAGCTGATTAAAAAAAAAATAAGCGTCGATATTGATTTCAAATCGCTTTTTAATTTTATGGACACAGACAGTTGTACGATATTTATTTCTAATATACATGTCAGTATCTATATCGTTAAAGAGTTAAAGTAAAGTTGTTTTTTTAAACTTGCTTTTAATTAACAAATGTAAGTTCTTGATCAGATGTTAATAGCTATAGCTAGCTAGATAGATATGAATAGAATAGGTAGATGTGATTTTGTTGTAGTTCAAATGATAATGCACATGCTGTTTAAATTTTTCGAAGGTGGAGTGAATTGTGATAGAAAAAAAAATGTGCAAGGGCATTGGTAAATTTGGCATTTGAACATCAACAAAGTTGTTTCAAACAAGCTCCACCCATAAATAGGGTTGGGTACATTTACCAATCAACGACTTTTGATTGTGACCACAGAATTAAAATCAGAGAACCAGGACTCGACCGCCATCTTGATACAGGCATGGAGCAAAAATATGTTATGTTTTGTATTATTTTGTGATTGGATTTCTTTTGTTTTATATTGTTTTGTGAGGCGATCATTTGCAGGACAGGTAAAAAACCACTATGGTATGTTTTGTATTATTTTGTGATTGGATTTCTTTTGTTTTATATTGTTTTGTGAGGCGATCATTTGTAGGAGAGATAAAAGAAAACCACTATGTTATGTTTTGTATTATTTTGTGATTGGATTTCTTTTGTTTTATATTGTTTTGTGAGGCGATCATTTGCAGGAGAGGTAAAAAAAACCACTATGTTATGTTTTGTATTATTTTGTGATTGGATTTCTTTTCTTTTATATTGTTTTGTGAGGCGATCATTTGCAGGAGAGATAAAAAAAACCACCATGTTATGTTTTGTATTATTTTGTGATTGGATTTCTTTTGTTTTATATTGTTTTGTGAGGCAATCATTTGCAGGAGAGGTAAAAAACCACTATGTTATGTTTTGTATTATTTTGTGATTGGATTTCTTTTGTTTTATATTGTTTTGTGAGGCGCTCATTTGCAGAAGAGGTAAAAAACACTATGTTATGTTTTGTATTATTTTGTGATTGGATTTTTGTTTTGTTTTATATTGTTTTGTGAGGCGATCGTTTGCAGGAGAGATAAAAAAAACACTATGTTATGTTTTTTATTATTTTGTGATTGGATTTCTTTTGTTTTATATTGTTTTGTGAGGCGATCATTTGCAGGAGAGGTAAAAAAAAACACTATGTTATGTTTTGTATTATTTTGTGATTGGATTTCTTTTGTTTTATATTGTTTTGTGAGGCGATCATTTGCAGGAGAGGTAAAAAAAAACCACTATGTTATGTTTTGTATTATTTTGTGATTGGATTTCTTTTGTTTTATATTGTTTTGTGATGCGATCACTTGCAGAAGAGATAAAAAAAAACCACTATGTTATGTTTTGTATTATTTTGTGATTGGATTTCTTTTGTTTTATATTGTTTTGTGAGGCGATCATTTGCAGGAGAGATAAAAAACACCTATGTTATGTTTTGTATTATTTTGTGATTGGATTTCTTTTGTTTTATATTGTTTTGTGAGGCGATCGTTTGCAGGAGAGGTAAAAAAAAACCACTATGTTATGTTTTGTATTATTTTGTGATTGGATTTCTTTTGTTTTATATTGTTTTGTGAGGCAATCATTTGCAGGAGAGGTAAAAAACCACTAGGTTATGTTTTGTATTATTTTGTGATTGGATTTCTTTTGTTTTATATTGTTTTGTGAGGCGATCATTTGCAGGAGAGATAAAAAAAACCCACCATGTTATGTTTTGTATTATTTTGTGATTGGATTTCTTTTGTTTTATATTGTTTTGTGAGGCAATCATTTGCAGGAGAGGTAAAAAACCACTATGTTATGTTTTGTATTATTTTGTGATTGGATTTCTTTTGTTTTATATTGTTTTGTGAGGCGATCATTTGCATGAGAGATAAAAAAAACCCCACTATGTTATGTTTTGTATTATTTTGTGATTGGATTTCTTTTGTTTTATATTGTTTTGTGAGGCGATCGTTTGCAGGAGAGGTAAAAAAAACCACTATGTTATGTTTTGTATTATTTTGTGATTGGATTTCTTTTGTTTTATATTGTTTTGTGAGGCGATCATTAGCAGGAGAGATAAAAGAAACACTATGTTATGTTTTTTATTACTTTGTAATTGGATTTCTTTTGTTTTATATTATTTTGTGAGGCGATCATTTGTAGGAGAGATAAAAAAAACCACCATGTTATGTTTTGTATTATTTTGTGATTGGATTTCTTTTGTTTTATATTGTTTTGTGAGGCGATCATTTGCAGGGGAGACAAAAAAAAACCACTATGTTATGTTTTGTATTATTTTGTGATTGGATTTCTTTTGTTTTATATTGTTTTGTGAAGCGATCGTTTGCAGGAGAGGTAAAAAACCCACTATGTTATGTTTTGTATTATTTTGTGATTGGATTTCTTTTGTTTTATATTGTTTTGTGAGGCGATCATTTGCAGGAGAGATAAAAAAACCCACTATGTTATGTTTTGTATTATTTTGTGATTGGATTTCTTTTGTTTTATATTATCACATGAAACTGGCAAATTGTTGCTGTTTCATTTATTTTCATGAGTGGAGGACTAAAAATATGATATTTATACAATTTACGCAGTTTTACCCATTTTGACGTGTAAAAAAATTGCACCACTTTCATTTCAAATTCTACATCAACCCTGGTGATAATACCCATGCATGTGCCTAGCCCCTGAGACCAGTGGCTTTTTTCTACCTTGCCGTGTATACCAGACGGTCCATATGAGGTATTGGCCGCTCTACTAAAAGGTAGTCCTTCAAGGAGGACCACGCTCCATTTAGTACGATAGTCCACGGCGTTAGTGCTAAATATTGCGTTGGTCCTGTATGGAATACTAAAAGGTACTGTTAAAGTTTCAACATCAGCGAATTTTGTCCATGCATGGTCAAGCTATAGTCAAAAAAATATATGCAGTCAGCTAAGGGGGCTTAATTATATATAAATATTATGGTATCGTTTAAGTTCGAGACAATTAGTTCTATTGGTTATGTTATGTACAAATGAACTTTATTTACACAGTTTGTGGTTTGTTTATATTACTATAAAACTCCGTCTGAACCCTGTGGCTTTGATTCGACGAGGTGTGACGTTCAAAAGATATAACAAAAAGAGTAAATGTAATTATGTACAGGTCACAGGTAAAATCATCGGGTCTATGTTTTTTGCATGTATTTACCAGGTGCAGCTCTATAGTACGCCTGTGAATGTACCCATTAAAGTTACATGCAGTGTTACTGTACAGTATTCCAACCTGAGGTAAGTAGTTTGAATCCGCACAACAGGAAAATGTTAAGATATCATTTTCTTATTTTTAGGGCTTGATAACCCATAGCAAAAACTTAAAGGAGGATTTCGTGATCCTAGCATCCTCTTTATATTACATTTGTCAGTAGATATCCACGAAAAAAGCTTACTCCCAAAATTTCAGTTGATTCCGATTTGCGAGTTATGCATGATTATGTGTATTACACTGCTCCATAGGCCACTGTTGTAATTTCGTTCTGGTATACCAGAACGAAATTCAAATTTGACGATATTTTTGCTAAACGAATTAATCTGCAAGAAATATTTGGTACATAAACATTATGTTAAGTATTATTCAATTCCCTTTTACAAATTAACCATCGCGTATACGCGCGCGACGTCAAGCGTGTGCCTTGGACCATGTGCAAAATAATACGCGCTGGACGGCTAGCAGTACGCTTAATTTGTAAAAGGAAATCTGAATAATACTTTAGCCAAAGATTTCCAGTGGTATCAAAATGTCAACTTTTTTTGAAAAAACTGGGGGATGAAGCTGTGGATCACGAAATGCCCTTTTAAGGTATCGATATACATATATACAAGTAGTTCCCGCTACTACACGGAATATTATTTTGTAGCAAATGGCCTCTATTCTGGAGGCAGATATACTATAGTTGGATACTAATGTTGTATCGGAATTGCACCCAATTACGGATACTTATAACCAGTGTTTACTCTCTCTCTCTCTCTGGAAATTGGGTGCGCCAAATGAAAAAATGTCTTCCAAATTTTGGCCCAATTTTGGGTGCTACCTCCATGTAAGGAGTCACGAAATTATATATATATATCTATCACAAAATTATATATGTATATAGTCACGAAATTATATATATATATATAGTACAGTATAGTATAGTATAGTATATTATAGTATAGTATAGTATAGTATAGTATGGTATAGTATAGTATAGTATAGTATAGTAGTATAGTATGTTTTGTGCTGTGACAGTGTGTCAGCTGTGACAGCTCGTTTGATGCATTCCTATATACTATGTCTATGTATGTGTTATATTATATATGTATATGTATATATATATAGTATGTTTTGTGCTGTGACAGTGTGTCAGCTGTGACAGCTCGTTTGATGCATTCCCTATATACTATGTCTATGTATGTGTTATATTATATATGTATATATGTATATATATATAGTATGTTTTGTGCTGTGACAGTGTGTCAGCTGTGACAGCTCGTTTGATGCATTCCCTACATACTATGTCTATGTATGTGTTATATTATATATGTATATATATATATATAGTATGTTTTGTGCTGTGACAGTGTGTCAGCTGTGACAGCTCGTTTGATGCATTCCTATATACTATGTCTATGTATGTGTTATATTATATATGTATATATTAGTATGTATATAGTATGTTTAGTGCTGTGACAGTGTGTCAGCTGTGACAGCTCATTTGATGTATTCCCTATATACTATGTCTATGTATGTGTTATGTTATATATGTATATATTAGTAAATATATAGTATGTTTTGTGCTGTGACAGTGTGTCAGCTGTGACAGCTAGTTTGATACATTCCCTATATACTATGTCTATGTATGTGTTATGTTATATATGTATATATGTATATATGTTTTGTACTGTGACAGTGTGTCAGCTGTGACAGCTCGTTTGATGCATTCCCTATATACTATGTCTATGTATGTGTTATGTTATATATGTATATATTAGTAAATATATAGTATGTTTTGTGCTGTGACAGTGTGTCAGCTGTGACAGCTAGTTTGATACATTCCCTATATACTATGTCTATGTATGTGTTATGTTATATATGTTATATATGTGTATTATATAGTATGTTTTTGTGCTGTGACAGTGTGTCAACTGTGACAGCTCGTTTGATGCATTCCCTATATACTATGTCTATGTATGTGTTATGTTATATATGTATATATTAGTAAATATATAGTATGTTTTGTGCTGTGACAGTGTGTCAGCTGTGACAGCTAGTTTGATGCATTCCCTATATACTATGTCTATGTATGTGTTATGTTATATATGTTATATATGTGTATTATATAGTATGTTTTTGTGCTGTGACAGTGTGTCAACTGTGACAGCTCGTTTGATGCATTCCCTATATACTATGTCTATGTATGTGTTATGTTATATATGTATATATGTGTATTATATATAGTATGTTTTCGTGCTGTGACAGTGTGTCAGCTGTGACAGCTCGTTTGATGCATTCCCTATATACTATGTCTATGTATGTGTTATGTTATATATGTATATATTAGTAAATATATAGTATGTTTTGTGCTGTGACAGTGTGTCAGCTGTGACAGCTAGTTTGATGCATTCCCTATATACTATGTCTATGTATGTGTTATGTTATATATGTTATATATGTGTATTATATAGTATGTTTTTGTGCTGTGACAGTGTGTCAACTGTGACAGCTCGTTTGATGCATTCCCTATATACTATGTCTATGTATGTGTTATGTTATATATGTATATATTAGTAAATATATAGTATGTTTTGTGCTGTGACAGTGTGTCAGCTGTGACAGCTAGTTTGATGCATTCCCTATATACTATGTCTATGTATGTGTTATGTTATATATGTTATATATGTGTATTATATAGTATGTTTTTTTTGTGCTGTGACAGTGTGTCAACTGTGACAGCTCGTTTGATGCATCCCTATATACTATGTCTATGTCTATGTTATGTTATATATGTTATATATGTGTATTATATAGTATGTTTTTGTGCTGTGACAGTGTGTCAGCTGTGACAGCTACTTTGATGCATTCCCTATATACTATGTCTATGTATGTGTTATGTTATATATGTATATATGTGTATACATATAGTATGTTTTCGTGCTGTGACAGTGTGTCAGCTGTGACAGCTCGTTTGATGCATTCCCTATATACTATGTCTATGTATGTGTTATGTTATATATGTTATATATGTTATATATGTGTATTATATAGTATGTTTTGTGCTGTGACAGTGTGTCAGCTGTGACAGCTCGTTTGATGCATTCCATATATACTATGTCTATGTATGTGTTATGTTATATATGTTATATATGTGTATTATATAGTATGTTTTTGTGCTGTGACAGTGTGTCAACTGTGACAGCTCGTTTGATGCATTCCCTATATACTATGTCCATGTATATGTTATGTTATATATGTATATATGTGTATATATATAGTATGTATTTGTGCTGTGACAGTGTGTCAGCTGTGACAGCTCGTTTGATGCATTCCCTATATACTATGTCTATGTATGTGTTATGTTATATATGTTATATATGTGTATTATATAGTATGTTTTTGTGCTGTGACAGTGTGTCAGCTGTGACAGCTACTTTGATGCATTCCCTATATACTATGTCTATGTATGTGTTATGTTATATATGTATATATGTGTATACATATAGTATGTTTTCGTGCTGTGACAGTGTGTCAGCTGTGACAGCTCGTTTGATGCATTCCCTATATACTATGTCTATGTATGTGTTATGTTATATATGTGTATTATATAGTATGTTTTTGTGCTGTGACAGTGTGTCAACTGTGACAGCTCGTTTGATGCATTCCCTATATACTATGTCTATGTATGTGTTATGTTATATATGTATATATGTGTATTATATATAGTATGTTTTCGTGCTGTGACAGTGTGTCAGCTGTGACAGCTCGTTTGATGCATTCCCTATATACTATGTCTATGTATGTGTTATGTTATATATGTATATATTAGTAAATATATAGTATGTTTTGTTCTGTGACAGTGTGTCAGCTGTGACAGCTAGTTTGATGCATTCCCTATATACTATGTCTATGTATGTGTTATGTTATATATGTTATATATATATGTATATATATGTTTTTGTGCTGTGACAGTGTGTCAACTGTGACAGCTCGTTTGATGCATTCCCTATATACTATGTCTATGTATGTGTTATGTTATATATGTATATATTAGTAAATATATAGTATGTTTTGTGCTGTGACAGTGTGTCAGCTGTGACAGCTAGTTTGATGCATTCCCTATATACTATGTCTATGTATGTGTTATGTTATATATGTTATATATGTGTATTATATAGTATGTTTTTGTGCTGTGACAGTGTGTCAACTGTGACAGCTCGTTTGATGCATCCCTATATACTATGTCTATGTCTATGTTATGTTATATATGTTATATATGTGTATTATATAGTATGTTTTTGTGCTGTGACAGTGTGTCAGCTGTGACAGCTACTTTGATGCATTCCCTATATACTATGTCTATGTATGTGTTATGTTATATATGTATATATTAGTAAATATATAGTATGTTTTGTGCTGTGACAGTGTGTCAGCTGTGACAGCTAGTTTGATGCATTCCCTATATACTATGTCTATGTATGTGTTATGTTATATATGTTATATATGTGTATTATATAGTATGTTTTTGTGCTGTGACAGTGTGTCAGCTGTGACAGCTCGTTTGATGCATTCCCTATATACTATGTCTATGTATGCGGTAGAGTGTCTTGTATGTATAGAGTGTAGATCTGGGTGTGCGCTGTATCAGTAAATAAACAATGACAGCTCGTTTGATGCATTCCCTATATACTAATGTATATGTTATATAGTATATATGTATTATATAGTGTATTTGTGCTGTGACAGTGTGTCAGCTGTGACAGCTCGTTTGATGCATTCCTATATACTATGTCTATGTATGTGTTATGTTATATATGTTATGATGTATTTGTGTATTATATAGTATGTTTTTGTGCTGTGACAGTGTGTCAACTGTGACAGCTCGTTTGATGCATTCCTATATACTATGTCTATGTATATGTTATGTTATATATGTTATATATGTGTATATATATAGTATGTTTTTGTGCTGTGACAGTGTGTCAGCTGTGACAGCTACGTTTGATGCATTCCCTATATACTATGTCTATGTATGTGTTATGTTATATATGTATATATGTGTATATATATAGTATGTTTTTGTGCTGTGACAGTGTGTCAGCTGTGACAGCTCGTTTGATGCATTCCCTATATACTATGTCTATGTATATGTTATGTTATGTTATATATGTATATATGTGTATATATATATATGTTTTGTGCTGTAGTGTGTATATGTTTGATATTCCCTATATATATGTATGTGTTATGTTATATATGCTGTGATAATATGTTTTGTGCTGTGACAGTGTGTCAGCTGTGACAGCTCGTTTGATGCATTCCCTATATACTATGTCTATGTATATGTTATGTTATATATGTATATATGTGTATATATATAGTATGTTTTTGTGCTGTGACAGTGTGTCAGCTGTGACAGCTCGTTTGATGCATTCCCTATATACTATGTCTATGTATGTGTTATATTATATATGTATATGTATATATATATAGTAGTTTTGTGTGTGACAGTGTGTCAGCTGTGACAGCTCGTTTGATGCATTCCTATATACTATGTCTATGTATGTGTTATGTTATATATGTATATATGTGTATATATATAGTATGTTTTGTGCTGTGACAGTGTGTCAGCTGTGACAGCTCGTTTGATGCATTCCCTATATACTATGTCTATGTATGTGTTATGTTATATATGTATATATGTGTATATATATAGTATGTTTTGTGCTGTGACAGTGTGTCAGCTGTGACAGCTCGTTTGATGCATTCCTATATACTATGTCTATGTATGTGTTATATTATATATGTATATATTAGTATATATAGTATGTTTTGCTGTGACAGTGTGTGACAGCTCGTTTGATGTCTATATACTATGTCTATGTATGTGTTATGTTATATATGTATATATGTGTATATATATAGTACAGCTGACGTTTGATGCATTCCTATATACTATGTCTATGTATGTGTTATGTTATATATGTATATAGTGTATATATATAGTATGTTTTGTGTGACAGTGTGACAGTTTGTGTCATGCTGTGACAGTATATAGTTTGATGACATTCAGCTGTGACAGCTAGTTTTGATACATTCCTATATACTATGTCTATGTATGTGTTATGTTATATATGTTATATATGTGTATATACTATATAGTATGTTTTTGTGCTGTGACAGTGTGTCAGCTGTGACAGCTCGTTTGATGCATTCCCTATATACTATGTCTATGTATGTGTTATGTTATATATGTGTATATATTAGTATATATAGTATGTTTTGTGCTGTGACAGTGTGTCAGCTGTGACAGCTAGTTTGATGCATTCCCTATATACTATGTCTATGTATGTGTATATGTTATATATAGTATGTTTTTGTATATATGTGTATGTCTATATAGTTATATATGTATTTTGTGCTGTGACAGTGTGTCAACTGTGACAGCTCGTTTGATGCATTCCCTATATACTATGTCTATGTATGTGTTATGTTATATATGTATATATGTGTATTATATATAGTATGTTTTCGTGCTGTGACAGTGTGTCAGCTGTGACAGCTCGTTTGATGCATTCCTATATACTATGTCTATGTATGTGTTATGTTATATATGTATATATTAGTAAATATATAGTATGTTTTGTGCTGTGACAGTGTGTCAGCTGTGACAGCTAGTTTGATGCATTCCCTATATACTATGTCTATGTATGTGTTATGTTATATATGTTATATATGTGTATTATATAGTATGTTTTTGTGCTGTGACAGTGTGTCAACTGTGACAGCTCGTTTGATGCATTCCGATATACTATGTCTATGTATGTGTTATGTTATATATGTATATATTAGTAAATATATAGTATGTTTTGTGCTGTGACAGTGTGTCAGCTGTGACAGCTAGTTTGATGCATTCCCTATATACTATGTCTATGTATGTGTTATGTTATATATGTTATATATGTGTATTATATAGTATGTTTTTGTGCTGTGACAGTGTGTCAACTGTGACAGCTCGTTTGATGCATCCCTATATACTATGTCTATGTCTATGTTATGTTATATATGTTATATATGTGTATTATATAGTATGTTTTTGTGCTGTGACAGTGTGTCAGCTGTGACAGCTACTTTGATGCATTCCTATATACTATGTCTATGTATGTGTTATGTTATATATGTATATATGTGTATACATATAGTATGTTTTCGTGCTGTGACAGTGTGTCAGCTGTGACAGCTACTTTGATGCATTCCCTGTATACTATGTCTATGTATGTGTTATTTGCTGAGGTATCTGGCAATTGTATGTTTTTGTGGTGTGACAGTGTGTCAGCTGTGACAGCTCGTTTGATGCATTCCCTATATAGGGTCAATACGCCTATTCTCGGTCACACGCCTATTCTCGGTCAGTTAGCGTTTTGAACAACCGCTGACGATCGTTGCTTTAATTTCAGCCGTGTCTTCCGAACGAATCATTTAGCCGTACCGGTGCTGCAGGGTTTGGTGACTTTTTAATATCACGGCAGCACAGTTCACCTCAAATGATAGATTTTGAGATTGTATGGTGACCTGAAATATCGGCATTTAAAAAAAATAAGGACGTCATTTAAGAGGTGATATTGTAATATAATCAGTGATGCGAAATTGTACATGCATTTTAAAGCTGTAATTTTAACAAGTTGATCCATCTGCATTGTAAATAACACCATAGCAAATGATTGGTGTTGTGTTTATGTAAATTCCCATAGAAACAGGGGTGTCCGAGAATAGGCATACGAATTCCGTTGGCATTCCTATTCTCGGCCAGTGTTCCCTAGTATGAGCTATGTTGACATTGTTGTTGCCATGTGTCCTACAAATGATCATGCATGAGCACATGAAAAGTGTTGCATTTTGCTCTGCAGGCCTATAGCCATTTGTCGAATACAAATGAGCGAGGAGAAATTATTTGTGACCGCCCGCCCCTCCCCTCCTCTACCCCTTACCCATCCCCTACCCTGTCGTATTTTCGAGCTTTTTCGGTCAGAAAAATTGGGTCAACAATGTCACATTTCTGTCGGCAAAAATGGTTCCTGCCCTGGTCCGAGAAAGGCGCTATAACTGACTTGCGCAGATAACATACACTATCTCCTCAGGCCTACACGTGCTATTAGCGCAATTTTGTCATTACTTTATATACATGTTAGCACAAATAGCACCGCTATTTTCATGGGTGTGCTATTTGTGCAATTGACAGTGTTATTTTTGAGGACTTAGAAAAAACCATTAGGGACATTAAAAATAGCTTTAAATGTTAATATATTATTAGCGCAGTTATCATGGTTATGCTATTTTTGAGTTCTCCTATTATTTGGAGGGTGTTATTAGCGCTGTTGTGCTATTCTTATGGTTAGACCTTATAGCGTGCTATTAGCGCTATGGTGCTATTCTTAAAATGGTTAGGCCTTATAGCGTGCTATTAGTGCTATATTGTGCTCTGGAAATTGTTTTGGCCTTAGTGGGCATATAGCGCGTTATTATCGCAATAATGTTATTTTTGAATGCTTGTACAATTGGAGGGGTGCTATTAGCGCTATTGTTCTATTCTCAAAATGACCTAGACCTTATAGCGTGCTATTAGCGCTATTGTGCTATTCTTCAAGGGGGCACAACACTAAATCCTTCCGTATTTAGTGTAACCATGTATAGTTCCGGTTAAAACTAGCGCCTGAGCAAAATGTATCAGCCTCTCGTGGGTACTAAATTCAAGTGAATCGTGCTTGTTTTTACGGGAACAACAGAGTAGGACCTCAACATTAAAATTCATTCAAAAAATGTTTCAAATCGATTGTGAATTAGTGACAGGCTGTCGGAATAATATCAAGGCCGGAACTGGTAAGGAGGCGAAATTGTCGGCTGAAATTCGTGAGGGCGCTGTTTAGGTGACAGTAGAGCAAAAATTTGACTTTCATCGCTTGGATGCTAAATTGGTCAATTTGGCGCCCCCTAAGGTATGTTGTCCCCCTGCCCCCCCGCAGTTACGCCACTGATCGATCTGCAGTGGTATTGATACCAAAATGAATTCATTTTCATCAGTAAAACGTGAGTTTTGGTGATTTGTATGTCCCCTACCCTTAATATTGTTATTATTTTATGTTGCTACACATGGAAATTAACCCTTTTTTCACATTTTATGTCTATCTACCTGACTACTAATTGTTTTTAAAATTGCTTTTAAATATTGCTTTTAAAATAATTACTAGAAAGTTAGAACAACCAATTAGCTACATATTGATACCAAAATGAATTCATTTTCATCAGCAAAACTTGAGTTTTTCGTGATGTCCCCTACCCCTTAATATTGTCATATTTTACGTTGTTAGATATGGAATATTAACATATTTCTCATATATTATGTTTAACTACCTGACAACTAATGGTTTAAATGCTTTTAAAATAATGCTAGAAAATGAGAACAATCAAATAGCTGCATATTGATACCAAAATGAATTCATTTTCATCCGCAAAACTTGAGTTTTGGTGATTTGAATGTCCCCTATCCCTTAATATTGTCATATTTTACGCTGTTAGACATGGAATATTAACATTTTCGTATATTTTATGTCTATCTAGCTGACAACTAATGGTTTAATTGCTTTTAAAATAATACTAGAAAGTTGGAACTATCAATAAGCTACATATTGTTACCAAAATGAATTTAGTTTCATCAGTAAGACCTGTGTTTTGGTGATTTGTATGTCCCCTTACCCCTTAATATTGTCATATTTTACGCTTCTACACTTGAAAAATTGATATTTTTTTACATTTTTAAGTCTATACAGCTAACAACTAATGGTCATTTTGCTTTAAAAGATTACAAGAACCAAATAGCTATGTTTTGATGCCAAAATGAATAAATTATAATGAATAAACATCGAGTTATGTTGGATTGTACGTCCCCTACCCCTTAATATTGTCATATTTTACACTGTTACACATTGGAAAATTAACATTTTTTCACACTTTATGTAGACCTGATGGTTTTTCTGTTAAAAATAATACTAGAAAGTTAAAACAATCAATTAGCTACATGTTGATACCAAAATGAATTCATTATTATGAGTAAAGGTTGAGTTATGGTGGTTTTATTTCCCTAACCCTTAATAATACCATATTTGACATGGTTATACATGAAAAATTAACCTTTTCTCACATTTTATGTCTATCTACCTGACAAATAATGTTTGTTTTGCTTTAAAATAATACTAAACCATTTGAACAATCAATTAGCTACATATTAATTCCAAAATGAATTCATTATCATGAGTTGAAGTTGAGTTATGATGGTTTATATTTCCCCTACCCCTTAATATTGTTACACGCGCTGCTACATGTGGAAAAGTAACTATTTTTTACATTTTCAGTCTATTTTCCTGACAAGCAGTGCAGTTGATCTCACCCGCACATATTAATATTCAAAATATTACATGAATGGTAACTTACCAAACAAATTTTGTTAATGGAACTTATATAGTTCAGCTGAGTGACATATTAAGACACGTAAAACACCCCAACCCCGAACCCTATACACACCCACCCCCACCCCCACATACACACCCCACCTACCCTAAACCTACACAACACAAACCAACATGCACGCAAACATGCACTTATATAAATATTTGAACCAGAACATCAATGTTTGCCTAGATATGCTTGATATTAAAAACAAAATTAAAAAATGGAGCTTAATTAATTTTGAAAATAGAAAAAAATTTGAAGCCAGTGCCATAAAAACACCCACCCTACGCATTGTTGTGAAACATCTCATTTTCCACTAGTGTATGGACTGGCCACTTCCAATCATGATCTAATGAAACCTAGGTTTGCTTTCAAATAATACTAGAAAGTTAGAACAATCAATTAGCTACATAGTCATACCAAATTAAATTCATTATTATAAGTAAACGTTGAGTTATGGGAATTTATATCTCCCCTACCCCTTAATTTTGCCCTATTTTTTGTGATTTTATGTGATTATACGTCCATATATAAAATGACCTGTAAAAAAAGTGTTACCACAATTTGAGACCACTACCTACTTAGCAGTGATCTAGAGTGTCCATACTAACAGCCTATGGTGTCAAACCTTGTATGTAGTGGGGGTAAACGAACTCCTTATTTAGGGCCTTGTGTGTTCTTGCTCCTGGACTAGTCGGGCGTGCCACCGCATTCCGCTGTGCGCTCCCACAAAATAGGACCGCCTCGGACCCCGATCGGATGATACGAAAATTTTTGCCAATAAACCGTTTTGAAAGGATCGCTCCTTGTCAATATATCTGAGAATACTGCACACGTATTTTATTATGGGTTTAAGTTATCAAAACCGCATCATACCGATCAACCAGGCTTCCAAAAGAGAGTGACCGAGAATAGGTATAGAAAAACTATACGGTGACCGAGAATAGGAGTTTAGTGACCGAGAATAGGAGTTGTCGCCAACTTTGACCTTTTGACCTTATACTTCCAATACAAGTTCAATGGAAGATGTCATGCAGGGTATGTTAAACGGGGTGTTGTGTGGAATGCACGTTCCCATATAGCTAACTTTTATAATCATTTACGCAAGAAATAGAGCGGGTTGTTTCTTAAGTGACCGAGAATAGGCGTATTTACCCTACTATGTCTATGTATGTGTTATATTATATATGTATATATGTGTATTATATAGTATGTTTTTGTGCTGTGACAGTGTGTCAACTGTGAGAGCTCGTTTGATGCATTCCCTATATACTATGTCTATATATGTGTTATGTTATATATGTTATATTTGTGTATTAAATAGTATGTTTTTGTGCTGTGACAGTGTGTCAACTGTGACAGCTCGTTTGATGCATTCCCTATATACTATGTCTATGTATATGTTATGTTATATGTATATATGTGTAACATAACATATACATAGACATAGTATATAGGGAATGCATCAAACGAGCTGTCACAGTTGACATACTGTCACAGCACAAAAACATACTGTATAATACACATATATAACATATATAACATAACACATACATAGACATAGTATATAGGGAATGCATCAAACGAGCTGTCACAGCTGACACACTGTCACAGCACAAAAACATACTATATAATACACATATATAACATATATAACATAACACATACATAGACAATGTATATAGGGAATGCATCAAACGAGCTGTCACAGCTGACACACTGTCACAGCACAAAAACAAACTATATATATATATATATGTATACATATATAACATAACATATACATAGACATAGTATATAAGGAATGCATCAAACGAGCTGTCACAGTTGACACACTGTCACAGCACAAAAACATACTATATAATACACATATATAACATATATAACATAACACATACATAGACATAGTATATAGGGAATGCATCAAACGAGCTGTCACAGCTATACACATATATACATATATAACATAACACATACATAGACATAGTATATAGGGAATGCATCAAAGTAGCTGTCACAGCTGACACACTGTCACAGCACAAAAACATACTATATAATACACATATATAACATATATAACATAATAGACATAGTATATAGGAATGCATCAAACGAGCTGTCACAGCTGACACACTGTCACAGCACAAAAAACATACTATATATATACACATATATACACATATAACATAACACATACATAGACATAGTATATAGGGAATGCATCAAACGAGCTGTCACAGCTGACACACTGTCACAGCACAAAAACATACTATATAATACACATATATAACATATATAACATAACACATACATAGTATATAGGGAATGCATCAAACGAGCTGTCACAGTTGACACACTGTCACAGCACAAAAACATACTATATAATACACATATATAACATATATAACATAACACATACATAGCGGAATGCATCAAACGAGCTGTCACAGTTGACACACTGTCACAGCACAAAAACATACTATATAATACACATATATAACATATATAACATAACACATACATAGACATAGTATATAGGAATGCATCAAACGAGCTGTCACAGCTGACACACTGTCACAGCACAAATACATACTATATATATACAAATATATACATATATAACATAACACATACATAGACATAGTATATAGGAATGATCAAACGAGCTGTCACAGCTGACACACTGTCACAGCACAAAAACATACTATATATATACACATATATACATGTACAATATAATACATACATAGACATAGTATATAGGGAATGCATCAAACGAGCTGTCACAGCTGACACACTGTCACAGCACAAAAACATACTATATATACACATATATACATATAATAACATAACAGACATAGACATAGTATATAGGGAATGATCAAACGAGCTGTCACAGTTGACACACTGTCACAGCACAAAAACATACTATATAATACACATATATAACATAACACATACATAGACATAGTATATAGGGAATGCATCAAACGAGCTGTCACAGCTGACACACTGTCACAGCACAAAAACATACTATATATATACACATATATACATATATAACATATACATAGACATAGTATATAGGGAATGCATCAAACGAGCTGTCACAGTTGACACACTGTCACAGCACAAAAACATACTATATAATACACATATGTGACCGTACAGCACGAATGAGCCATAAATGTCCTCAATTGTATTCTGAGTTACAGTGTAAAATGGGCATGAAGGTCATATTCATAGGTATTTCAATTTGGTGCTACGTGTATCTCATTAAATGAGGTACACGTAGCACCCGATTGAGGTACCTATGAATACGACCTTCATGCCCATTTTACACTGTAACTCAGAATACAATTGAGGACATTTACGGCTCATTCGTGCTGTACGGTCACATATATATATATATAACATAACACATACATAGACATAGTATATAGGGAATGCATCAAACGAGCTGTCACAGCTGACACACTGTCACAGCACAAAAACATACTATATATATACACATATATACATGTACAATATAATACATACATAGACATAGTATATAGGGAATGTATCAAACTAGCTGTCACAGCTGACACACTGTCACAGCACAAAACATACTATATATTTACTAATATATACATATATAACATAACACATACATAGACATAGTATATAGGGAATGCATCAAACGAGCTGTCACAGCTGACACACTGTCACAGCACAAAAACATACTATATAATACACATATATAGCATATATAACATAACAAATACATTGACATAGTATATAGGGAATGCATCAAACGAGCTGTCACAGCTGACACACTGTCACAGCACAAAAACATACTATATATATACACATATATACATGTATAATATAATACATACATAGACATAGTATATAGGGAATGCATCAAACGAGCTGTCACAGCTGACACACTGTCACAGCACAAAAATATGCTATATATATACACATATACACATATAACATAACATATACATAGACATAGTATATAGGAATGCATCAAAAGAGCTGTCACAGTTGACACACTGTCACAGCACAAAAACATACTATATAATACACATATATAACATATATAACATAACACATACATAGACATAGTATATAGGGAATGCATCAAACGAGCTGTCACAGCTGACACACTGTCACAGCACAAAAACATACTATATAATACACATATATAACATATATAACATAACACATAGACATAGTATATAGGGAATGCATCAAACGAGCTGTCACAGCTGACACACTGTCACAGCACAAAAACATACTATATATATACACATATATACACATATAACATAACACATACATAGACATAGTATATAGGGAATGCATCAAACGAGCTGTCACAGCTGACACACTGTCACAGCACAAAAACATACTATATAATACACATATATAACATATATAACATAACACATACATAGTATATAGGAATGCATCAAACGAGCTGTCACAGTTGACACACTGTCACAGCACAAAAACATACTATATAATACACATATATAACATATATAACATAACACATACATAGTATATAGGAATGCATCAAACGAGCTGTCACAGTTGACACACTGTCACAGCACAAAAACATACTATATAATACACATATATAACATATATAACATAACACATACATAGACATAGTATATAGGGATCAAACGAGCTGTCACAGCTGACACACTGTCACAGCACAAATACATACTATATATATACAAATATATACATATATAACATAACACATACATAGACATAGTATATATGGAATGCATCAAACGAGCTGTCACAGCTGACACACTGTCACAGCACAAAAACATACTATATATATACACATATATACATGTACAATATAATACATACATAGACATAGTATATAGGGAATGCATCAAACGAGCTGTCACAGCTGACACACTGTCACAGCACAAAAACATACTATATATACACATATATACATATAATAACATAACAGACATAGACATAGTATATAGGGAATGCATCAAACGAGCTGTCACAGTTGACACACTGTCACAGCACAAAAACATACTATATAATACACATATATAACATAACACATACATAGACATAGTATATAGGGAATGCATCAAACGAGCTGTCACAGCTGACACACTGTCACAGCACAAAAACCACCCATAGTGGGTAGGAGAACATGAAAACTAATATGAGATACTGTATTAGGATCACATATTAAGTATCATGTGAGAGTATACTCTTGTACTCCAGAAGACAGGATCACATATTAAAAAGCGCCCTCTGTTGTTATTAATCGTATTTAATGCGTATTTACAACGTTGTGAATAAATATTTGACACCATAGAATATAAAAACTAGTAATTTGATAAGTTAAAAAAAAGATTTTAACGGAATAAATCTAAATAATATGATTATGCAGTTTATTCCTTTAATTTTTTACCCCAGCATTCCCCTCATTCTTCAGGCCCTGCCCTCTATCGGGTGCTAATTTAAAGTTTAAGCTTGATTGCTATTGTTTCTTTGTAAGCCTGCGGCGCAACCTTGAACAATATTGTCCTTCATATAACAAAAACATACTATATATATACACATATATACATGTACAATATAATACATACATAGACATAGTATATAGGGAATGCATCAAACGAGCTGTCACAGCTGACACACTGTCACAGCACAAAAACATACTATATATACACATATATACATATAATAACATAACAGACATAGACATAGTATATAGGGAATGCATCAAACGAGCTGTCACAGTTGACACACTGTCACAGCACAAAAACATACTATATAATACACATATATAACATAACACATACATAGACATAGTATATAGGAATGCATCAAACGAGCTGTCACAGCTGACACACTGTCACAGCACAAAAACCACCCATAGTGGGTAGGAGAACATGAAAACTAATATGAGATACTGTATTAGGATCACATATTAAGTATCATGTGAGAGTATACTCTTGTACTTCAGAAGACAGGATCACATATTAAAAAGCGCCCTCTGTTGTTATTAATCGTATTTAATGCGTATTTACAACGTTGTGAATAAATATTTGACACCATAGAATATAAAAACTAGTAATTTGATAAGTTAAAAAAGATTTTTAACGGAATAAATCTAAATAATATGATTATGCAGTTTATTCCGTTAAATATTTACCCCATAATTTCCCTCATTCTTCAGGCCCTGCCCTCTATCGGGTGCTAATTTAAAGTTTAAGCTTGATTGCTATTGTTTCTTTGTAAGCCTGCGGCGCAACCTTGAACAATATTGTCCTTCATATAACTCCCCGTAGCCACCCCCAGCCAGACCCATACCTCATTTCAATTTTTAACATACCCATATCCTGCTTTTTATATTCCATAGTGTCGCACATTAATATGTGATCCTGTCTTCTGGAGTACAAGAGTATACTCTCACATGATACCTAATATGTGATCTTAATACAGTATCTCATATTAGTTTTCATGTTCTCCTACCCACTATGGGTGCAAAAACATACTATATATATACACATATATACATATATAACATATACATAGACATAGTATATAGGGAATGCATCAAACAAGCTGTCACAGTTGACACACTGTCACAGCACAAAAACATACTATATAATACACATATGTGACCGTACAGCACGAATGAGCCATAAATGTCCTCAATTGTATTCTGAGTTACAGTGTAAAATGGGCATGAAGGTCATATTCATAGGTATTTCAATTTGGTGCTACGTGTATCTCATTAAATGAGGTACACGTAGCACCTGATTGAGGTACCTATGAATACGACCTTCATGCCCATTTTACACTGTAACTCAGAATACAATTGAGGACATTTACGGCTCATTCGTGCTGTACGGTCACATATATAACATATATAACATAACACATACATAGACATAGTATATAGGGAATGCATCAAACGAGCTGTCACAGCTGACACACTGTCACAGCACAAAAACATACTATATATATACACATATATACATGTACAATATAATACATACATAGACATAGTATATAGGAATGTATCAAACTAGCTGTCACAGCTGACACACTGTCACAGCACAAAACATACTATATATTTACTAATATATACATATATAACATAACACATACATAGACATAGTATATAGGGAATGCATCAAACGAGCTGTCACAGCTGACACACTGTCACAGCACAAAAACATACTATATAATACACATATATAGCATATATAACATAACAAATACATTGACATAGTATATAGGGAATGCATCAAACGAGCTGTCACAGCTGACACACTGTCACAGCACAAAAACATACTATATATATACACATATATATATGTATAATATAATACATACATAGACATAGTATATAGGGAATGCATCAAACGAGCTGTCACAGCTGACACACTGTCACAGCACAAAAATATGCTATATATATACACATATACACATATAACATAACATATACATAGACATAGTATAAAGGGAATGCATCAAAAGAGCTGTCACAGTTGACACACTGTCACAGCACAAAAACATACTATATAATACACATATATAACATATATAACATAACATATACATAGACATAGTATATAGGGAATGCATCAAACGAGCTGTCACAGCTGACACACTGTCACAGCACAAAAACATACTATATAATACACATATATAACATATATAACATAACATATACATAGACATAGTATATAGGGAATGCATCAAAAGAGCTGTCACAGTTGACACACTGTCACAGCACAAAAACATACTATATAATACACATATATAACATATATAACATAACACATACATAGACATAGTATATAGGGAATGCATCAAACGAGCTGTCACAGCTGACACACTGTCACAGCACGAAAACATACTATATATAATACACATATATAACATATATAACATAACACATACATAGACATAGTATATAGGGAATGCATCAAACGAGCTGTCACAGTTGACACACTGTCACAGCACAAAAACATACTATATATATACACATATATATATGTATAATATAATACATACATAGACATAGTATATAGGGAATGCATCAAACGAGCTGTCACAGCTGACACACTGTCACAGCACAAAAATATGCTATATATATACACATATACACATATAACATAACATATACATAGACATAGTATATAGGGAATGCATCAAAAGAGCTGTCACAGTTGACACACTGTCACAGCACAAAAACATACTATATAATACACATATATAACATATATAACATAACATATACATAGACATAGTATATAGGGAATGCATCAAACGAGCTGTCACAGCTGACACACTGTCACAGCACAAAAACATACTATATAATACACATATATAACATATATAACATAACACATACATAGACATAGTATATAGGGAATGCATCAAAGTAGCTGTCACAGCTGACACACTGTCACAGCACAAAAACATACTATATAATACACATATATAACATATATAACATAACACATACATAGACATAGTATATAGGGAATGCGTCAAACGAGCTGTCACAGTTGACACACTGTCACAGCACAAAACATACTATATAATACACATATATAACATTATATAACATAACACATACATAGACATAGTATATAGGGAATGCATCAAACGAGCTGTCACAGCTGACACACTGTCACAGCACAAATACATACTATATATATACACATATAACATAACACATACATAGACATAGTGTATAGGGAATGCATCAAACGAGCTGTCACAGCTGACACACTGTCACAGCACAAAAACATACATGTATAATATAATACATACATAGACATAGTATATAAGGGATGCATCAAATAAACACACTACACTACACATAATATATCTAGCTTATATTAATTTTCGTGATCCCTTACTTGGAGGTTGTACCCAATTTTGGCTCAGTAATACTAATTCCCCAAATTGACTATTGTAATACAGCATTACAAATTTGTGTGGGCCAAAATAATTGTCACTGGGCCAAAATTGAGACATATGGCCTCTGCGTAAACACTGCTTATAAGTCCCCATTTCAAAAATACAGCATAGTTATTATGGATTATACAAATTAAAAAAATTATATCCCGTTATTCCAAATAAATCTTAACTATTGGTACATTTTTGGAAATAAGCAGAGGCTCTGAAAGATTTTTTAATATGGGGCATCAATAATAAGGGCCTGCTCTAATGCTCGAAACGCTGAAGGGTTGGGTGCGGGAGGGGGTAAAAGTGGACGCTTTTGAAATGCAAACAGTTTTCATATTATGTGAATTTTACCTTAAAACCCTGCCTTAACATTATAAATTGTACCCTAAAATAATGAATTTTACCTGAAATTATTAGCCCCCGGTTCCGGAGCCACTGATAAAGGGCCAACCCTTGTTTTTGTAGGGCTTTTATTTGTTTGCGGTGACACCCAATCCCGAAGACTTGTATAAAGACAACATTTCATGTTATGATTTAAATTTTTGAAAAAAACAAAACATTTTCTATTCGTTTCATAACCAATTGCCAAAAATAAAATGAAATATGTAAATTATTTTATAACTCTTAGCTTATACTGGAGATCTTAGACTTGTGCCAGGTATCCGAATGTTATTACTGCAAAAAGAAATGCAAATTTGTATAGTTAAGGGATGGGGTATGAACGTTTGGACAGTATTTATTGTGGGACATTTGAGCACATTAGACATATGGAATTGCATTCTGAATCACTTCTGACATCAAATAATTTTGATTTTTTGAAATTCGCAATGTAATACACATTTTATGGCAAATGATTAAAAATTGATATTTTTGATATTTAACAGTACTCGAAGTTAACTTTATAAATCTGATGACATATACTGAAAGTGTATGTAAGTGAGATGAAAAGCCGACGATCAATTGAAAATTTTGACCTTTCGTATTGAAGATATGAATTTTTTTCCCAAAACACCAGTAAAAATTAGGTCTTTTTGAAAAAAAAACCCCATATCTTCAATATGAAAGGTCCAAATTTTCAATTGATCGTCGGCTTTTCCTCCCAGCTACATACACTTTAAGAATATATCATTAGATTTATAAAATTTACTTCGAGGACTGTTATATTATCAAAATGTGAAAAATATCAAATTTTAATAATTTGTCATAAAATTTGTATTATATCGCGAATTTCAAAAATGAAAATTATTTGATATCAGAAAGACATTCTTCGTATTCAGAATGCAATTCGATATGTCTGATGTGCTCTCATGTACCACAAAAAATACTGTCGAAACGCTCAAAACGCTCATTCCAGATCCCTTAAGCTGCTTACCAAAATTTCCCCCTATATCGTCCTCACCAGGCTTCAGAAGTATTTGACAACCCCTTATATGAAAGGACAATACAAGGTCAGGCTGGTGATATTTGATGATTTTCGTATTCCATTGTCACGAATGATTTGGCTAAATACACTAACATCATTAAATATTGAAAATTTAATTGATGATAATTCTTGTATGAACGCTCTGTATTTTCAAACTGGACATAATTAAGTCCACTTTCCCCGAAAGCTACAAAGAAAATACACAATGTATTGCAAAGATGATTTTCAATTTACAAGTCATTATCCATGCAGGAACAATGTTTAAGGACAGACTTGTCGCAGTCTAAACAAACGTGACTATATTGCCCCCTGCGTCACTCTTAATACGCATTTGTGCATTCCAATAATTCATTTCTTTCAAGATTATGAGTGCGGTGTTGGTGTACTGAGGTGAGCTGTTCGATTTCCGTACTCGAACACTGAAGACGAGCAATTGTTTTAGAACTACAAGTACTTTGCCCTTAAGGTTATTAATTATTTTAAACTGTTGTGATTTGGTAGTTCACATCATCTTACGAATGGTAGTGAGCTTTGGCAAAAATTGCATTGCTCAATTCATAGCGAGCATGTAGAAGAATTAAAATATCACAGATACACTTTTATAAGTGCTGCGGTTCTTGAGTTACGTTGTGAAGAGGGCTGAAACAACAACACTTTCGTAAAACGTACATAACTAATTAACAACAATAAATTAAGCACGTTTGCAGAGTATACGATTTGTAGAATGAACTTTTGCAAAACATGAAGGTGTTAATTTTCAATAATATATGGATCTAGATAATGAAAATCGATTTTTAGGTTGCTTCGACCAACAATACCTCGTCTACCCTTAATGTAACTCTTATTTTGGTTCACCTATATCTGTAAGAAATTTTTGCCTATACACTTTTGATGTTTTTGTAATTTTCTTTAGGTTGTGATTTCGAACACCTTTATGTTACAAGATATGGCGACCCATGACAATCGCGTGGTCAGAGCCAATGCAAAGAAAAAACGCCGTTTACAGTTGTCTGACTACCCAACACCATCTTCCAAGAAGCAGGAGCCACTGGAAAGAGCTAACCTCTTCTTTCTGCTACCACGAACTTATAAATCAAAGATTTGTTACATTATTGCGTTGATAGACGTGTGGTTATGTCTACAGGTTGTTCTCTTATGGAGAGACGTGCACATGAGATGTTCATCGCAACCGTTTGCCCAAGCATCACAAGAAAACTTTACAACAATCCCAGAACGATTGAAAGGTTTAATTGATAGTAGTGTTTTCACGCAGACCGGTGAAGTAAGTAAGAGATTAGTACCGCGGTACAGTAGAGACTCCAAATTGACAATTTGATTTGATCATTTATCTTTGTTTACAATTTAAAGCTATTTCATGAGAGGTGTGATCCCCCCGCAAGCTTTTGTGTAAAATGATATTTTGGGGATTTCCTCTCATGCAATCATGCATGTTGATCAGAAAAACAAATTCAATCATATCTATTTTTGGATTTTGGAAATATATGCCTCAGTGTGAATTGAGTGTACAATGGGAAGTGTGCAATGGGAAGCTGTTAGGGATAGACACAGTCGTTGTACTGATGGACCCTGCGCCACTTGTAGGCTGCAAACGTGGTTCCGACATATTCTAATGACGGTGGAATAAATGTAAAGCGCTTTGAGGCTGTTTACGGCATAAAGCGCTATATAAATATCTACATTTATTTTTATTTATTATTCGTGTGATATGTGGATGTGGGAAAGTCACAGTTCCTACAATAAGATGAAGTTGTAGAATTCTCAGTAGTCCACTTGCAAATTGTGCATAATCTGGCTATTACACACACATATGTATATATATACAACGGTTTGTATTAATTGTTGTCCAATTGATACATTTTCACCTGTGATATTTCCCGTCACCGTACACTGTCTTTTTACTAGCTCTCCAATTGTTTTAATTTGTGTTTGTTTTTTTACTCGGGGTTTCGTGATCAATAAACTGGTAGATTAGAAGATCATAATTTCTTCAGTGAATGAGCCCTCATAATTATGTCAATATATGTTGCATTCGATAACATACGAATATATTTTTATTGTCACTAATCAGGGCTAAATAAACTTCTTTTATGCCCTCTCTATTGAAAACTGTGACAAATAATTTCGAGTTCAACTGAATGTGTTTATCTTGATTAATAACATACAACCTGTCTCAAAAAAAAAATGTGCAAGTGAAAAGCACCCTCTTTGGCAATTAGAAAATACCGTTGTGACGCAAAATCAACGTCAATGGCGTAGTCTTAGCTCTCAAATACCGTTTATTCTGTTCAATTTGCTTGTTTTAATCTCGAGATATGTTTAGTTAACAACAAAAGGGTAAACTCACAATCGCGCCACTTTTACTAGGGAATAGGGCTATACATGCATATCAATGATAGAATCAAGTTTATCAAGATTTCCTTCGTGAAATCAAAAGAATGCATCAATATTACACAACAATACAAAATTGTTTTTACTGTTTTTACTGTTTTATCATGATACAGGTAGAATTATTCTTTTTTGCACTAAAGGGGTACTACACCCATCGCATTTTTTGCGGTTTTTTTTTTTGCATTTTGTGAAGAAATGAGAAAAAAAATTGGTCAAAGTGGTATGCAAAATGAAGGGGCAAATCTTCTCGTTCTATTGGTGGCATCAGTATCGATGTAGCTTACATGCTTTTAAAGGGACATGTCCAAAAGCGGTACATGGGGCACTTTTACAAATTGGAGTATATCTAAAATTTCAGAATTGCTACCGTGAAACCAGTCACACGCACAAATTAAGCATTAATGTCAGACCCTAAAAGTACCAAAATATATATCTTTTGGAAATGCATTAATTATGCACAGCTTTGAAAACACATGCTTGGCATCACTTATCATTTTTAAAGAAAATAAACTTGTTTTTTCCCCTTCCAGTTGACAATGATATGCAAAATTTGTGTTCGCTAGCCAGCACATCTGTTTCAGGTTTGAAACAGTAAAATCTTAATGATTAGTAATGCTTGGTTTTTAGTTCTAGGCGATTTTTAGAGTCGCCATCTCAGTAAAACACTAACACCGAATTATCATGTAAACGCTATCACAAGAACATGTGTTTGTGACAAAAATGTTAATTTGTCGCAACTTGTTGCACAAAATCAACTAAAGTGGGAATGTTGACAGTGTATGTTGGAGCATAATTAATATGCCACTATTTTTACTTACATCATAGAAGTAAATCCGGTCCATTTCACTTGAAACAATTCCTGCCAGTAAATATATCCGTATTTATGGTCGTCGCCATTTTACAACAGTGGCCTATATAGGATTATAATACACATAATCCTGCATAACTCGCTAATACAAAATCGGAATCAACTGAAATTTTGGGAATAAGCTTTTTTCGTGGATAAATGTCATAAAAAGATCAGGATGCTAGGGTCACGAAATCCTCCTTTAATTATTATATACCTTATCTGCGTGTAGATTATTCATCCAGTTATTTAAAACATTCTTTTTTTAATTAAGGCTTAATTATATAAAATTTGCAACTCACTTTGCTACGTTGCGTCTGAAAACATTGGACTTCATCAGGCAGCTGATTAATGGTGGTGTGACGTCAGATGCCTGATGAAGTCCGATGTTTTCGGAAGCAACGTACAAAGTGAGTTGTATATTGATATTGATATTCAGATGATAAATCTTTGGATACCGTAGTAGAAAATGATGAATATCTCCCATAATTTACTTAGTCTAAAGAAGCCAGATTTTGTTCCTTGCACTTGAATATAAAACATGTGTTAAACGGATATGATAGTCGTTAGCTTGCGTCTTGAGAAAGAAGCTTGCGTCTTGAACTCAACCAGATATTGATTGGTTTTGGTCAAGTGACAAAATCTTGTTGTAAATGATTATATTCTCATGTAAATGATTTTATTCTCTCGAAAACGTCTCACAGCCAAGTAAATTAAATATAGTATTAGTAGGCATATCACCTTAAATATAAGCGCAGCAGAAACACGTTATATAATGATTCTACATTATTGGGCTTTATTAAAGCATCAAAAATCAAAATACAGAATTGAAATCGGTCAATGCATTGTGATGTAGTGTCAATTTAAAGATGCTCGTAGATGGAATGAAATCCTGCCACAAATGGCTGTAATGACAAAATTGGCACATTTCGAGATTTTGAAGGTTTATTTGGATGCTTGCTTGAAAAAGCAGCGTTAATTTAAATATCACATGTTAAATGCCTATCTTTCCTGACTTCAATAAAGAAAACAAAATTAAAAAATATATCACTGAATAATTATAATAAATTAACCAAATATACACTTTTAGCAATTTCAGCCAATCTGCAGACAACTTAAACCTGAAATAATGACCAAGTTCAGCTAATTAATATGCAAAATTGATGCCAATAGAAAACCGTACATGATATAAAGGTGAGGTTTTTTTCCCACAAATATGTATACAAAGTTCTTTCAATTGATAACAAAAAAATACACAAAAAGTAGTCAATTATGCAAATTAGCTTATTAAAGCTAATTATGTATTCATGATATTATTATGCAAATTAGAAATGAGTAATTTTTTGTTTTTTCAATATTTAATGAACGTCTATTCATTCATCATAAATTTGTCAAGTATGAACCTGTTATAAGATTGAATTAATGAACTGCAGTTAATTACTTAAAAATAATACAAAAAAATACAAAGTTTGACATTTTGACGGTGTCTGGAATAGAATATTTATTTTACTGTAAACATGGTATGTGTCACCATTACTCAAAGCCAAATCCGAAAAGTAAAAATAAAAATTCAGTTGCAATGAGACTTTAAATTAACATTTTGTTATCTGGATTAACATGGGAGGACAATCGGTAAAAGCAACCGCGATTACGCTGTACCGCGTATACAAAAATAGCGTGGCCATGGGCACACACAATGGCTTACAGCAATTATGGTTTGAAAAACTACTACCTGCGAAATATTTTTGATAATGTTTTGTTTCAAGCATTTTTCCTCAAGTGCTTCATTTGTTGTCGACTGAAATAATTTACATGCTAAATGGTGGTAGGTCATACTATTTCAATAGGCCTATATTTACTGATTTATGAGCGATCTAAAAAAAAAAAAAAAACAGGCAGTAGCTCTTAAACAAAGCAATATTGAATTTTGTCGGACTCGATGGTAGCCCAGGAAAGGCTTCACACACCATATATTAAAAATTCAAACAGTTGAGATAAATGAAGCATATGAGAAAATTCATTTTTCGACATGGATGTTTTCTAAAATTGACCAACTTTGAAACACGCGGTTTTCAATTCTCTGCCTCATTTCAAATATTGAGTTTTAGTTTTGGTTTTGGTTTTGGTCACGTGGTTTCCTATTGTCCTGCCTAACCACTTGAATCACAAGATATCGAACTCATTCTTTCTACCTTTTGTTTAAAACAAAACATTTGTGACAGGTAGTTTCGGTTTTGGTTTCAGTTTCTTATAAGTGGTGTGACGAATAAAATTACAGGATTTTCGAGTTACCTGATCTAAGTATACAAAAGAAATGTTTAAATTTCGCAGTGCAATGTTCACGAGCAGAGAAGTCGAACAAAGCAGTCTACATTTGAAAGCATTGATTTAGTTTGAAAGCATTGACTTGAGACTACGAATTAGCCTAAGTTGATTTCACTGTGAAAATATATAGACCATCGAAATATTTCCACAGACATTACAATAGCCACTTGACAGATTATGACTTCATTGATATAAACACTATTATACACAACTCTATTTATGTGCATGTCGCATGACGGAAGATCAATATCATAGAAAGCTGGTTTAAACTAACTTTTATTCAATTTATTTATTGGAGAATAGAGAGAGAGAGAGAGAGAGAAGAGATCGCCAGGGAAAGAGGGTATGTGTGTGTGTGAGGGGGAGGGTAAGGGTAAGGGAGAAAGAGGGAGAGAGCATTGGAAGTGGGAAGGGAAGGAGGGGAGAGGGGGCTCAAGAGTGGAGTGGAATAATAGGGAAGAGTCGATATCGAGTGTGGGGAGGGGGGGAGGAGGAGGTTATATATAGGTGGCGGAGGAACATAGGTAAGAGGTATGGGTTGTGCTTTCCGGGGAATAATCTAATTCATAATCAAATCATCTACATCATCATGCATCGTTTATATTTCAGACAAATAAACAAAACACCCCCCCCACCCCCTCAATATATGCACATGATTTCTACATGTAGGCCTAGGTCTCGTATATATCCATCCTTTATGTCTCAACGATGTCTATGCATAACTTATCAAACGAATCTCGGAACTCGGGTGTAATTTTATGGTGTCATGGAAGTGTGCCACCTACGGCAAAAGTCGCCCGCGTTGATAGATATCGATAATGAAAATGTTAGCACAATAGGCTATTATATACGTATGGTTATAGGCCATTATACTTTTGATTATATAGTGTTATGATTGCATACCAAATCATCTCCACATTTTAATCCCTTGATTTTTGGTTTCTGAACAATAGAGAAACCAAAACTATATATTTGAAATGAGGGACTGTTATGCTTGCATGCACAGTGTGGCAGAATTATTGTGCAACCACTGTGATATCCCTAGTATTAGATTTAAAGTGGTACTCCTACACCCCCTGATAAATTTTGTGACTAATTTTATAATAATAATAATAATATAAAAATAACTACACACTGATTACAAAAGTTATATATGTTATAGGGGCAAGGAATCCAATTACTTCATTGAAATTTCAGTGATTCAAGACAAGTGGTTCATTTATATAGGCCAATATGTTAAGAAATGAGGTACATTCTAGCGGTACCTCTTTTCTTATCATAAAAACATACCGCTCGTCTTGAGTCACTGAAATTCCAGTGATGTAACTGGATTCATTGCCTCTAAAATACTATACAGAACTTTTGTTACCAGTGTGTTATTATGTTTTGAGAAAAATGCAAAAATAGTCACAAATTTATCAAGGGGTGTAGTACCACCTTAATTCAAAATAAAATAATGTATTATATACCTTATTTCATACATTGCAGTTACCGGAAATGAAACATCTGCTTCAAAAAAGATATTGCAGAGGGCAAATGGTAACTAGTTACATAACGGATGCAGGTAAACAATCATTTGATTTACATTTTTTTTTAAATATATAATGCAAGGTGAACAATAATCTATCAACTGACCACCCCCCCCCCCAATATTTGACCTTTTTGCTTATAACGCAAGAACAGTATGTCGCAGGTAGGTCAAACTATACTTTTTCTGAATCCTTGCAACGAGAGAAATAGTTCAATGGCGTGCTTGTTATACCAGATTTAAGCAACTTTGAAATTTGACCACTGTGTTTACCTTTATCCTTGAATATGGCAGGAGTACCGGGAATTATTTTTGTTAATATCTTGCATGTGCTATAGGACCATAACAGGAAGCTAAAAAGGTTTGGTAGAGTAGAGTTTGTAAAGGTTTGGTAGAGTCCGGGGGCAGTGGCGCACCGTGGCCATCCCCGGGAGGCTGAAGAAAATTCAATTTTGCCGCCCCTTCCTCAAAAGCCCGAAAAGGTTGACCCAATTTTTTTCTCGGTCGTTTGAAAAAGTGAAGATCAAAAAAAAAAAAAAAAACGGTTTCAGGCGCTGGCGCCCTAAAAGCAGCACATTTTGATGTATAGTACCATTTTTGCAAAAAAATTTATGCTTTATCAAATTTTTCCGCCCTTTTTTATTTACTAATTCTTGTTGCCGCCCCTTCGTTTTTGCCGCCCCTGTTTTTTGCCGCCCCTTCTTCTTCCACCGCCCCTTTATTTTGGCTGCCCCCTGCTTTGACCCCGGGGGGCTGGGGGGTCATCATTAAATTCCCGTATATCCCGACTTTGCCACTCTGTGTACAGTCTGCTTATATTAATAGTGTATACTTATACCAAACTATATCTGTTTTGTTAAGGCCATAATGTCTCCGAAATACACACCCAGATTTATGATGCCATTCGAAGCGTTGTTTACAGCAGAAAGGATATAATACAACATATATTACAAGAAAAATATGGTTCCATGCCATCTCATAGGTAAGGAACATTAGTGCCTTAGCAAACTTTTGAATTCAATCCTATACTGGAACCTAATGAAATGTATTGCACTTTGCTAGATGCGATATTTGGAGACGAGTAGGGATATTGAGGGTCCGGTCCCATACGTGAGATAAATTTAGTGACGGTTGATTGCTTTACTCTTTCCTAGATATCTTCATTGATGTCTATCCTGTGGAATGATCCTCCTTTTCAAGAATAACAGTTTGTGTTTTCGGTGTCAATTATGACCAGCGTCTTTTTTCGTCGTATTTAACATGTTAAATTCACTTTTCCCCCATGAATCCCAGGGGCCATGGTAGGTGCATAAATAATCCGAGCGTTGCCTTGATCGGAACTGACCTCGAGGTTTTTGTCACCACATGTATCTCACCCACATATTTGAAAATTAAATTAACCTCCACCGGGGTCGTACCGGGACCTCTCGCAATAGAGTCAAAAACCGAAACCACTAGACCACGCCGCTCTCTCAAGTAAAGGTTAGCAACAGTGTTTCGGACCTCTTGTGAACTAGACCTCCTGCGTTGGTTAATTCTAGCTTTCAGAGCTTTTAGTTTCCCCGGCACAGGCAGCTGAGCAATCACACACTAACCTGTACACTAAGTTAAAAGCGGGTTTGAAAACGTCCAAATCGGGTAACCACAGTGTTTGACCGACTGTTTGATGTAGTGTTTCTCCTCTGTGTCAGCTTTATGTTGGAGAGTTGTTATCACTCACAACTTGTGTATCAGTGGGTGATTTGATCCAAAGGGTAAATATTGATCAGTGTGCGTGGGTTTTCTGTATACTTTGGATGGTGGTAGCGAACTATCGTTCGTCACACTGATCAGGCAATCTGAGAAAGCTAGCGTGTGTCGTGTTTACACTTCGTGTGGATAAATATGATATTTTCGTCGAAACTTGTTAATGTGTTGAAAAAAACCATCTAAATTAGTGCACTCAATAATTACGAAAGTGTCGTCCACAAAACGCAGCCAGAGTGTAGACTTAAAACCAGGGTGACGCTTTCTGCTCAAAAGTTTCCATACAGAGGTTAACGACAACAGCGCTAACTGGTCTCCAGGCCATGTTGTTGATTAGAGAATTGAACGCGTATGAGAAATAAGTGGAAGCATATGTTTAAAAGTTCCACGATTTGATCCTCATTCAGATTTGTCCGTTCGATCAAGATCGAAGACTCGTCTATTCATGCATGACATATGACTGTCATAAGTTTAAGTTCGAGTTTCGTGAACTGGTATTTATACCTATTTTTGCATCCGTTCGTGGTTAAATGGTACATTTCGTTGTCTTGCTGTACATACCGTTTACGTGTATAAATAAAGTTACGTAAATGCCGACACATTACGGTATATTGCTGATTATGTTACGTGTCTTTGTTACACAGGCTGTGTTCTTTTTCTTACATGTTCTTCTTTCTTTCTACTGTCAACTATTACATTTGCTCCAACACTCACATGCTTACATCGATTTTGACCTAAGTTGGTCACAACCATCATTGACCATGTCCCTACATGTCACATGAAACATGTGGGGTCAAATGTCATGCAGGGGTCATAGGGGTCAAAAACATGATTTCAACTTAAAATGCATCTTCTCCCACAAATTCAGTAGGACAGTGATGCATTGTTATTACGCAGTGTCTGTGGGGTGTACACAGACTTCGGGTCAAAGATCATTAAATGGTCACTTCCGGTGTAAAACGAAATACCTTCAAAAATTTGTATTAGCTAAGAAAAACACAAGACAGTAACGGTACATTCACACATGAATTGATGTTACTCAGTGTATACGTGGTATTTTGTTTGGGGTAAAATATCATTAAGGGGTCACTTCCGGTCTGAGACGAAAAACCTCCAAAATGTGATGCCACGTGCACATATGCATTGACATTCGTCAATGTCTGTGGGGTTTTCATATATTTTGGGGTCAAAGGTCATTAAGGGGCACAACACGGATGTGTTCGTGGTCTTAGACCACAGCCATGTCTAGTTTCATATTTTGTCTTATTAATAACTTGGGTCTTTTACAGCTGTAATTTCTTCGAATTTACAAGGTGGGACTTTATTCTTGGCGCCGATATGAAAGTGTATCTACTTGAGGTAATGTATAACTAATTTACTTGTTATGGTCTCAAATATCATGATCAACATTTTTAAGAAACAAGAAATATTCCAAATTTATTATCAAACGTAGGCCTATGAAGGATTGAGGGATTTCGCACACCATAATAAAAATTATTGTGTGGAAATTTAGTACACTTTTAATAAGCCAAATCGGCACTGGAAGTTTGCAATGCATTGTGGGACAGTTTTTGCAGTTTTGGGACACTTTGTCCTTTGACCTATTTGGAAATTCAGAAATATTGAGTTTTTGTACGTACAAAATATAACATTGTTAAATGGCCTTTTATATAATTTTTTACAATAATTAAAACAAATTTAAAAAATATTATTATTTTATCAATTAATTATTTAAGTATTTTTAATGATAACATTATGACAATAATAAGTAAATTAATAATAATTACGTCAATTTCCCCGATATGTCAGAGGTCAAAGTGACTCAAAACTGTTGTCAAAAACCGGAAGTTGCCTCTTTGACCATAATTATTGCAATTTGCATTTTAACCATTAATTGATAGTTTGTGTTCTGAATCCTTGTATATTTTTTGCGTGAAAGTTCGTTCACTCTGGTCTGATAAAATTATAAAACCAATATAACAACGTTCGGCACCCGATACGAAAAAAAACAGAAAAGAAAGTGTAACTAAACACGAAGAAAATAGTTCAGGCCACTGTGACTTCAAGTACACAATTGAAGAACTGAGCGCAAGAAGAATGTAAGTCCACTTGTCCCCTCAACATGTATACACTAAAGTTACGTATAGTTTCTTTGGGTTTTATAATGTTTAATACATGTTCCAGGGTGAAAACATCATGGAAGGTTGTGAAAGATTAGTTTTGGCCCCCGAACATGTATAAAACATTACCAAACTATACGAACCTATACGCAACTTGAGTGTATACATGTTGAGGGGCCAAGTGGACTTCTTGGTCTTCTTGTGCTCAGGTCTTCAATTTGACTCTCGTCCTCTGTGTCAAAATTATTGTATCTAGAAGTTTCCATAGTGAAATTCCAAAAAACCTCACTTGTTTTCGGCAATCTTATATGTTGCCATTCTCAATGCCCAATGACAGTTAAAGGAGTATTTCGTGATCCTAGCATCCTCTATTTATGTCATTTTTCATTAAATATCCACGAAAAAAACCTATTCCCAAAATGTCAGTTGATTCCGATTTTGCGTTTGCGAGTTATGCATGATTATGTGTATTACACTGCTCCATAGACAATGCGTTGTAATTTCGTTCTGGTGCACCAGAACGAAATTCAAATTTCACGATATCTTTGCTAAACGAATTAATCTGCAAGAAATATTTTGTGCATAAACATTATGTAGCCAGAGGTTTCCAGTGATATAAAAATCTCAATTTTTTTGAGAAAAGTAGGGGGATCACGAAATGCCCTTTTAATTCTTTGTTACATGGAATGACATCATCGAATGATGACGCCCTTTGGATCAGCTTGTAATAGATGTACCACTTGTCGCATTTCATTAGGCTCTCCTTCGGATTATACACAACTATATCAGTTTTTTGGCCCGAATAGTAAAACGGAGTACCATTTAATGAAATTCTGGCTAACATTACAGCCAAATGGGCGTCGCTAGACGAAAAATTTTTTTCCCCGCAATAAAATTGTGAATTGTAGACCCAAAATTTGTTTAGCCAGGACGGCTCTCATAAATCTAAAAAGTGGGGAGGGGATGTAGGCAAAAATGTTTTCTCGACATTTTGTCATTAGTAAAATTACTGCTATTACATTCATTAACCCTAGAACTACAAAGAGGGGGGGTTGTACCAACCCCTAAGATTTTATATCCGTCGTGAAAAACGCACACGTTTAAGCCCAAACGACCTATTCAGCTATTCATCCTTTGCGCTTATTTTGGTGATAAGATTTTCACCCGAGCACCTTACCCGGGGGTAGGACCGGCTATCAAAGATGACCATAGAGGGGGGTTGGGGTTGGTCAGGCCCCAATGATTTTCATTTCGCTCCTGTTAAGACTATATAGTTAGGTGAAAATAGTCATTTTCTTTTATACTTTTAGATGTAAATCAATTTTGACTATACTTTTGTACATAGCTAGAATTTCCCAAATTTGCATGTGCGCCCTCACATGATGACGTCATAGCGACATTATTTGGGGAATGTTTGCACTTATTTCAATATCACTGGATAGACCCATAGCTATGCATTATTACCAAATATAACGGTATATGACGTTTATAATTGAAAATTAAGGGTGGGGTGGGGTCGCAACACCCCCCCCCCCCCCCACCCTCTTCGTAGTTCGTGTTACAACATATGACTCAGTAGTTCTAGGGTTAACAATAGCAATATTGAAATATAACAACAGCAACACAAGTTGGCAACACATTTATTTTTATGGCTTTCGTAAGTTGCCGACAATACAATGTTGAGTGTGGCACCCTCCACCCTATAGCCCCTCTAGCGTCGCCCCTGAATAAAGTGGCATATACTTTATGCAAAATATCATGCTTCCGTAATAAAATTACTCTTTCAAAGGAATTGCCCGCGAAAGTGTTTTTTGGGGCGCCCGCTACGGCGGCGGCCCCATTATTAGGCTTGACCTTGCAAAAAGCTTCTAATTTCGGTCTTGCTAGATTTACTTCGCAATTGTTTTGCTAAAATTATGCCCAGCTCAGAAATAAAACCACATTTGCTTGGATTTTATTTTATTATTGTTTTCTGATATGGATGGGATAAAATCTTGTGCGTATATTCTTTGTTTAAAATACAAAATTAATGGACTTATAAAAACACCAAATAACCCGTGACCTTTGTACGGGCTTAAACTAGTTTACCGTCTCTTAGAACCCGATAGACGGTGACCAACACTATGGACCACAATAGCCTAATCTCAATGGCATAGTCCAATAACCTCAAATAAACAATCATAGTGCAAAAGTTGACCTAACTTGCAGAGTATGAGTTTTTGTACCCAAAGTTTCAAAGTCATTCAATGAATGTACACATGTATGTTGTATAGTTGTCCTTGTTTAATAAGCAGGCAACAGGGTACAGTGTATGAGTAGGCATCTTATCAAGATCAAGATAGTGATAGTGACATAACAATTAACATGCTTATCTTACCAAGGTCTTATCTATCTGCATGGTGTAATTGACATTACTATACAACATGTACAGGCTGTATCAAAAAGTTTGGTACCCAGCAGTTTTGATAGTTATTGAAAAGGCTGGTTCTTCCAAATGCAATATCGGGTCCCCCTTAAAATGATAAAATGATCAGACCATAAATCTTTTGTGACGGTTTATGACATTAATCAACAAATTATGCGGATCCTAGATGTGTCGAGGATGTTACGTTTATGAACAAAACGTTACTTTTGTATTTTCAATTTGTTGCTACGTGTATGTTAACAAATGAAAGTTCTGTAACTTTTTTAAATTCTTCAATGCTAAGTATTCTTTTGGATATCATCAAATTGTAAATCTCTAGTCAGATTTTCAGTGTGTTAACAGCTATGTATCAAAGACGTTACGTTCATGTACAAAACATTAACGTTCTTATCTTTGTAAACATTGTATACCCATAGCTACTTTTATGAAGAATGAATGTTCTGTAATTGTTTTTTATCCTTCATCTCTATTAGATTTTCAGTGTATTAGCAAGTAGATGATGTATATGTATCACAGACGTTATACATTCATAAAAACTTTTCTTTTGGTCAACATAGGCGTAGATCCAGGGTGGGGATAAACCCCCCCAATATTTTGCCAGGGGAGCTTACTTACTTGTGTCTTCTATACTATCCATCATATACCCCCATGCATAACGAAATTCAACAATATTCAATATCCAAAGCAATATCATCACTACAATATGCCCCCAAAACAGAACTCCCCCACCCCACATAATCGCAAATTGACACGACAGCTTCATTTCAATTCAATTTATTTCATCCAAAATGGTCCTGTGATACACCTTCCCCAATCAAACACATTTGCATTTGATCATCTTCTACTTAGAAAAAATCATTATAATATCAAATCTAAACACCATGCCATGGAATTCACCATATCACGTCCAAGCTCACATTGGGCGCCCCATTCCTTTTTTAAAGGAATTTTTATTTTTATTACTATACTGTATAACTTGGTAGTAATAGATGTAAAGTGGTTCTCATGATAACATTTATACCATGCGAGCAGAGAAAGATTAGTGATAAAACCCATTATTGGTTAAAAGCTGTAAACTATGACATTTCTCCAATGCTATAATATAAATTATCAAATATTGTTTTTCTATAGGCCAACCTATCCCCAGATATGTCATCCAAAGGACCTGGACACGACAGAACCATGAGAAACGAACGCCACTTATATAATGTGATACGAACACTTGGGGCTGACAGAAAAAGTGGCCATGCTAACAGTTGGTGAGAGCGTTTAATTTAGTTTGATATTAAGGTGGATGGATTGAGCATGGTCAGGCCCGTAGCCAGGGGGAGATAACACAACAAAATAGGTCAAGTACCATTGAAGCCTATTGACCTTGAACTATTTTGCTGTGTTACCTAGGTAACGAAACATCCAAGATGGTGCAATCCTATCCTTATTTACATTGTTTCATCAATACGAACATTTTGACTAACTTGGTTATAACGTCCTAGGTAGTTCAAACTATACTATTTCAGAATCCTTGTGACCAGAGGAATACATTGGAATGGTTTTTATCTCAATTTAAGCAAGTTTGACATTTGATCCTGTGTAAAGTTCAATGACCTTTTCCCACAAAAAGCTACTCCCGTTCAATTGCTATCAGGCATTTTTGTGTAGCCCATGATGTCAACTACCTATGGTTTATTAAGTAAGAAAAATTGAAGAAGACAGAGCTTGTTTTCAGAGAATAAATAAATTGAATATCTTTCGTATGAAATGGGAAGGTTTTGTGTAAGAAAATAATGTAACAACAAAGTAATTATATATAAATATAACATATAACAATTTAAAAATATGCATAACATTGTACTAGTCCTATATTATAATGTAAGAGATGCTTTTATATTTGTATTTGTGTTATGTATGTTGCTTTCATTCTTTCTATCTTTTATTTTCTTTTTTCTCAAGTTTTTTTGTCTTTTGTCTTGTTTAAAAGGAAAATGAATAAAAAAACCTATGGTAAAAGTGCAGCTTTGTACTAACCCCTAAGTGGTACCAAGCACCCCATCTTGAGGGGGCCAGGCTCATACACTAACAGTAAACCTGTGTGAGAGATTAAGGTCATGTCTTTCATAGAGGGTGTAAGGATTTCAACTGGAATAGCCCATTGTTATTTGGTTTTCGACAGGTTACGCAACAGTGACGTTCTGGTGTCCGCAGCCATATGCTATAAACCAATGTGCGCGTCATGCACATCTGAGGTAAGATCATTTCGTACGTTGAAATTTACCCCAGTATTTACCATGCTGCACATCTGTTGAGGGAAGGGGTGGGCCAATGGGTATAGGTATACCCGGGTGTGAACTTGATTATAAGGGTAGGGCAAGCATCTTTTGGAAAAACCGTAAAGTGGAGAGGGGAAGTGATTTTTAGCACGGATGTTTGTGGGAGTTTTTAGTATTGCGCGTTAAAAAGGCGTAGACAAACGTCTTGTACTTAGCGGTCGCACCGCATGATTAGATAGTTAAAAGTTTTTATTTTTTGTTTTTTCAAAATCTTACAATATTTTAGTTGGAAGGGACAAATAATATTTTAATACGTCGATAGAGGGCAAAGGCATTTGGGCATGTCGGAAGGGTGGGGACAACCAATTTTTGGCAGACAATTTGATAATTGATCCAACAAGACCATGAAGATACATAATTATTGCTCAGCGCCAATTAGGTAATACCGCGTGTTGTAAAAAACGTAGGAAACGTTATTAGTTCTTGTAATTCCAATTCCAATCAGTAGAATTATTTACTCTCATCGGTAGTAAGCAAGTAAACTTCACTCTTTTGATAAATTTAGTAATATTGATAACAATACACACTACTTTTGTCATTTACACAACTAAATCGAAATGGTCTTCAAAATGGTTATCATTGTATTTGGCTAACAATATTTTTGATCATAGTTAATAGGTTATAACATTTCATTATTGTATGGCTGGTGTCATTTAAAATAAACTATATATTTTTACATGCTACAAGTTCTAAGTAAATTCGCGACAAATATTGGATTTGGGTGAAAAAAGGTTAACCAGTTCATATAAAAAAAGTAATTTAGCAGCCTATTGCAAAAGATTATACTGTAGACGTACGGTTTTACATAATAGATTGCGATTTTTAAATGTAGCATCGAACGTACGTGGAATCTATTTAAAATCCGGTCACAGATTTGAATAGATTCACGTACATTCGATACGTACGTTTGTAAATACCAATCTCTCTAAAATGGCCGGCCCGCCCTAATATGCCATCTATGTACTTTTCTTAAAAAGCCAAGATATAATGATAAAAAGGCCTTTCATTTTTGTCACCTGTGAAGATTTACTTTTATTATCAGGAATGTTTTCTTTGTGGGCACTGTCTTACTGAAGATCATGTGACCATATTAAAGGAATCCTTTGGAGAGCATTTAAATAGACAGGGAATGAGACGACTTCATCCAATGCCCATGGTAAGTTGCATCAGATTGTAACAATAATTTTCTGGTCAGTCGCAGTAGCATTGTAGAAGTTCATATAAACCACATGCACAGAACACAGGTTCAACTAGAGTAAAAAATGCCAGAAAGAAGAAAGAAGAAAGAACGGGTAGCAAAACAGGACCTAACTGGGGGTGTAAACCCCCAGCTAGGTAATTAAAAACAAATAAACTTTTAAATAATAGCCGTGATTAATTTACCAAAGCATGTCACGTGGAAACACTATATTGAACGAATGCGCTCGGAATGTGTAACGCAGAAGGGTGTGCGCAACTGATTTTTTCCTCTTAAAATCGCAATATTTTGTGGTAAAAGAATCGTAATAAAGGTTGCGGCCTTATCTTTTACAGTCTTCGGCAGTAAAAACGCCTTACTCGTTATTTAAGGTTTCACTGCGAATGATGTGCGAAAATTATTATTGCACCTTTTAATCTATGGACAGAATAGACACGGATTTGTGTACATTATCTGTTGTTATAAACATCATGCTAAACTTTACCCTTATTTTCTACAGAATGTAAACAACATTGTAAACATGCGATGTGCATTTGGGATTTTCCTACTGAAATCCATACACATATGCAACGTACATGAAAATATGACCTTTAAATCTCCCACAAAAGGAATTTCAAATGGGTTACCTGAATGGGTGACTCCATTTGAAATCTCATTCTTCCTTTTCTTGGGAGATTAAGGTCATGTCTTCCATATCGGGTGTATATTTCAACTGGAATAGGCCATTCCTGAGGACAGACTAACCAATAACCCTCTCATTTAGAGAATAAACGATAGGAATTTTTATTTTGACTATCCTCTACCGTGTGATAGACGACTGGCAGGTCCAATATTTTGAGTAGTGGATGCCGGCGCAGCGGGTATCCATTACGATAAAAAAATATATTGGGCCTGCCCGTCGTCTATCATGAATATTATTTTAATAACTGTAAACTAAAAGCAAAAATTAAGTTACCGTCATAAAAACTCTCCTTTTTCTAAAATGAACGAAACTTGTTTGCAACTTCACATCTTTTGTTGCGCGTACTGCTAGCGCGTGCGAGTATTCCGCACTGCGTCTACGCGTACAACCCGATACATACGCGCACCTCTATGAGCGTGTTACGCGTTATCAACACTTATGATGGGGTCGCCTACAGTCTGATAGACGACACCCAAAATCATGCGATTGTCCAATCAGATTATGTGTCTACGTAATAGACCACTCCACTGACTAAGAATCTCACACAAACAATATTTGGAATTATTTAGTGTATAAACTGTTTTTCATTTGACATCCAGGAGAACACTTGTTTGGTTTCTAAAATCATTAAAAGATCTTTGGTGTTAAAGCCATATTATAACATTTCTGTAAAAACTAGATTAGTATTTATTTTCCATAAAATGTTAGCTTTTACTGTCAGATATGTCCCCGGTTTAATTTTGAGCCGAACAAGTGAGGTAAAGCATAGAAAATTGGAATTTACTACTAGCGCACATGCATGTTACTCCCGCGGTTGTAATACGGTACGATCCTCTGTGAGTGTGTGTATGTGTATCCCGCACGCCGTGTACGTACTGTACATACGTGTTCGACTAATATTTCCATCGTAATAATAAAACGCCGGTTCCATCGTTTTATTCAAAATCTCGGATTTTGACAAAACTACAGCACCTAAAGTTTTGATTTTTGCAGAGTATCTTTATTGTCTAAAGTACATTACACTCCTGAAAAAAAACAGAATTTAATTTTTTTTAGAGGGCGTTCTCCTCAGCAAATGTTATAATATGGCTTTAAGTAAATAGTCCAAAGAACCTGTAATGATTTTTCAAAGAGTTCTTGAATTTTCTGGAACCTTTTTTTTAATTCAAGTTCAACCTTTTTTGTCCCTGGCTTGATCAATGTTCTTGAATTATTTACATTTCAGACACAAGAGGAGTCGACAGTTAAACGCCAACAACCTAGGACGGGGTATATGTCAAAACTAGAACAGCTAAATCAAGTGTGGTTTCAAGAAAAGTGTAAACAAAATGCGTACTGGTGTACCTAATAATTTTATCTAAATACACAATAAGCTACAATACTATATTTCATGATGAATTCGAACAACTCATGGCTCAAAGGACACTGGTTCAGAGAGAATAAAATGGAACATATGTATTTGACTAAATACTCCAGTATACACGGTGGTTTAACGTGCTTCTCCTTCAGGATTATAACCAACTTTTTAAGATGTTCAAGATGTCACCAAAATTAATTCCCGGCACTCTGGCCTAGACTAATTCCAATCAGACTGATACTTACAGTCCATATCGTGACGGACTTCTGAAAAATGCGCAACTGACTAGCGGCGCCCGTGTACCGTGTCGCTGTACCGCGCCGTTGTGACAAGATCACATTCTGAAGTTCTGAAAACAACAAACTCGGTCAAAAGGTCAATTTGGACACAACTGCGCATGCTCTATGCCACAGGAATCCTGAAATCCGTCCCTTTTTTCACGTAGTTTTCTCAGTCGTCAATCCAGACGGCTGACGACTGAGGGCAGCAGTGGGTCTAACACTGGCCATATTTGTCAACACAGAGGTCAAATTCCAAGCTGCTCAAATTTGGTTTAAATCTGCGACATACCATTATTGGGAGATGGTCATTTTTGGGGGGTCACGGGGTTCGGATACAGCTTTATTATTTTGGTTAATTCGGGCATTCAAATATTTTTTCTGCCAAGCTGTACCGGAACCCCGTACCCCTGTGATATCAGTTTTATGATTTTAAATATTTCATCATGCAATTATAGTTCACAACTAAATGTCAAGTGCATTAATTAAGAATATTACAATTGCAGCTTAGTGGTAATTTAGTATTTTAGACTGGTTCTATTTTGGAAATATGTGATGCGATCAAGCAAAATCAGTCGAAACTCGGAAATATTAAATTTGTATTTTCGTATAGGATAGTAAAAAGCATATACAAAGCTGCATTTTGCAGAAAACTCCATTGAAATTGAACAACCAGTTCTGAAGATATGAGCAATTAAAGCGTTTCCAAAAACAAGAGGAAACAAAAGGAACTATAACCTTTGTTCGCCTATATCTCAAAATCAATATTTCCGAGTTCCGACTGATTTTGCTTGACCACATCACATATGTGCATCAAGAGGCAAGTTCACGTAAAAGCGCAGTATCTGCAGTTTAATTAATTTAAATTTCAGGCAAAGATGTGAATTAAATAGTTTGATGCTTAACCTTTAAACTACTGAGCCATATTTTGTAACACAGACAACGAAGAGGGTGGTCGTTGCAACCCACACCCCCTAATATTTAACTATAAATGTCATGTACCATTTTATTTGGTACCAATGTATAGCCATGTGTCTCCTCTATCCAGTGATACCAAAATAAGTACAAACATTCCCCACATAATGCCGCTATGACGGTATAATGTGAGAGCGCCCATGCAAATTTGGGGAAGTCTGGCTATGTATAAAAGTATAAGCAATATTGAGTTTTCGATTTTCGACTAAAAATTCCACGAACATATGCGATTATTGTCTCCTAAATGTAAAAGGAAATGACATTTTCAACTAACAAGTAAAAAGTCAGTAGCTTTTGGAAAAATTATACAAGATATTAAGAGCGAAACGAAAAAATTGTGGAATGTTGCAGAATGTTGCATATACAATCGTTTAGTCATGAAATTAATAGTGCTCCAAGAAAGTATCCTTACACTTGGAAAAATAATTACAATTTCAAAACTGAACCATATTGGGGTAAATTTGTTTTTTTAATAGATGCACTATCTAATCCGGCACATTTTGACACCCCATTGAATACAATGTGACTTTTAAAAGTAACACACTGGCCTATCCAAAACTCCACGGACTAGATATTTGGTTTGAGAGTGGTAAATGGCTAATTTGTGTGTGCCTTTAATTTAAAACAAAAGGAACAAAAGAAATCTGAAACAAAAGAGCTGACAAATAAAATGCAAGTTATGAAAAATACAGAGAAGTAAAAACTAAAATAAATACTGCTTTAAATAAAGTTTCACTGAAGAAACTTTGTTAGTCTCTTTGTTGCGCTTGTTTGAATTTTTTTTTGCGCCTTCACGGTTGTTTGATGTATATAGAATTGGCTTCATTATTAAGAAAATGCAAACTTTAGGTGGCGCTATTGATCAGAAATCATATTTTTTAATTTGCAAGAAGTAGGTGATCAATACTGCCATTGAAACAGATGGAATAGGTGAAAAAAGCAACAAAGAAATTTTATAAACATGTTTCATCAAAATATAAATGTAATTATTTGTATTAAGAGCCTGAAAGAGTAATTTCCAAAATCTAAATAGCGCCACCAATCTTGTCATAAAAATATACATTTTATATCCAATAAGGCTTGAAAACATGCTGTTAAAGTGAATAATGTTGTGAATAAGGGAAAATTAAAGTTGAAAATGAGTCAAAAGCATCTGTGTACGACATTAGCATGATACCGCTTTAAGCTGTTTAAGCCTAAAATTGTGTTGTACATGATGTTTTGTTTGAAAAACTAATAAATGATCACAACATAATAAATAAATCAAACAACCGTGTGTACACGGGGGGGAGGGCGCTCGTCATGGTCGTCGGTTCATGTAAGGCCGTCGGTAGACGGAAGGCGGTGGTGAAAAAACAATTGGGTTAACAACTGCGCCAAAGGGAGAATTGTGAAAAAATGATGAAAAATTGTGAATTAATTGAATTGTACCGCCTAATATACTTTTTTTTTTTTTATTGCTCTTCACTTTTTCAAACCATGCAAAAAAATTTTTGGTCAACAAATCACAACTTCCGTCGGCAAAAAATATTTCCGTCGGTAGATTGACAAGTTGTGCCCCCTCGGTTCCAAAATCCTGGCTACGCCACTGCGTGTGTATAGGCCAATTTGTCACTATTAAAGTTTCCGCAATAACGAATTCGTTCATGCACGGTCAAAATAAGGTCAATTTAATATGCATCCAGCTATAGGCCTATAGCACCAAAAAGAATAAAGGACAATGGCAAGACCATCAGGTCTGTGGTTTTTGCATTTCATTATCAAGTGCAGCTCTAGTACGCATGGTACCATGGTATACAGTAAGCCACAAAATTAAGGTAGCAGTTGTGTTCACCCCTGTATATCCTACATAAAGACAAATGTGTCAAAATTAAAACAAACCTCCAATACCTGTACTCATTAGCTCGATCTGGTTTAAGACCTTATTAGTTGAGAAACAAATAAACGGTGATCTAAAACCTAATGAAGAAACGAAATCAAAAGTTGCATTTTTGTGTTCTAATCAATCACAATCAATGGAAGCACGGCGCTAGTTCTCTTGTTAGCGAACGCGTTGTGTACAAAATCAATGTGGCATGCAATGGAGAGCAAACTGCAACTTTTAAATTGGAATCTTCCTTGGGTTTTTGGATCGTCGTGTCTTTTTTTATTGAACAATTTCAAAAAATGAGGTCTTGAATTCGAGCTAGATTCAGCTATTGGCTTCTGGTTCCAATTATGACATATTTGCCTTTGTTTTGGATATACAGTGGGTGAACATAACTGATACCTTAATTTTTTGGCTTACTTTAAATTTACATGTAGTGTTACTGTACTCGGGATCTCAGGTAAGTGTTTTGAATCTGCACAACCAGTGTACTTTGGTTATAATTATTTATAAATGTGTCCACCTCCGCGCTGCCATAACAGCTTACTAACTCTTCGAAGTGACCTTCTACATAGCGAGTGGTCTTCCAATACATTTGAATGCATAGGCGGAACAACATGAGACTGCTGTGCAGCAAAATTGTCTATTTTGTTCAACTTTGTAATTATATTGTAAACGTTTCCATCGTTGAATATTTTTTCCGTCGTCAAATACTTTCAAAATATTGTTTTTTGATAACATATTACAAATTCGGAATTACAAAATGTGTAATAATTTTGCAATTCAATTAATACTTAAATTTAATGACATTTAACGTCAAAGTTCAAATATTCCTTTCTGTATAGTGGTCAATGCATGAGGATTTGGTCACGTTTGCTGGTCTTGGTATGTCGTGCCCATGGGTCACGTGCGTATTTATAAAAGCGCATGTATAAATACAGACTTGACATTTAATATGGAATACTTTTTCGCAAAATTCAAAGACTGGTCTGGTAGAGGTCTGCACAAACGGCACGGGCTAAATATTAATTGGGGTGTGTCGGGAGATGGTGTAAAATAATTGTTTGATAGAAAATGTGCTTTCCATTAGTTTGAATTATGGTGCTCATAATGTAGTAAATTAGTCTAAAATGGCGGATTTAAGGAGACTGAATTTCAATATTGTGGGGGTAAAATTTCTGAATTTGAGCAACATTATTCTGATATTATCCAATTTATTGAGGTATGAGGCAATTTTATTGAACCTAAATACCAATAAGTGTTTGTCAGAACTGAAATGCACCTGTAATCAACCAGTTTTGAAAGTGGGAGGAGCTTTAAAAATATGGCTCTATAAAGTGGTATGCACTCAGAAAATTTGAATGGTCCCCTGGGGCCAAATGTTATAAACTTACTGTACACAAAGAAACAGTGTGAGTTCATTGGACAACCAGGAACCCACACAGTTGTTTTTGTACCATAAGTTTATAACATTTGACCCCAGGGGGCCATTCAAACTTTCTGAGTACGTACAGCTTTTAAGAGCCCTATTTTAAAGCTCCTCCCCTGTTCAAAAACTTGGTACATTGTAAGTGTATTTCAGCTGTGATGAATGCCAGTTGCTGACGCAGTTTAAGAAATATCACCTCAAACCCCTATAAATTTGATAATAACAGAACCACGTTGCATAAAGTCCGAAATTGTGTCCCACACAAAGCACAAATTCAGCCTCCCTAAATCCGCCATTTTAGGCACATTCGCTGCATTATGAGCACTATAATGTAAACATGTGGAAAGCACATTCTCTATCAAACAATTATTTTACACCATCTCCAGACACACCCCAATTAATATTTAGCCCGTGCGGTCTATGCAGACTCCGCCCAGACCAGTCTTGGAAATTTGCGAAAAATATTCCATATTAAATGTCAAGTCTGTATAACCAAAGTACACTGACAACAAATGAAAGTTTTATCTTTACTGTTTTATATGATGTGAGGCCGTAGTGGTCAGCGACAACTTGTAAAGTGTGCTGAGGCTTGTGGATCAACGTCTAGGCGTTAATGTGTCTGTGCGTAGCGCACTTTTTTAGGTCACGCGTTGCTACACAGCTTGACAAGCGAATGAGGTGCTGATGTGACGATGACGTGATTCAACTAGCCAATCAGAACCCGCGGTCAAAACCGCACTTCCGTATACGCCATAAACTGCGCCAAAATGTCAAACCGCTGAAGTTCTGTACTGAAAAGTATAATTTGGTTCACTCATAACTGTAAGAAAGTTTTGGATATACTTTTGATGTTTTTGTTATTTTCTTGAAGGTATATTCAACAACGGGATTTCGATCACCTTTATGTTGCAAAATATGGCGACTCATCACAATCGTGCGGTCAGAGCCAATGCAAAGAAAAAACGTCGTTCGCAGCCTTCTGACTACCCACCACCAACGTCAATGAAGCCTGTTCCACTGGAAAGAGCTAACCTCTTCTTTCTGCTACCACGAAGTTACAAATCAAAGATTTGTTATATTATTGCGTTGATAGACGTGTGGTTATGTCTACAGGTTGTTCTCTTATGGAGAGACGTGGACATGAGGTGTTCATCGCAACCGTTTGCCCAAGCATCACAAGAAAAGTTTACAAAGATCCCGGAACGGTTGAAATGTTTAATGCATCGTAGCATTGATCATAAGACCAGTAAAGTAAGTAAGATATTGGTATCGCGGTTGGAAAAAGTACAAGTCCCTTATTTAAAGATTCCGTGGTATGATTGTAAAGAATATTAGCAAGGCTAAATTATGGCATTTCTCTGAAGTATTTAATGTGTTTCCATAGAAATCGTACATAAACTCATCTTCAAATTACTGGGATAAGATAGATCTTATACCCTGCGCATTTTGACGTATATCACCCTTGTTGCTGCGTTGAATTTTAACTGCTAAAAAGTAAAGGGCAATAACAATCGAACATAGCAAAAACAAATCAGAACATGTTTTTTATGGTATGGAATTATTCAAATGATGTATACCTTTTCATTTCAAGTACACTTTTGAAGAATTTTGGTTAGTAAATATCGATAGGAAAGAACTAACACGGGATGCAACATGGTAGATAAGAATTAGTGAGTTTTTAGCGGGTTCGCCGTCGGACAAGTTTAGAACTGTCACGCTTTCGTCAGGAGTAATTTAAATTAGCAGATAGGCGAGGTCTGACTGTTTTCTGTAGACAAGGGCAGTCTTCAGTGAACGGCTCTTTTCAGAGCCACCAAACATTTTAAAATTAGCAGATAGGCGAGGTTTGCCTGTTTTCTGTAGACAAGGGGCAGTCTTCAGTGAACGGCTCTTTTCAGAGCCACCAAACATTTAAAAATTAGCAGATAGGCAAGGCCTGCTTGTTTTCTGTAGACAAGGGGCAGTCTTCAGTGACCGGCTCTTTTCAAAGCCACCAAAACCTTTCAAATTAGCAGATAGGCGAGATCTGCTTGTACTCTGTTGACAAGGGGTCTTCAGTGAACGGCTCTTTTCAGAGCCATCAGTAGGCAAGCGGCGGCCTACATGTCTCATTCTTAGGTACTTTGTCCTGAAGAAGTAAGAGTTACTCCTTGACATTTCTAAACCTGTCCGACGGCAAACCCGCTAAAAAGACCAACTAATTGTTATGAATTCCCGTCGTAAAAGCCTATCCCACAATATGGTAGATAAGATTATATAGAGGGAGAGATGAAGGGAGAGATGAGACATAGAGAGATTATGTAAATTATAGATTAAAACGTCCTTTTATATGTTTCCATTTGTAGCATTGTATAAAGGAAGTGTTATCGAGAATGGGATACCGTTATGCCATGAGGCCAGAGAATGACTGCGATCTGTTATGGACTCAACTCTATCCGTTCAACCATGATAATATAAAACACCATCCGGAACTAGAACTACTCACGAATGTATTATATACCTCCTCGGAGTAAAGTGAGTGGATAGATGACTGTCTTTTACCCCGTCCATCATCCCCGTCCATACTTTCTACTTAGTTCCTTATGTGGTTGGCTACATAACCACTATTACAATCTTTATTTTGGTTTCGCATCTCAATCAAAATAATTTTTTTTTAAATTTTTAACCCACAGGTCAATCATTTACCGGGGATGAATTATATGCTAAAGAAACTGATATTGAACACTTTTCAACCCAGCGATTATATCCCTAAAACGTTTGTTATGCCGCAGGATAAAATGCACTTTCTGAATCAGGTATGAATTTTATGCTTAATATGGTATGATTTGATATTTATGCAAAAGTCTTTTATTTAGTAATGTCAGGGCAGGTGACGTCCGGTCAGCCATGGTCCGTCACATTATCACTGGTCATCGATACATGACAGTCCCAGGATCGTGTGTACCTAGAGTATATAAATTGCCGAAATGCTGTGAAACGTTATATCTTATTGGCCTGTTTCAGTCCCAAATTAACCTAATTTTGACCCATTAAAATCTTCAGTGAACGGCTCTTTTCAGAGCCGTAAGTAGGCAAGGGGCGGCCTACATGTCTCACTCCTAGGTACTTTGTCCTGAAGAAGTCGGAGCTACTCCTGAAGAAAGCTTGGCAGTTCTAAACTTGTCCGACGACGAACCCACTAAAAACCCATTAATTGTTTTCTCAATTACATGTTACTCATTTCGGTAACAAATGGACGGTTAATTCTGCCCTCCATAAGAAAATGTACGTGACTTTGGGGTATATGCATGGTCACTTGCGTCTAACTAACTGTTCAAGTGACCATGCATATACCCCATAGTCACTTGCATTTATTATGGAGGGCATAATTAACCTTACATTTGTTGCCGAAATGAGTAACATGTTATTGAGAAAACAAATGGACATAGCTAATTCTGGCTCTAAGCACTCGATAAATCCATCTACCAAAAATCACCCAACAAATCAAGAATGACGGAAAATAGGACCAGTGGAAAAGTGCCCAATTTGCATGAAAATCCAACATGGCCGTGTATGCAGAGTGAAAAGGATAAATCTAAAATTTTGGGCTCCACAGAGTCAACACTTATTTGCTCCTATTTTTTTTTAAATAGGTGCAAATACGTATTTTATTAAAATAAAATTGAAAAACCGTAGGCCTATAATTAAAGACAGAACTCTGAACCGCCTTTTTGCCCTGTGACGTGCCGTCTCACCGATGTACACACACTGTCGCAATCCAAACACGGAATACGGTACACCACACCTGATTGATCTACAGCCTTAGGAGCAACAAGCTGTTGACGGAGAGTACTAAGCGGTTTAAAAGCGGTCTCATCGTTGTAAGTCCCAACAATGCGCATGGAAACTCCTTTCACATACGGAAAAGGCGTAAGGGACGGCTTTCCCTTAACGCCAGAACCAGATGCGGCAGTGCTGTTGGTTTTGGTTTCTTTTACTGAGTGGCTTTAGAAAAAGTTTAGTTCCTGTATCCACATCTGGAAAGCGCACACTTTATGTGTGAAAGTTCCTGATCGCGATCCTCCTTCTCAGTGACGATATTGTCCACTCTGTGGAACAACGTTTTGACCACACTAAGTTTGATATAAAATTTGATGGTTAAGCCTATATTTATTGGTCGAGCTATGAGTTTTATAATATTAAAAAGTGGATGGTGGCTTTCAAAGTGCAAATATTGGTCAGTATGTGTGTGTTTGCGGTACACTTTGTACCTTTAAGTTACCGTCTTCCTTTCGCGTGATGAGAGTATCTAAGAACGATCTAAGAAGTTGTTTATTGTTCTCAGGCTCGATGGTGAATTTGATGTCAGTGTCAACGTTGTTGATGTGATCAGTAAACTCCTGAATTTCATCAGTCTTAACACCACGAAATTATCATCAATATAACAAAGCCAAGATATTTCAGGATACCTTTCAACTAAGTTTTGTATTTTGTGTAGATATATTTTCCAAATTTTTTTTCATATTTTTGTGTAATCTGTTGGGAGAAGGATGCATGTAGAATGGATTATGATGCAATATATATAGTGCGTTAGCCCATGTTCTTCCGTAAGCTGACTTACCTAAAAGATCACTCGCTTTTGTTGTAATTCCTATTGTTTAACTCCTATCAATGACCATGCACCCCCTATGAAAACAAGAAAACAATAATGCCCTTTATTATTTTCAGATCAAGAAAGCGAGATACAAGAATCGACTGTGGATTGAGAAAGGCCAAAGCCACAGAGGAAATAAAGTAAAGGAAACAAAAGGTGAATATTTTAATTAAACATAGTGAAGCTTTTATGGCCATGACTAAAATCGTAATACTGAGTTGGTGTGTTGTTGGCCCTGCATGTACGATCAGTCAAATTTGCAGCTGATTTCGTACCCATCTTTCGGTAGTAGATCCTGAAAAACAATAATTCTCTAATCTTTTTATTTTTCGTTCTCCAGATCTGAACCTTGACCAGAACATCCTCGTCCAAGAATTTATTTCTGACCAATTCCTCATCCACGGCTATTCATTTCAGACAGGCGTCTACGTTCTATTCACATCCATAGAACCATTAAGAGTCTACATTGATCAACTAGAATTTAACCACAGAATTGCTCCTTTGAAATTTTCACTTGATGATCTCAATGACACTCGGATGTATGTCACCGATGGTCATCCGAAAGGCATCAAAAACACACTTACAAATGTATGTCTCTCATCAGTACTTAGGCTACTTCAATTAATAGTCGGGAATGTTAATGTTGATGACCACGACGACGACAATGAAGATGATCATGATGAACCCACGTGACGATGATGATGGCGACAATAACAATGAAGATGAGAATGAATACAACAACGACGTTGATTATGATGATGATGATGTCTATACTGGGTTATAATGATGATGGTGACGATGATGGTGATTATGATGGCAAAGGTGACGATGATAATGATGATGACGATGATGATGATGATGATGATGTCGATGATGATGATGATGATGATGATGATGTTGTTGTTGTTGTTGTGATGATGATGATGATGATGATGATGATGATGATGATGATGATGATGATGATGATGATGATGATGATGATGCGGAGGGTGGCTACGGGGCGTTAGCTCAAAGACAATATTGTTCAAGGTTGCGCCGCAGGCCTACAAAGAAACAATGTTGCTCCCAATACAATAGCAAACAAGCTTAAACTGTAAATTAGCCACCGATAGAGGGCAGGGCCTGAAGAATGAGGGAAATTATGGGGTAAAAAGTATGAAATGAGTGACGGGCTAAGTATGGATATGTAGTGACAGCCCGTCACCCTTAAAGTTTACGCATACCGGCCCTGCTGTATTAATGTTTTTGTTGATACTGGGACCTTAACCCTAACCCACTAACCCTAAACCTAACCCAAGAGAATGATTTGGATAATGATGATGATGATGATGATGATGATGATGATGATGATGATGATAATGATAGTGATGATGATGATAATGATGATGATGCGGAGGGTGGCTACGGGGCGTTAGCTCAAAGACAATATTGTTCAAGGTTGCGCCGCAGGCCTACAAAGAAACAATGTTGCTCCCAATACAATAGCAAACAAGCTTAAACTGTAAATTAGCCACCGATAGAGGGCAGGGCCTGAAGAATGAGGGAAATTATGGGGTAAAAAGTATGAAATGAGTGACGGGCTAAGTATGGATATGTAGTGACAGCCCGTCACCCTTAAAGTTTACGCATACCGGCCCTGCTGTATTAATGTTTTTGTTGATACTGGGACCTTAACCCTAACCCACTAACCCTAAACCTAACCCAAGAGAATGATTTGGATAATGATGATGATGATGATGATGATGATGATGATGATGATGATGATGATGATGATGATGATGATGATGATGATGATGATGATGATGATGGTGATGATGATGATAATGATGATGACATCATGTTGAAAATTATATTCACGTTTATGTTATTTAATTATATCCCTTATATACCAATATAATTATAATATCTCATACATTGCAGTTATCGGAAATGAAACGTCGGGTTGACATCAGATACAGCAGAGGGCAAATGGTAGCTAGTTACATAACTGACGCAGGTAGACAAATTTGATACTTTTCTATAAAATGCAAGGTGAACAATAATCCATTATGATATTTACTGCATATGTAACAGAGCACTACATAGGTATAACCGATATTGTTGTTCACATCAGCTTAGGAATAGGAGAGTGGTAAGAACCCTCAACTTCATCTGTACTCTTTGTTAGAAACTTAAAACTTGTAGAAAACAGTTTCGGTTTTCAGTTCAGTTTGTTACATCACGTGTGACCGCAGAATCTGTTGGTTTGAAGTTACCCAAATCAAAGTATACAAAAGAAGTGTTTGCATTTCGCAGTGCAATATTCACGAGCAGAGAAACCGAACAAGTCAATCTACATTTGAAAGCGTTGTGTACAATTTCAATCCCGAGATTACAAAAGAATAGACTCTTGAGTAATACATACACATCTATTCATATTGCATACGAGATTATCGATTTAGGACATCCGATATAGACGAATCCAATTTCACGCATTCCTACACCTCAATGGCAGCCATAGCTGGGTCCCTCTTCGGGTCTATCCCACCTGAAATGTGAAATGACGCGGCCTTGGCAGGGATTTTAAACTGCATTTCCATCACCCGTGTTACACGTAGACAAAATAATGATAAAAGGCGACTTTAATCCACCCAATTGGGCAGTAAATAACAACACCAGTTTAGTGCAGAGGGGACCCAATAATGGCCGACTGATTAGTTATTTATTGCACGAATAGAGAGAGTGTGTGCGGGGGGAGGGGGCGCTCTGGGATTCAAGTCCCAGCACAGGCAGGTATGTCCGAAGTTTTTACTCTTCAGTTTTTACTCTTTTTACGATTAAGCATCATTAATTTGATCTCGTGCGCTAGTTTGTAATGTTTGAATGTTTCTATGCTTCAGTGTATGATGCGTAATATTAGGCTGGCGGGTAAGCATCATTAATTGATCTCGTACACTGGTATGTAATGTGTTGTTTGTACTGTTTACCCTGACTGGGGTCATATCCAGACTGGAGTCCTACTTAACAGGGACAGTCAGTGTAGCTCAGTGGTTAGAGCACTCGTCTCGCAAGCGCGAGGTATGGGGTTCAATTCCCCGCACAGGCAGGTATGTCCGAAGTATTTACTGTGGTATATCTGCCTATGCATGTCATGTTTTCATTTGTAATTTCATGTCTAATTGTGCTAGTGTGCGATGCGTAATTCTTCTCTCCCCTGTATTCAGATCTGTTTTTAATCTCTTGATTTTTGGTTTCTGAACAAAAGAGAAACTAAACCTCCGAACTTGAAACGAAGGAGTCTCGGAGTTATGGTCCGCCACATGGATGAAAGTTCTGCCGGTTGAGAAGGTTCTTAAAACTGGATTGGTTGGCGCATGACTTGGGATAGAGAGACTAGTGCGAGTAGCTCGTCTGATCAACTGTTTCAAGTTTTGAGTTGTCGCCGTCTCTTTTGCTCAGAAACGAAACACTGGTTGGGTTTTTCTCTCTTGATATGGTTTTCTAAACTTTATGACTTGAATTTCTTTAGACTACAAGTGTATCCGCTTTGTTTAGACTTTCTCTTTCTAAATACATCTAATACACTGTCTTTTATCTCCTCTATCTTTTTCACTCTTTCCCCTTTTTTATTGACTTTTGCCTATTATATAGCTCTCTTCTAGTCACTTGCTAATATCTTAGATTAAAGCGGTACAGATAGCGAACCAACAGGCAAAGTCCCCGCGTGTGTATGGCATTGGAATTCGTCCTTGTCCGTGAGGACCGCGCCGATCGTTCTACGTTATGTATAATCACGCACGACGCTGCATGCCTTCACGTTACTGGACCACGATCATGCTGCACATGCACTACCTATACCTGCACTGTCTAAGTAGTTTTGGGTGAGAAAACAAATCCTACAATTAGATTCCCGACCTTATCGGTATAGGAACATTTTGGGAACATTTCATGGAATGATTGGCATGGACCTCATTAACAGATATGATGGTCTTTGCCACTTGGAGCACACTGCACAATCTGTTTACATTATCTATGCTTATACACCATTATATCTGTTTTGTAAAGGCCACAATGTCTCCGAAATACACGCTCAGATTTATGATGCATATTCGAAGCGTCGTGTATAGTAGAAAGGATTTACTACAACAAATATACCAAGAAAAATATGGCTCTATGTCACCTCATAGGTAAGAAATATTAAACTGTTATCACAACAATTTTCTTTACTGCCCCCGAAAGGTCCCTTTCTTTGCTTTTAAGGGCCCAATAACGTACCCTAGGCCAGGGGTAACGCACCCCTTAACCACTACCCCCATTGCCGGCGGTACTGTCTTTTGTGATGAAAGCACAAAATCAGTACCAAATGACACTGATCGTCCATGTAGACTTAGCTACACACAACAAGCCAGTATTACGATTTGACATAGGCATATAGCATTCTATAAACTTTATATTTTGTCTTATAAATATAATATCATGATATGGTTTCATTGACAGATGTAATTTCTTCGAATTCACAAGATGGGATTTTATTCTTGGCGCCGATATGAAAGTTTATCTACTCGAGGTATGTATATTAAATATTTCTCTTAGCTTTATTCTGAAACATAATGATCAACATTTTCAGAAACCAGAAAACTTTCAAATGATCAAACGTGTGACCAGCTCCAACAAAACCCGGAACAAGTCGCTAGGGATGTTTTTGAGGTATGGGCCTTTAATGATGACATTCTCATAAAAAAAATCAAATTTTGGAATTCTTAATTTCATGATATTTGACCTTGGGACTGGGTAGACTTTCAAATCCTTGAAAGTACTTATTAAAAATAGATTTATTTAATCAATAAATGACAGTTGAGCTAACCCCTATTCAATCCTGTGTAAGGCAGGAAAGTAATTAGTATATTATTCAGATTAGCAATTTGGTAATATTATCAAGGTATCATTTACACAATTATCCATATCTTGTAATGTATTGATGCTATTTATGTAATTTTGGTATAATTTTGAAGCTTATTGTCCCGTGCTTACATTTTTATTTAAATTATAAAATGTCAAAAATTCGAATTGTTCCTAGTTTTGTCGGAACGGGTCACATATAATGTTAATTTTAAGTACATTCACTTTCATTATATTAATAAAGAAGAATTACGCATCGCCCACTAACACATTTAAACATGAATTTCCAAATGGAAACATAACATGCATATGCAGATATACCACAGTACTCTGATATATCTGCTCTGATATCTGCCTATGCATGTTATGTTTCCATTTGTAAATTCATGTTTAAATTTGTTAGTGTGCGATGCGTAATTCTTCACTCCCCTGTATTTTGATATATTAAGTATAAAGATTAAAGGGGTAAAAGCAACAGTGTCATATGATGGGCAATCATCACCGTAGATAGCTTTCATATCATAATAGATTTTCTGAGCATTGTAGGCCTAACCCTTCAAATGCAGGAACCTTAATCACGCTACGTTCCTCAATTTTCCCCAGGTTATGCGCCTACTGCCCATCTAGCGCCACCTGTAAAGAAAGTAAACATACTTATGAGACCATTTTTGGATCATAATGTACATAAGGACCAGTGATTACACTGACAAAATTTCATCAATATAGCTCTTTCACTTCTGGGTGATGTCAAACACTTTTGGATACCCCCTCGTATATTATAGGGGCAAGGATTACAACTACTGCACTGAAAATTCAGCAACTCAAGGCAAGTAGTTATTGATTTATTGATCAAATAATGGTTTTCCCTCATTTTTGACTGTAACTCCACAACTGTTGTCTGTGCTGAAATAAAATGTCCAGTGCCGTAGTTGTAGTCCTTGCCCCTATAATATACATATCTTACTTGTCACCAAATTGAATGCGCTATAATTTTTGAGAAAAATGCAAAAATAGGCACAAAATTGGGCAGGGGTGTAGTACCCCCTTGAGCATTATTATTTGATCTCGTGCGCTAGTTTGTAATGTTTAAATGTATATGATGCGTAGCCTCTTTCTCTTTTCATATTTTTTACTTTGTTTTCAAAAATGTCTTAGCCAATTATCGTAGTAGGGTGGTGATATACCGCTATCATAGCTCCTTAATCCTGTCATACCAAAATTAGTACAAACATTCCCACATATTGTAATTATGACATCATAATGTGAGCGTGCACTCGCAAAATTGGACTCGGACAATTCTGGCTATGTACAAAACTATGTAGTCAAAATTGATTTTTGGTATATTTTCTAAACAGTTTCGGCAATCCTACATGTTGTCTTTCTCAATGGTGAATGTCGGTTGATCCTTTGTTGAACGAAATGACGTCATCTAATAATATAGATGTGTCATAGAAAGGCCATATTAGAAAAGCTCTTGGCTGATCTATTTGCCAACACAAAGGCAATAATTTCTAGTTTTCTTTTCATGATTTTGTAGCAAGATAGGTGAAACGGAGTACCATTTTGTCAAACTCAGGCTAACCATACAGTGGCATACGTTATGCAAAATATATAAAAGAGGAAAATGGCGAATTTATCCAACTGATTTGCTCACACATTAACCTAGAACTACTGGGTCATATTTTGTAACACGGATTACCGTGGCGAAGTGGAGGCATTTTCATTTCTAACGTCATACCGTTATATTTGGTACCAATGTATAGCTATTATTTCTTCTATCCAGTGATACCAAAATAAGTACAAACATTCCCCATATAATTTCGCTATGACGTCATAATGTGACCGCGCTCATGCAAATTTGGGAAATTCTGGCTATGTGACAATTACTCTTTCAACTCTTTCAAAGAAATTGGGCGCAAAAGTGTGTTTTAGTATTAAAATTTGTAATAATAGAGGTTTATATCTTCGGCCCTAAAATGGTTCTCAATGCGTGCACATTGAGTAAAAGAACTCATACAATTGAATGCATGAATCCAAAACCCACCCAAGTCCATGGGAAGTGATTTTGAGAAAAAAACCTGTGTATCATTTTAATTCCTTCAGTTAGATTTACCTGGTCAATATGTTAAGTTGTACGTGCAAATGGGTGTGTTAAACTGTATTAGGTATGACGATTAGCATTTCAGGGACTTCGTGGGGTTCATTTCTGGACTTGGGTGGTTTTTTTAATCATATACTAAGACAATAATGTTGGAATGAGATTACCACTAGTAAGATAATACAAAATAAAGCACAGAGTTATGTATAATGTTGATAAGCATTCTGCCATGTCATATATAAACCACACACTTTCCTTGATTAAACCCATTTTTTTTCAAAAGTCACTCTCCAGCAATGTATGTGTTATAAGTGGACTTTTATACATACTGGATTTCAATCAATGTGTTACAAGACTCAAATCATGGACTTGGGTTGATTCTTTCATTGCTTTTCTATAGGCCAACCTATCCCCGGAAATGCCATCCAAAGGACCTGGACACCAAAAAACCATTACACGAGAACTCCACTTATATAATGTGATGCGCATACTCGGAGCTGACAGAAAAGGTGGTCATGCTGAAAATTGGTGAGAGAGTTATTTAGTTTGATATAAAATTAGATGTATTGAGCATGATATGTGATTTTAACGGTCGAGCTGGGGGGGCTGAAGAAAATTCAATTTTGTCGCCCCTTCCTGCAACAGCCTGAAAAGGTTGACCTAACTTTTTTTTTCGGTGGTTTGAAAAAGTGAAGAGCAAAAAAAAGGATTATAGGCGCTAGCGCCCTAAAAGCAACACATTTTGATGTATAGTACCATTTTTCACACTTTTTATACTTTTTTTCGACCTTTTACTTTACTAATTCTTTTTGCCGCCCTTCTTCTCCCGCCGCCCCTTCGTTTTGGCCGCCACCTGTTTTACCCCAAAGCCCCCCAAAAAAAAAAAAAAAATACGCGAATGATTATGAGGAAATTATAGTGATCAGTATTGTTGAAATTTCATAAAGCATTGTCACTTCCGCTATACGACCATCGTCATATACATCATTGTTCGTCAAACACATGACGATAAGGTCATCATCACCTGTGACATTATGTCAAGGGTCATCTGAAATATAAACCCATTGTTGTTTGGTTTTCGACAGGTTACGCAACAGTGACGTTCTGTTGTTCGCAGCCATATGCTATAAACCAGTGTGCGCGTCATGCACATCTGAGGTAAGATAGTTTCGTGTTTTGTATTTACCCATTACGTTTCACTACCTGAAGAGAATTGATCAAAAATTGAATTCCCTCCTGAGATTAGTATCTGTCAATAAATTGACCAGATCACCAGTCTGCCATTATAGCTATACACCTATCCGACTTCGCCATTACTGCGGTGTCCCCGATGTAAAACTGCGGTGTCCCGAGGTCGGGGGTTCCATCCATTATTTATTGTGTGCTATACAGAATTGTACCCGGGAATTGTACACAACAGTGATATTCAATACACAATCATGAGTATTGAATTACGAATTAAATCTCCCGCTCTGGTACATCTGTGTTGCCGTCAATGAGGGCCAAATACAGTAAACGCTTCTCGGATTGGTGTATAAGAGTTATTACCGTCGATTTGGTTGAAAAGGAAGGTGCGACATGATCAATCCTGTTGAGGCAGTAAAACCTAATGCTTGCTGCACATGTGTTGAGATAATAATTATGCGTACACCCGGATGTACGGGGACGGGTTAGATTTTTGGCAAGACTCAGAGTGGGCTAAAAAAATTGCAGATTAAAGAGGGGAGGGCAAGTATTTTTAGGACAGTTTCCGGTAGTACGAGCTAAAATGGTGCAGAAAACAGGAACATGAAAATATTAAATGTCTTGTTTTTTAAGGTTTTTATGTTTTGTTTCCCCAAATCTGGCATATATAAGGTGGAAGGGGCAAATAATATTTTTAACGTCGAAAGTGTCAAGGACATTTTGGAATGTCGGGATTCGGAAGGGTGGGGACAAGCGAATTTTAGTAGATATGACCTCATCCCAATGGCATCGTACAATAACCTCAATTAAACAAACATAGTGTAAATTTGACCTCAAGTTGCAGAGTATGAGTTTTTGTACCCAAATGTTCATAGGTCATTCAATGAATGTACAAATGTATTAGGGTTAAAGAACTGTTGCCTGATAGGCGAGCATATAGTGGATCCTAGTGAGTACACAAAATATTGCTCAGCCGCTAAGGAAATTTCGTGTGTTCCTATGATATACCGTACCGAGGACACGTATAAGCTTTATACACGTTACTCTTATAACCTCTTACATACAGTCTGAGTATCATTCACTCCCATTGCAACATAAGTAGAAAGTAAAATAAATGTTGTAATACCGTTAGCAAAACACACTATTTTTGCCATGTCCTTTTTATACCAGGGGCGTAGCCAGTTTATTCACTGTCGTAGTGCACGTTAGAATATGACCGTTGCTAGGTCAACTGGATCACGCTTTCTTTGTTATGAACCACTGATCGAAATGATCACAACACAAAGCCTATGGCGTATCAAAATTCGGAACAGGTGTATGAGCCCAGGCTTGGAGCAGTAACCAATGGTTACCAACGTGCACTACGACAGCGAATTTGGTGGGGCGAATTAAAAATAAAATTTCGGGGCAAAGACGAACAAAAATGTCCTGGTTGCATGGTTTTGACCCGGTATACATACTTAGTATACTGTGTATTATTAAAGAGACTGTACACGTAAAGTCTTCGAGCTTCCAAAAAAGACTTTATTGAGACAATGTCAGGGAACTTCGATCTCCGGGAATTGCGACTGGAAAAGGTCGGACCTCATCTCTACGATCTGAATTGACATAGGTCAATTGATTTCCCGGCATGCTCAGTAGGCACATCGGTCTTACCATAGACCCTGGAAGATATTTAATAAATATTTGTTCCACAATTTATCAATACATGTATGATAAAATATTAAAACATCGTATAAGCACTATTCTATAGTAAATCAGTTATACCAAGTAACTGATGAGGCATTAAATATGCCGGATATTAATCATCTTCCTAATAGGCAGACTTAGTATGGTAAATGTCATAGACGTGACTTTTTACTTCCGGAAATGGCCGTTGATCGGACCTCATCTCTTCTCAAATTGTGACCTAGGTCCCGACATTTAACCTTATGCAGTCTCATCCCCATGACAATGTGCAGTGTCCAAAATGGTCATCATCGTCACTATGTTAAAAATAATTTTGATCATAGTTAATTCGCTGTGGAAGTGACGTAATAATCGGATCAACTACTATAGTAATGGATGAATACAATGTTTGAATAGATCGCCCTGCACTACAAGCAGATTGCACTAATCACCTGTATAGACGAATCTAAATTCACGCATTCCTACACCTGACTAGCAGCCTTTAGTTGGGTAGCCGTCGGCTACAATGCACTCAAAATGTGAAATTATTCGGCCTTGGCGGAAATTTTAAACTGCATTCCATCACCCGTTTTACACCTTTCGCGAAAACACAGGTAGACAAAAGAATAACACCATACAGTTCCCTTCGACAAAACACACAGCATGGTCTATTCGTTGTTGAAGTGACATATTAATAATCGGATTAACTATACGCGATATCTATGCATTGACGTACTTGCGAACAAAATGACTATATGCATGAATAGATGCGACGGGATTACCTGCGGAATTATCTCCATTATATATATTATTAGCTATTATTCTATTAACCCTCCTCGTCCTTGCATCTTCTCTAGGTGTTAGGCGGATTTTATTTGCACAATTGGACGCTCAAAACATCAGATTGGTGCTAGCGGCTACCCAAAGATGTCCGACTAAATCCTGACCATGACTTGGCTACTTGGATTCGTCTATATGTCACCAAACATACAGAATGGTCGACTGCAGATCCGTCGGATAACGCTATTTCAATGAGAAATGAACTTTGCTGCTTGGATGATGTCACGATGAGGTTAGCATTTATTCCGTAGATTGAATACAATACCGCTTTTTTCAAAGATACTAATTTTACAGGTGCGAGTGATTAGCATTTCTTTGACACCCATGGTTCAATGCATATAGGTACCGTGTGAACGATGTAGTGCAGGGCGAACTATTCAAAATTATATTCATCCATTGCTATGGTAGTTAATCCGATTAATTACGTCACTTCGACAGCGAATAGGTAATAACATTCCATTAAAGTATGGCTTGTGGCATTTGAAAGCAAAGGTATCCTTACACTTGGAAGAAAAATCCTGAAAACTAATTCATATTGGGTAAATTTAGTTGTTTAATAGATGCACTTTCTAATCCGGCACATTATGACACCCCCATTGAATCCAATGTGTCATGTTAAAAGGAGACACTTTTGGGCAGGTTATCAATTTTTAAGGTTTTTACATATCTTAAATATAGAGATATTTTGCTCCACAACGCCGTTTTCCCCAATAGTCGGGCAGCAAACTACCCAGTTTTTAAGGCCCGTGGCCTTTTGATGAAGACAATGTGCCACCTATCCTAGCATGTTGTTTGGGTCCCAAGTAACATATTTATACATGTTTACAAAAATCCAGATGCAGCAGAAGGCGGCCATCTTGTTTTTCAAAATGGCGCCCATTTTGGCAAAATATTTCCTATATTTGTCAAACTGCCCCTTCCCAATGTGATTTTATTGGCACAGTAGTGATTGTTGTAGGCTTGTAATAGTAGTTTTGTCATGTTGGCATACAGTAGCACCAATATTAATGATTTACAAATTCAAAATGGCCGCCAAAAATTCAAAATGGCCACCGAAATCAATTTATTTCCTTCAAACATACAATAAGCCTACATCAATCTGGTAACATGGGAGATTGGACATGTGACATGAATATTAATAATAATAACACACACAAATCCCATACTTAATTACTTAATGCACACACACCCCACACCCCCCCCTCGGACACCCCCCCCGCGACCTATATATGTTTATCACATTGAGATGATGATTTCATTTCGTATATTGGAGTGCCATAGAAATGTATAAAAACATTTTCTTGGCTCATACGGGTATCCTTTATACAAGAACAAGAACACTTAGGTGCTAGTTTGGGCCACAGGTTGTATTATTACGTACATCCATAAGCACATGGCAGCGGGGCGGGGTGGTTCTTCAAAAATCAAAAATTTGAACACATTTAAGGATTTTAAGGGCACTTTTGCCCAAATGTGCCCAGGTGGTTGGTTTCACTGGTCTCCACTGAAAACCCAACCATCAATATACCAAAATCGCTGAAAAGGGTACCCCAAAACCATGGCACCTTCCTGTACACCATCACAGAGAAAGCCCCCCCCCTCCCATTGGCCAGACATTAGGTATTGAGGGGTATTGGGAATATGGTAAAAGGTACCGAGTGGTCCCAGCAATGGGTTATGGGTCCCGGAGGAATGGTCCAGGAATGGGGAGAGTCCCATGGTCGGTGTTAGGGCACCTAAAACAATGGGAAGGTCAGTTTGAAAAATATTGGATAGGGTGAGGGGTACTGGGGATGTAGTTAAGGGTCCCAGGGTTTGGATAATGGGTACTGGGGACATAGTTAGGTGCACTGAGGAAGGGCTAGGTGTACTGAGGACAGGTTAAAGGGTACAACGGGTTATGGGTCCCCGGTGAAGGGGCTATGGGTTTCACTCCAGGGATGATTGGTCATGGGTTCCAGGAATGGGGTTAGAGGTCACATGATCTTATTTGAGGTCCCAGGGATAGGATATGGGTTACTGGGATTGAAGTTGGGGCAATGGGTTACTGGGATTGAAGTTGGGGCAATGGGTACCAGGAATTGGGTAAGGGGTACTGGACATTGGGTAAATTGAACTGGATGTGGGCTAACAGGTTCCAAAGATGGGATTAGGGTCCCAGGGATGCTTCATGGGTCTCAGGGACGGCGTTTGGTGTTCCATGAATTCAGTTAAAGGTGACATAGTTAGTGTTAGAGGTCCCAGGGAATAGGGTAAAGGCCAGGGTTAGGGATAGGATATGAAGGCCAGGGTTAGGGATATGAGTACCAGGAACATGGTAAGGGGTAACAGGCATTGGATCTGGGGAACCAGATGTGGGGTTACAGGTACCAAAGATGGGATTAGGGTCCCAGGGATGGGTCATGGGTCCTGGGGACGGAGTTCAGGTTCCAGGAATAGAGTTTAAAGTCCCATAGTTAGTGTTAGAGGTCCCAGGGAATAGGGTAAGGGATAATGGGGATAGAGTTAGGGGTCCCAGGTTGGAGTAACGGGTACCAGGAACAGAGTAAAGGGTACTGGGCATTGGTTAAGGGTAAACAGGTTGTGGGGTTGCATGTACCAAAGGTGGGATTAGGGTCCAAGTGACGTGTTATGGGTCTTGTGAGAGTTCCAGGTTCCAGGAACGAAGTTTAAAAGTCCCAAAGTTGGTGTTAGAGGTCCCAGGGAATAAGGTAAGGGATAATGGGATGGAGTTAGGGGTCCCAGCGTTGCGGTAATGGGTACCAGGAAAGGGGTTAAGGGTACCAGCATTGGGTAAGGGGTACCGGATGTGGGGTTACAGGTACCAAATATGGGATTAGGGTCCCAGGGGTCTCGGGGAAGGAGTCAGAGGTTCTAGGAATGGAGTTAAAGGTCCCATAGTTGGTGTTAGGTGTCCCGGGGATATGGTTAGGGTACTGGGGATGGAGTTCCCGGGTTTCCAGGTTTGGCGTTAGGAGTCCCAGGGATGGTGTTAGGGGTACCGAGGACTGTGTAAGGGTACTGGAGTAAGAGACTTAGCATGCTTAGGGTACTAAGGATATGGTTAGGGTGCCAAGGATGTGGTTATGGGCTGGTCCGAGTAAATCAAACTTAGCCGGAACATTGGATTATGGGTCCCGATGTTGTGTTAAGGGGTCCCTTGGATGGGTCTAGGGTTCCCAGGGATGGGTAGGGCTATTGGCCAGGGATGGGTTTAGGGGTACCAAGAATACGGGGTTATGCGAACCAAGGAGGGTATAACGGTAGGACATACGGGTACTAATGCAGAATACATGTTATGGGTTATAGATATCAGAGTACTATGTACGTTTAGCAGGGTAGGCCTACAGGGTTATGAGTTAGGTACCGAATTAGGGGTGATCGGGGTAAAGATCAGGATTACGGGTTAGGGTGTGGGTATGGGCTGGCCCCGGTACATCAAACTTAGCGGGTACATAATTATTATTATCATATCCAGATGAGGAGACATGAAGACATTTAAGGTGGAAGTTACAGATCTTAAATTCAGGAACTATTTTATAATAAAATGTTATCATAAAGAGCGAATTCATAATCATAGGTAAGCATTTGAATATGGCGGTGGGTGTATGGGGTGGTGTGGAGTGTATTTGCAGTGCAGTATGGAGTTTGTGTATGTGTTGGTATATTAATTAACATGTTACTTGCTTAAACTTATATTTTACAATGCTCATTGTATGTTTAGAGGAAATAAGTTGAATTTGGCGGCCATTTTGTATTTTTGGCGGCCATTTTGAATATCAAAATCATCAATATTAGTGCATACATGTCATAGATAATATCCTAGACCTAAAACAATAGCTATTGTACCAATAAATTTACAATGGGACGGGTCAGTTTGAAAAATATTGGAAAATTATTGCCAAAATGGTCGCCATTTTGAAAAACAAGATGGCCGCCATCTGCTGCATCTGCATTTTTGTAAACATGTATAAATATGTTACTTAGGACCCAAACAACATGTTAGGATAGGTGGCACATTGTCTTCAAAAAAAGGCCACGAATTTAGTTTGCTGCTTGACTACAATGAAATCGGACATTCCTAAGCGAAGATATTGAGTTCGTAAGTTATGGTATGGAGTTATCAGCTTTTAAAAATATTATTGACAATGTTGAGAGTAGGGATTATCTTGAAAAATGTCTCCAAATATACAATATGCCAGTTATATTCCGGTCTGAAACTACCAGACAATATTTTTAACATTAAGGGATGGGGTATGAACGTTTGGGCAGTATTTATTGTGGGACATTAGAGCACATCAGACATATCGAATTGCATTCTGAATACGAAGAATGTCCTTCTGATTTTTCGTAATGTAATACACATTTTATGGCAAATTATTAAAATTGATATTTTTGATATTTAACAGTACTCGAAGTAAACTTTATAAATCTGATGATTTATACTTAAAGTGTATGTAGGTGGGATGAAAAGCCGACGATCAATTGAAAATGTTGACCTTTCGTATTGAAGATATGGATTTTTTTTCCCAAAACACCAAAATAAAATTATTTGATATCAGAAAGACATTCTTCGTATTCAGAATGCAATTCGATATGTCTGATGTGCTCTCATGTCCCACAAAAAATACTGTCGAAACGCTCAAAACGCTCATTCCAGATCCCTTAATAACATCACAAATTCGCAACAAACACAAATTGTGAAAAAATCACCCCCGGACAGAATTTTGGCTCTTTCTCCATTTACGATCCTGCCCAAAAGTGTCTCCTTTTGACATGACACGTCACAATTATATTTTTACATGATATTATTAAAAGTAAATTCGTAACTCGTGAGTACTATTTTATTGAATGTGGCTAACCAGTTCATTATAAACAAATACATCCTCACGTCTTGCCATAAAGCAGCCTCATGTAAAAGGATATACTGCACACGTACGGTTTTACATGTATAATATTTTAGCCACAGCTAATATATCCGTCTTGCCCCCAACGACCCGCTTTACTTTTCTCAAAAAGTCAAGACACAATGATGAAAAGGTCTTTCATTTTTTTCACATGTGAAAATTTACTTTTATTATCAGGAATGTTTTCTTTGTGGGCACTGTCTTACTGCTGATCACGTGTCCATGTTAAAGGAATCATTGGGAGAGCATTTGAATAGACAGGGAATGAGACGACTTCATCCAATGCCCATGGTAAGTTGCATCAGATTTTAACAATAATTTATAGTCAGTCACAGTAGCATTGCGAAAGTACCTTATAAACCCAGACAGGGTCTAATTCTGCATAAAACCGGGCAACGTTATTTCTATAGATCTGCTGCGCATTCAAATTGCATTGTATTGCATCGTTATTTCATTTGTGTCTATGCTAATTATGTTTACACAACATGAACTCACGTGTTTTCAAGCAAATTCGCCGATAATAGGTGATCAAAAGCGATCGGAATGTTACAAAAGTACAGATCGCATTCAGCTTACTTCATATGAGATGATCTTTGGAAAAATACGGCATAATTTGTCTTGGTGTTTGCGGAATGCCATGCAGTAAAATATTAATACGTTGCGGCAATTCATGATTGACAACTAACAATCGGCGTGTCATTCGTATCCTCCACTGTCAATTTCTTATCCACTCACTAATCCTCACAAAAGCTTTGTGTTGATTACGTAATGTGTGGAGGCAAATTGCAATAAGTACAATGAAATAATGAGTAGGGCGGGCTCCGAGGCGGGTTTCTTCTTCATCTTACGTAACAGTATTGTACACCAAAAAAACCCGGAAGCTTGTCGTTTGGAGCTCTAGCTGAAATACAGCAAGATAATGTAAGATAGTAAATGTAAACCTGTATTTTAGCTAGAGTATCTCGAGCTATATAAACCTTAGAACCCAGATTCAATGAGAAACAACCCTTCAACTAATAGCTGTGATTTACTAAAACCTATCACGTGAAAACAATAATATTGAAATAAAGCGCTCTGAATGTGTAACGCAGTAATACGCGTGCGCAACTATAAATATTTTATTTTCTCTTAAGGGATGGGGCCATTTTTAAGCGATCTACAAAAAGTTTTTTGATACGTTCTTTGATTTCTAAAAAAGTAAAAATCGCAGTTTAACAAATAACGGTTAAAATGAAAGCCATTATTGGGGGGCTAATTATTGTATCAATTTGAAAGGCCTGACACCAATATAAACATTTGTTTCGGTGACCCAAGTTCATAGTCACAAACGCTCACGCACTTTTTTACAGATGGCCTAGAATTGCATATTTCGGTTTCAGCGATTGCCCGAAAAAAGGTTGTATGTTTTTGAAAAGCATTTCCGCTTGGAATGTATATAGATAGTTATTGTTGATATTACTGTTCGCGATTTTTATTTATGCACTCTTTAGCCGACAATTTTCAATGCATTTTGCACGATAGAAATGTCGCTTGCATACCGATATTTTTAACAGTATCGGGTTTTTTAAACCAAAATACCTTCCACATTAGTTCCCAAGAATTGGATGAAACCATAGATACCATATCAGACTGCAGGTGACGGATAGATTTTAAACTAGAATTAAAAGAATCAGCGTAGGCCCTCTCAAAATTTAGTTTCGAGATATATCGCCTTGTGATAAAAAGTGCAATTTTGGACAGCTTTTTGGCTGTTTTTTATAACAAGGAAATGTTTTACTTACCCCAAACTTCTCATGTAGTCCTTACTCAATGTCCGTTGCTGTTTGGTATTATTCCAGTAATCCGATTTTAGTTATTTAATTACATTTTACCACAAGTTTGCACACCGAACGGTGTGCTATATTCCCAAAACTGTTAATGGCGTCAGGCTCGCCTTATTTCAAACCAAGTCGCAGATGTGTGACACTAAATTCGCGGTTTTTATATTGGCAATTCAAACCTACGACAGATTTGGTGGTTTGCGATAGGCGATACCATTTTCCACGATTTTATGATATCCAGCTATATAGGCCTAGTATTTCATTTGATTACACTGAACATGGACATGATGAAGCTAAATCTCTACAGCCATCATGCACTGATCATTATTTTGCAGACCCGACCTTTCGCATCGGTTCCACATGTAGTAGTCCTAAGCACCACATTAGATTATGTTAACAAAAAATATTTATAAAATATGCAGGGCCGGATTTACCATTGGGTCAGATGGACCAGGGCCCCCGAAATCTGGGGGCCCCAATTAGGCATGTGCATGTTTCTTTTTAGCCCGAATACACCATATTTTGCACCAAAATATGCTAACATTGCAAATTTTACGCGCTTCGCGCCCACTGGCCTTTTATAATTATAACAAAATTCACCTTCATTTTGAGCTCAAATTGTCTGAAACCGAAATGTTTCTCGCGCTTCTTGCGCAAATGTCTTAGTAAAACCCATCTTATTGTAGGCCCCTTATTTGTAAACCAAAACGTGGTCACTTGAGTCAGTGCACATGCCTTCCCCACGGTGAGTTTGGGGGCCTCCGAATTTTGGCCTGGCCCAGAGCCCCCACAAAGGTAAATCCGGCCCTGAAAATATATATACAAAATTAAATTCATGTTAGATTTATATAGCGCTATGAATCAACTAGGCCGGTTGCAGCCGAACACGGCGCACACCTATCCGCTGTTAGATTGTAACATCATCACCAATATTATTACAATATGGAATTTTGAGCGCTATGAATGAGCAAGAGCCGCCTCCTGTGTGAAATCTGCTATGGGAGATCTGATGATCATATCCAGAGCAACACCTGTGTTGATTCAATTCAATGCCTCTCTTTTATCTATTGACCTCAAATAAAAGGATTCGAACCATTATAAATAGCGTCCCTGACCTAATGTGACACATATTTAATGAGGCGAAAAGGGATTGGTCTGGAATATGCTTGACTGAACTCAATACGATCAGTACACTGTCCTATGCCTTATTTTGATGAGGCGGGAGTTTTAAAAACACGGCCCCTGAACATAACATAAAGCCCGAACATATTTCCAGACAAGGAACAATTCGCTACTTGCACGGTTCCGCCATTATGCACTATGTGCGGGAGAGCCTCGAACTGGCAGCATACATGAAAGGAAGAATTATGTAACCTTACACAGAACGTTATGACTAGTTCAATTCCCATTCATGTATGCTGCCAGTTCGAGGCTCTCCCCGCACATAGTGCATAATGGCGGAACCGTGCAAGTAGCGAATAGCCATAATACAGACACACTGTCTGGCAATGACGTCACAATAGTCTATAGTATGATCAGTACAAAATAGTCTGTGATCGTCTACAGTATAATCAGTACTAAAAGTCCAGAGCGATTTTTCAGTTATTTTCTAAAATTAAAAGAACCACTTTTCAGCGGAAATTTTTGTAAGTTGTACAGCTGAAGTTGTGAAAGGGTTGAAAGACTACAATATTACGGCATAAACAAGAATATGTTTGTTTGGTCTTTATTCCTAGAGGCACATCCCTTAAAATCGCACAATTTTGCGTTTAAAGAATCTTAATAAAGGTTGCTACCTTATCTTTTACACACAAATAATGACTGTGTCCTTGGCAGTAAAAACACATCACTCATTATTTTCACTGAGAATGATGTGCGAACATTATTATTGCCCCTTTTAATCCTTGGATGGAATAAACACGGAATTGTGTAAGTTATATCTTGTTTAGAAACATCATGCTAAACTATACCCTTATTTTCTAATTTTCTACAGAATAAGAAGCATTGTTGACATAATGTGATGCGATCAAGCAAAATCAGTCGGAACTCGGAAATATTAAATTTTCAGTTTCTTATAGGATGGTAAAAGGCATTTACATATC